>NC_057804.1:340698664-341061057 GCF_018294505.1 Triticum aestivum
GGTCGGGGTCGGGGGCGAGGGCCGGGTCGGGGGCGAGCGCCGGGGTCGGGGGCGAGCGCCGGTGCCGGGGTCGAGGACGAGCGACGGGGGAAGAGAGAGTGGGGATTTGGGGGGAAAAGGCAGGATGAAGAAGGGATAGTGAGAATTTTGGGTTAAGTGGACGTAGCAGCAGCGCGTTTGGACAAAATGCGCTACTACTACCTTCAGTAGCTGTAGCGGTTTATACGAAATGCGCTACTACTACCTTCAGTAGTTGTAGTGGTTTATACGAAATGCGCTACTACTACTGCCAGTTTTCCTTTTTCTTTTCCTTTATTTTCTCCCACTTTTATTTCCCGAGAGCAGTGAACGATGGGAGGGCGATATATATTGCATCATTTGACTGTTAAATATGTATGCAAAATAGGAACATATATATTACAGCATTGGACCCATGCATAATAATGGCTAAGTGTGTGTACAAAATAGGAACATATATATATATATATATATATATATTACATCATTTGACCGATAACATACGGTTCCTCAGTGCTGACGTTTTCGTTTTTGAGTCAGCTTCTTTCCCTTCTTGTTCATCGAAAAATAATTGAGCCCCTCATTGTGACTTTGCCTTTTCCATGGAGTACGATTTATCTTAGGTAATGCAGTATTGATTCTTCTTTTGACGTATACTTTTCATCATTGTCATCTTCCCTCATTGGGTTGCCGTACTGATCATAGTCTTCCTCGTTGGCGACTCCATCCATTCCAATGATGTTCCTTTTGCCTCTCCTCACGACAACACGACTGGGATTGCATGGGTCGGTTATGAAGAAGCATTGTGTCATGTGCTTAGCGTGTACCCATGGCTCGTTTTTTGCGATAGCGTTCACGGTAGCACTCTTAGCGTCGGGTATACTCATGGTAGTGAAAATCCGTTTTATCTTTCGACATTCTTTGCCCATCTGACATGGAACATCGTCGTGTTGTGCAGTCCAGAGTAGTCAAGCTCCCAGATCTCCTCGACCCTTCCATAAAATCGTCCAGTTGCGCCGTTGTCGCTGCCGGTCATGTATTCCATCGTCACCCCTGAGTTCTGATCATCATTGTCCATATCTTTGGCCTGCGTGTAGAACGTGTATCCGTTGATATCATATGCCTGATAGGTTACGAGGTTGGGCGAGGGGCCATGTGCTAAGGCGTATATGAGCAATCTGTCCTTAGAGCCCTCCTCCGGGGGATTAGCAATAATATGCTCTTTGAACCAATGCAGGAAAGTGGAGTTGTGCTCTCTAGTAACTTTGGCGTTCGTCCTGCATACCCCCCGGTTACGATACTTCTTTGCGATAATTTCTTTGTGCAGTGCCATGAAAGGATCTACCTCGTCTAGGTGTTGTAGCACTACCAAGTTTGCTCTGTCAAACTCGCTGCATCGATCTGAGTATGCCACGTGCAGTTCCTTGCAACCATTGCAGTGACCATCTCCTTCGAGCCTCCCATCGTGCTTGTTAACGGCCAAACCAACACTAACACCAGGCGGCTGGTCTGCGCCATATAGAAAATTCTCACAGAAAGAGATGCACTCTTGTGCCAAATAGCCCTGGACGATGCTTCCATCCGGACGGGACATGTTACGAACGAATCCTTTGATGATCCCATTCATCCTCTCAAACGGCATCATGTTGTGCAGGAATGACGGCCCCAGGTCTATTATGTCATCCACAATATGGACACATAGATGCACCATCACGTCAAAGAACGCGGGCGGGAAGTACATCTCAAGCTCATTCAGTATCACAATGATCACTTCCTATAGTCTCCGGAGCTGCTTCACACTGATCGACTTTCGAGAGATGACATCGAAAAAGTTGCAGAGACCAATAAGCGTGTCAATGACGTGCTTGTCCATTATCCCTCTAAGGGCAACAGGTAGTATCCGCGTCATCATCACATGACAGTCATGAGACTTCATCCCGCTGAACCTTTTCTTGTCCGTGTCTAGATATCTGCTTATCTTGCCCCAGTAACCGGAACTAACTTTGACTCCGTTAAGGCACTTAAAGAATTGATTGATCTCAGCCTGACTTAAGGTGAAGCAAGAAGGGGGGCAATAATCCTCTTTCTTTATTGTCTTGCCCTTCTTCTCCCGTGCCTCTGTCTCCGTCTCTGTCTCGTCTGACATTTTACGGGGCGGCATGTGCAGATCTTCCCTGATTTTCAAATCTTGCAAGTCTTTTCTTGCCTTCGGCCCATCCTTGGTCTTATCCAGCATGTTCATCAGTGTTGCGAGCAAGCTCTCAAGGACATTCTTACATATATGCATTTGATCAAGGCAATGAGGTGTATCGAGTTTGTGCCAGTACTCCAAGTCCCAGAACACAGACCTCGTCTTCCATACCTTCAGCAGCGGCTCCGGCGCCTTTCTCATCATCTTTCCCGGCGCGGGCCACTCCTTCCAGTTTTTCAACACCTCATCGATTTTGGCACCGCTCCGCTTACGTGGAGGTCCTCGATGCTCAGCGTGACCATTGAATAGATCTCCACGGTTTCTCCACGGGTCATCCTGTTCAAGCCAGCTTCGATGCCCCATGTACACGATTTACCCAGACCTGCCATCTTTCCTTGACATTAGCTGCTCAGACGTCGTATCATCCATGCACCGCATGCATCCGCAATATCCATGGCACACCTGGCCTACCACATATCCGTAACCGAGATAGTCCTGCACTGTCGTGATCAGTGCGGCTCTCATGTTGAAATACTCGCCTTTGCTGGTGTCCCATGTCTTGGCCGGTGTTTTCCATAACGTGTCTAACTCCTCTTGAAGTAGCCCCAGATACAAATTAATATTATTTCTTGGTTGTTTCGGCCCTTGAATAAGCATGCTCATGTGAATGTACTTAGATTTCATGCACAACCAGGGGGAGGTTGTACATCCATACAAACACGGGCCATGTGTTATGGTTGGTGTTCTGGTTGCCAAACGGATTCATGACATCGGTACACGTGCCGAGCATGATGTTCCTTGCATCACATTCAAAATACCGATAGAAGCTGTTCAACGCTCTCCACTGGCTTCCATCCTTCATGTGTCTCAGCTTCGGATCATCTCCATCGTTGGGCTTCTTCCTCTCCGCGTGCCAGCGCATTACCTTTGCTTCCTTGGGATCTACAAAATACCTCTGGAGACGGGGAGTGATCGGTAAGTACCATACAACTTTCTGGGGACATTTCTTCCCGGCCTTCTTGTATCGAGAAGCATTGCACACCGGACAACTTGTTTTTTCCGCGTGCTCCTTCGGATAAATTATGCAATCGTTGATGCATGCATGGTATCTAACGTGTGGAAGATCAAGAGGGCACATGATCTTCTTGGCCTCATCAACACTAGTAGGACATAGATTACCCGCGGGAAGAACATCCTTTAGGTACTTGAGATGCTCATCGAGGCTAGTGTTGGTCCATTTGTTTTTAGCCTTCGTCTTCAGGAGTTGGAGCGTGAAACTCAAGCGGGTCACCTCAGGATTGCAACCATCATACAATGGAGTGTTCGAGTCTACCACCAGTTGCTCCAGCTTAGCCTCCTCTCTAGAAGCAGCTCTCTCAGTACTCGTCTCCTTGCGAAGCAATGCTTGAACATGAGGGTCCCGCATGATTGAACTTAGTACCGACGAATTCTGCTGCGTGGAGTCCATGTCGTTCTCTCCGCCGCCATGTCCGGCCCCTTCTCCTCCGCCATGTCCGGCCCCTTCTCCGCCGCCATGTCCGGCCTCTTCCCCGCCGCCATTATCGATCATCTCTTCGTCTTGCCCCGTGTCATCATTGCCTGCCCCGTCGGCATCCTCAACATCATCATCCTCATCTTCAATTATCCACCGAGTATAGCCATCCATGAAACCAGTCATGAGCAGGTGCGCTTCGACACGACCATCGTCATAGGGGTCGAGCCGAACTATTCCTTTGCATTTTCGACACGGACATAAAACCTCTGTCAGGTTATTTTCTTTCATGTCCTGCACCGCCGACCGCAACCACCTATCCACCGTCGTTCCACTGACCATCATGAATGTCTGCACGGTAATAATAAAACAAATTGATTATAAAAATGCGTGCATGCATAAAAGTCATACAAAATTCGGCATGACCTTCCCTAAAAATAGGACATATATGGATCTAGAGTTTTCCCGGAATTCGCCGAAACGGAAATAAATCGACATTTCGGCAAAACATAGGCAACTCAAAAGCACAATTTGGCGTCAACTCATGCCACACACACAATTTCCACAAACATATCACACACACATAAACATATTTCCATTTTGCAAAAGCATGAAATTTTCATCACCTCTATCTCGAGATCAAGCACACGGTGGAGATGATGTTGTAGGGAGATCAAAAGTGCACAAAGCTCTTCTTGACAAAGATAGATCTAGTTAGGGGGCAAATAGGTCACTTAACTAAATCCTACATTTACCTAGCTACCTAATTTGGGAGGAGACAACTTCAACTAGTGGAGGGGAAGGAAAAAGAGAAAGGAGAAGCATTAATGGAGGTGGTGTAGTTAGGTAGGAGTAATGAAGAGACAGAAAGGTAGAAAGAAGAGAGAGAGTAATGGGGGAGAAGTATTGAGGAAGAAGAAGAGTGAGAGTGGGAGCATGTGGGAGGTAGGTGAAAGGGAAGAGAGGAGGGGGAGGGGGAGGGACGGGTGGGGAAAAGGTGGTGGGTTGGTGCGGATTGGCAGTAGCGTCGGAGTTAAAACGCGATGCTGCTAAGGAAGTAGCAGCAGCACGCTTTGGGCAAGGGCGCTACTGCTAACCGGGACCAAAAAGTGTGCCAATTTGAAATTTAGCAGCAGCGACCTCAGAAAAAGCACGCTATTACTACATCCATAGCAGTAGTGCGGCTCGGGGCACCGCGCTGCTGCTAAATGGAGTTTGGTGGACACCACCGGTCGATATTTGTAGCAGCGCGGTTTACACCGAGCGCGCTACTGCTAAAAACTTGTCAGTAGCCAGTTTCCCGCACACGCTCTACTACTAATTAGCAGCAGCGCTCCTTTTTGAGCCGCGCTGCTGCTAAGATTCTGTGTATAGGCTTTTCCCTAGTAGTGTACCTAGGCCACGTGATCTCTAGTAAGGGCATTGCTGTCAACCCCGAAAGAGTTAAGGCCGTTCTTGATTGAACTCCACCTGAAACCATTAAACAAGTTAGGAGTTTCCTTGGTCTAGCCAGTTATTGTCGCCGCTTTGTTGAAAACTTCTCCAAAGTAGCTAAACCTCTCACGGAACTACTCAAGAAAGATAAAAAGTTTGAGTGGTCCCCATAATGTGATTACAGTTTTCAGGAACTGAAAAGACGCCTGACTTCTGCTCCCATACTTGTGCCACCGGATTTCACTAAAGACTTTGTTATCTACTGCGACGCCTCACGACAAGGACTAGGTTGCATCCTTATGCAGGATCATCATGTGATTGCCTATGCTTCTTGACAGTTGCATCCACATGAGGAGAATTATCCTACACATGATCTAGAGCTCGCAGCCGTAGTCTATGCACTCAAGACCTTGCGACATTACCTTCTTGGTAAACGTTGCGAGATCTACACCGATCACCAGAGTCTCAAGTATATCTTCACACAACCAGATTTGAACTTAGGCAAAGACGTTGGTTGGAGTTGATCTCAGATTACGACTTAGGGATTACCTATACCCCAGGCAAGGGCAATGTCATGGCTGATGCGCTAAGTCATAAATCCTATTGTAACAATCTCATGTTGCAGCAAGGCCAACCACTTCTCCGTAAGGAATTCTGTAAGCTTAACCTTCACATAGCTCCTCACGGATTCCTTTCTACCTTGGTGGCGAAACCTGATCTTGAGGATCGGATTATCGCAGCTCAAAAGCAGGACACGGGAATTTCTCGGATCAAGAGAAACATTAAGAAGGGAGTTGGTGGATGTTTCTCTATGGATGATCGTGGTGTTGTTTTCTTTGAGGATCGCTTGGTGGTTACCAAGAATCAACATCTGCGACAATTGATTCTTAAGGAGGCGCTTGAATCTCCTCTCACGATTCATCCCGGTAGTACTAAGATGTATCAGGACCTACGCCAGAGGTTCTGGTGGACTAGGATGAAGAGAGAAATTGCTCAGTTCATTGCTAAATGCGACGTTTGTCGTCGCGTTAAGGCAGAGCATCAAAGACCTGCTGGCACCCATCATCTTTTAGCCATTCCTGAGTAGAAATGGGATAAAGTTGGTATGGACTTCATCATCGGCTTCCCAAGGACCAAGAGAGGGAATAATGCTATCTTCGTAGTCATTGATCGTCTCTCCAAAGTGGCGCACTTCCTACCTGTTCGAGAGAGTATCACCGCTAGTCAGCTCGCTGACTTATATATTTCTCGAATAGTATCACTTCACGGTGTTCCACTAGAGATCAATTCAGACCGTGGCAGTCTTTTCACTTCTCATTTCTGGGAGAGTTTCCAAACTGCCATGGGAACCCATCTTTCCTTCAGTACCGATTTCCACCCTCAATCAAGTGGTCAGGTGGAATGGGTCAACAAATTCTCGAAGACATGCATAGAGCTTGCGCTGTCTCATTCGGTATGGATTGGGAGAAATGTCTTCCTTTTGCCGAGTTTGCTTATAACAATAGCTATCAATCCAGTCTCCAGAAAGCCCCTTTTGAGATTCTCAATGAACAAAGATGTCGAACACCTTTGAACTGGTAAGAAACCAGTGAAAGACAATTCTTTGGACCGGACATGATCCAGGAGGCAGATGAGCAAGTTTGCATCATTCGTGAGAACTTGAAAACAGCCCAGTCTCGTCAAAAGAGCTAGTATGATCGTCATCATAATGATATGACTTATGAATTTGGCGACAAAGCTTACCTTCGGGATACTCCTTTGAAGGGTACCCATCGTTTCGGTATCAAAGGCAAGTTGGCTCCTCGTTACGTTGGTCCCTTTCGCATTCTTGCTAAACGAGGAGAGGTTGCCTACCAATTGGAACTACCCCCACATCTTTCCCGAGTTCATCATGTCTTCTAAGTCTCTCAACTCAGGCGTTGCTTCTCGGATCCCATCCGTGGAGTGGACCACGAAACGCTTGATCTCCAAGATAACCTCACTTACCGAGAGTATCCGATTCGCATTCTTGATCAAGCAGAGCGTGTTACCCGGCGTCAGAATATCAAGTTTCTCAAGGTTCAATGGTCTCATCATTCCGAGAGAGAAGCTACTTGGGAGCGAGAAGATCGTCTTCGACTGGAGTACCCCGCTTTCTTTCCGTCGACCCCTGAATCTCGGGATGAGATTTTTTCAAGTGGGGGCGAGTTGTCACATCCCTAGTTCTGGTATGCTCAAGGCTAGCTAGTCATTTGTGCAGCATATTTAAATTTCATTTAAATTTGAAATGAGGATTTGTGAAACCCTCAGAATCATTCTCGAAATGACCCAAATAAAAATTGCTCTAAAAGGGTCCAAGAAAATGCTCATGTTGCTCTCTGAAAATATTGGGCAGAGATAAAAATCAAACCAATATTTTTAGGAGCTCATAAGTATTTATTTTGGGCATTTGGAATTAATGCATAATTATTTGCATTGGATATATATATGTTATATATATAATATATGTTCAAAAATTATGCCACTTGTTGAGGAGCTCTGGAATAATACCACTAGTTCCTACAAAAATTGGCATAAGAAAATAAATTGATTTAGTATTATCATTAAATCAAAACATATGTCAGAAAAATAGAAAAGAAACAAAATGGGAAAAAACCTACCTAGCGCTTACCTCCCTGTGCAGCCCGTTACTATGCAGCCCAGCAGCAGCCCAGCACGCCTCCTCCTCTATCTTCTTCCTCGTGCCTACTGGCATTGTGCATGTCGCGCGCGCGCTCGCGGCGGCCACGTCTCTCGCCACCTCCTGCTTCTCCCTCTCGTCGCCCTGGATGCCTTGGACGATGCCACGCGCCGCCCCGCACCTCTCTTCCTCTCCCTCGCTCTCCCTCCTCTAGTTCTCTCTCGCGCGACCGCCCGAGTGCTGCCGTCGCCGCCGTTCGCCGTTACCGTAGCCACCGCCTCCCCCTCGCCTCTCCGACTAGCTCAGAAGCTCCGCCATGTCGTCGTCCACCTCTCCGCCGAGCCACGCGACGCGGGAAGCCCTGGAGAGCCGCCATCGCCGCCGTCTTCATCTCCGATCGCGGGAGATCTTCCTCGCCGCCCCGCCGACTCCAGCCTCCCCCGAGCTCTTCGACGACATCCCCGAGCCCGCCGTGAGCCCCTGCATCGGTTCCCCCTTCTCCCCTGCCTCCCCCCGCTCTGTAGCCTTGCGCCCGCTCGGGCCGAGCTCCGGCCGCCGCCGCGAGCCTCGCTCCGGCGAGCTTCGTCGCCCCCGCAACCTCCCGTACGCTCCCTTGGATGCGCGCGAGCACCAGCTCCTCGGAGATGGTCTCCGCAACCCATTTGGTCGCCGGAGATGCGATCCCGAGCCCTCCGCCACGTTCGGCCTCACCGGCGGCTAAACACTGGCGCGTTTGACCGCTTTGACCCTGCTGGCCTGACAGGTGGGCCCCATGGGTCAGGTGATTAGCTTAAGGCTAATCACAATTTAACTAACCCTGACACTGGCAGTGGGCCCCCGCGCCTAATCTCTTAATTAGATTAATAAAAACCCCTCCATTTAACACTATGACACTGACATGTGGACCCCACACGTCAGGTTTGACCTGGTCAGCCGCGGTTGACTCGCTGACGTCATGCCACTGTCATGCTGACGCAATTAATCCTTTTCTGGTTTAAAAATAAATCAGGAAATTCTAGAAAACTGATATAAACTTCAAAAAATCATACAAATTCAACTGTAGCTCAGATTGAAATAATTTATATATGAAAAATTATCAGAAAAATTCAACCTATCCATCTGTACCAGTTTCATGCATATCAAACCAACTTATACCTACTTTATAAGTGAAGCACTAAAATGGCTTATATAAAGAGCTTATTTTTGGAGATGCATTTGAATCTTTGGTTCAAATGGATTTTACCCAAATAAAAGCTAGTTGCTTTAGCTCAATCAACATCACATATTCATGCCATGATCATGCATCATATTGTTGCATATGGTTGTGTATTGATTGTCGACACCGTTCCTTTTCGATAGGTCCTGCTCCGGAGACCGTTCCAGAGTACCTGTCTGAGGAGCAGTGCCCCCCTGTTGATCTACCAGGCAAGCAAACCCCCTTGTTCATTCTGATACAATCCTACTCTCTTGCTCCTGCTCTCAATTATTGCATTAGGACAACAACATTTCAACTGCTACTTTGTGCTACGGTAGTTGAACCCATTCTTCTACATGACCCGTCATTGCCACAGTAAATAGTTGAAACCCACTAGCATGTGTAGGAGTTGATTGAAGCCATTGTTGTGCTCCTACCATGCCATGCCTGCTATTGCTTAGAGTGTCAGGTCTGATTCATTGGGAATGAATTGGAGTGCAGTGCTCTATGTTCTGATGTTGAGAGTTAAGTGTGTGAACACGATTTGGTAAAGGTAGCGGTGAGAGGCCATGTAGGAGTATATGGTGGGTTGTCTCACTGGAACCGTCCTTAAGCACTGAGTTCTATGTATGTTGTCCAATGACTCGATACTACCACACATTGGGCTCCGGGCGCTCCAAGCCCTCTCGACTTATTAACCAACTTGATCTCTTTCCAGGAGTCGCAACTAGTTTCTAGTGTTTGTAGGTAGTGTTAGTAGTCTACCAAGTGGCACCCGGACAGGTGGGCTTGGGACAGACTAAGCACAAGTGGCACGGTGTACCAAGCGAAGATCCATCCGGCGAGGTGAGCTTGGGAACCCTGCACACATCGTTTGGGGCCGTGAATGAAACCCCGTCCTGATCTCCTTATGGATGGAACCCGAATAGGCGACTTCTTGGATGCTTACGTGGTACATAGACAACTTGAAGTGGATACTCTAAAATGCTCAAGACAAGTGTGAGTGCTATGGATGGCCTTCTTGTAGGTAGACGGGGATGAAACCATAGTAGTGTATTTTGTGGTGATTAGTGGACTTGTGTGCGCCATCTCACCTCAAAGAAGTTTCTCGTAGTCGTAGAACAGGATATCCACTGGGTCAAAGCTGGCTTGCTGCAACTAAACCCCACACCACCTTCTTGATACAATTGCATGTATGATAGGATCTGATGTAAGTCTTGCTGAGTACCTTTGTACTCATGTTGCTTTATTTATGTTTTTGCAGCGGAGACTTCGGTCTTACTAGTGTTCTCGTGGGCTTCGACAAGTAGCTTGGACCTCAACTACGATCTTGATCGGATGTTGTAGATAGTTAGGCTCTTCAGCCTTTTCATTTATAGATGTCTGCACTCAAACATGTAATGCTTCCGCTTGTTGCTTGTATGCTCTGAATGCTGGGTCATGTGAGCCCTGTTTGCAATAAATGCTATGATGACTCTTTGAGCCTTATCTATATGAGTTATTGAGTTATGTTGTGATGCCATGTTGTACAACACATACTTGCATGTTATGCGTACGTGTAATGTGTATTGCTATGTGTGGGATCTGACTATCTAGTTGTTTATCCTTAGTAGCCTCTCTTACCGGGAAATGTCTCCTAGTGCCTCCACTGAGCCCTGGTAGCTTGCTACTACTCCAGAACACTTAGGCTGGGCGGCATGTGTCCTTCTTCGTTCCTTTGTCTGTCCCTTTGGGGAAATGTCACGCGGTGTCTACCTGAGTCCTGTTAGCCTGCTACAGCCCAGATTCTTCGAAGTCCTGCTAGCCCAGTTGCTGCAGCCCGGATTCACTCGCTGCTGACCGACACGTTCGATGCTGGGTAATGTATGCATGTCCCTGTATGTTAGTGCCACTTCGGGTTCATGACTAGCCATGTCAGCCCGGGTTCTTTGTCATATGGATGCTAGCGACACTATCATATACGTGTGCCAAAAGGCGCAAACGGTCCCGGGCATGGTACGGCGACATCCGTGGGAATACCGTGCGTGAGGTCGCAAAGTGATATGAGGTGTTACATGCTAGATCGGTGTGGCATAGAATCGGGGTCCTGACATAACATTTTCCACCTAAGCCTTTTTCCCTTGGGTCTGTAGACTCAAGGGTCAGCTTTGTTTACCCCCTCCCCCCCCCCCCGGGGCCAGTGCTCCTCTGAGTGTTGGTCCAAACTAGAGCCCTTTGCAGCGCCCCCTCGAGGAAACTTGAGGTCTGGTTTTAGTTGTACGGATTGCTCATCCGTTGTGCACTGAGAACGAGATATGTGCAGCTCCTATCGGGATTTGTCGGTACAGTCGGGTGGTCTTGCTGGTCTTGTTTTACCATTGCCGAAATGTCTTGTGACCGGGATTCTGGGATTGATCGGGTCTTCCCGGGAGAAGGAATATCCATCATTGGTCATGAGAGCTTATAATGGGCTAAGTTGGGACACCCCTGCATGGTATAAACTTTCGAGAGCCGTGCCCGCGGTTATGTGGCGGATGGGAATTTGTTAATATCCGGTTGTAGAGAACTTGACACCAGATTCGAACTAAAACGCATCAACCGCGTGTGTAGCCGTGATGGTCTCTTTTCGGCGGAGTCCGGGAAGTGAACACGGTCTTTGTGTTATGATTGGGCGTAAGTAGTTTCAGGATCACTTCTTGATCACTTCTAGTTTCTCGATCGTTCCGTTGCTTCTCTTCTCGCTCTTATTTACGTATGTTAGCCACCATATATACTTAGACGCTGCTGCAACCTCACCACTTATCCTTTCCATTCCCATTAAGCTTTTCTAGTCTTGATACCCATGGTAATGGGATTGCTGAGTCCTCGTGACTCACAAGATACTACCAAAGCAGTTGCAGGTGCCGACGATACCTGTGGAGGTGATGCAACCGAGCTCAGTTGGGAGTTCGATGAGGATCTTGGTCGTTACTATGTTTTGTTTCTTGATGATCAGTAGTGGAGCCCAGTTGGGACGATCGGGGATCTAGCAGTTGGGTTATCTTCTTTTCATTTGGATTTGTCCGTAGTTGGACTATGTGTGTACTCTGAATGATGTATGAATTATATGTTCATTGTGTGAAGTGGTGATTGTAAGCCAACTATTTATCCCATTCTTGTTCATTACATGGGATTGTGTGAAGATGACCCTTCTTGCGACAAAACCACCATGCGGTTATGCTTCTAAGTCGTGCTTCAACACGTGGGAGATATAGCTGCATCGTGGGTGTTACAAGTTGGTAATCAGAGCCATCTCCGACTTAGGAGCCCCCTGCTTGATCGAATCGCTGACGTTGTTGAGTCTAGAACAAAAATGTTTTGTTTCTTAGGATTATATATATAGGAGAGTAGGATTCTTTTTACTCCTCAGTCCCTTCGTCGCTCTGGTGAGGTCTCCTGACGTAGATGTTTTGTCTTTCCTCTCCTCAAATTTCACTAATTTTTTTAGAATCACGCGGGTATCTTGGAATCGTTCCGATATTCTTGTGATGAGAACATTGTTCTTGGTGCCTCCTTACATTTAGGGGTTGTGGCAGTGTCCCAGGGAGTTGAGCTTCGAGGTGTTGTCGTCACAATTTTATAGTTGCAGTTCTGGAATACCTGAGTTTTGCCGACATCGAAAATCTCTTTTATGCAGTTGTTGGTGAGATAACCTCGATGCCACCCAGTACTGGGGCGGGAGTTCGGGAGTATTGCCATAGATCATATAACGGATGCTTTTCGAAGGTTGAGGTACACGATTCCCGGAGTTTTCTTGGTTATGTGTTGACGGATGGATACAGCTGGATGTAGGGATTGTTAGTTTGGGTGAGATATATTGCTTCCCCTGTATCCCCAACACCAAATTGCATAACCAGAAAGTTTCGGGAGTTTATAAGGGGGAATTCAAGTAGCTCCTAGAATATCTTCCCAACAGACACATGATACGATATGGGATCTATCATATGTTTGTTTCCGGCTTATTCTGCAAGCCAAGTCCTTTGTTTTGTTTTATTTGTGGTATTCGAGTTGCTTCGATGTCAAATGTTGAATCCATACCTTTCCTAAACGGTGTTCTCATATTGCTATGTGAATACTAATCCTTCTTGATCATCGAGGCCGTCATGTTAATTCTTTTCCAACCGGCGTGCTTCTCTTCAAGTGGATCCGATCATTTCAACATTTGCGAGATCAATTCTAAGTTTTCTCAACGGTGTTTGTTTCATCCGTCCCAAGTTGTCTTTGTTTTCCCGCCCTCCCACCCATTTTCTTCAAGGACTCATACATTTTAATCAAGTATCCATTTAGTCATGTGAAGTCTCTTCACTCTTTTCAATCAAAGTTTTGATCCGGTGATCCCTCATGAAGATGCTCACGAGCTTCAAGTTCATCTTTATTCTTGTATTCTTTTCTGGTGGATGCTTTCGGTGTGGATAATATCCCTTTCCTCGTTTCAAATTCTATCCCATGCCGGTGCATCTCATAATCGTTCAGCTCTCTCTATTCGGTTCCGGAGTGCTAAAGATATCTCAGAAGAATCATGCTTCCATTCTTAATCCGTTGGAGTACTTCGAGGTTTTCTCTCATTCAAGCTATTTAATTCTACTGGTGCAATCTCTATTTCAAGCAATCCTTTAACAATGTTTCTTTCAAGTGGGCCCTAACCCACAGGTCTTTTCCCAGGATCTTACCTGACTCTTCTAATTTTCCTGGAGCCATTCCCAAATTCTTTTTGAAGTTTGACGTAAGAATGAATTTTATCAGTCAGATGTTTTCCAAGATCGATTCCAAATTATTTTTCATTGTTGGCTCAACCTCTTTGTTTTTCATTCTCCCAGCGTATCTCAACTATTCATGGTGGTGTTTCTCGTTGTCATTCTCGAATTTTGAAGACCGAAGAAGAGTTCCTCTTAAATCCTTACCCGTTCTTCCAAAGATGCGTAGTTCAAGCTTGATGCCATCCCCTTATAATTGTTTTTGATTGTGACAATTCTTTTCTTACCATCTGGAGCATTTTAGGAGTTGCTTCCTTTCTTGATCATCCGAAGGCCATCATTTCTGAATATTACTCATTCTCGGCCTTCAGCTCTTGTTCTCCAAATCTTACCGGTGGATCATTCAAGTATACTCTTTAGTCGGCTCATGATCTCTTTGTTCTCTTGTATATAAATTCTGTCAAGTATCTTTATGCGTTTTCTAATTATTCCCGGTGAATTGTGCCTTTGCTATGTTCATTTTCAATTCTTATGGTGGTTCGTTCAAGATTTCTCTTCCTTCGTTATCGTATCAATTCATTCATTCTTTCGTTGTTTCAATCCCATCGGTGGTTCCATCAATACCTTCTCAAACTTGTGCTATATCTCTTTTAATTCTTTCTACAGGAATAAGTAGTATGCCAAATCCATTGCTTGTCATGAATTTAATTTGATGAAGGATAAACATACAATAAATCTTATTCTTATTTCCTCGAGGTGATTCAATTCTTTTCTTCTGGAGATTGTTCATGACGAAGTAATTCTTGGTTCTAGTGTTTCATCTTTTCTTTTCTGGAGTTCCAAGTTTTCCACTTTATCTCGTCGTTAAGCTCCATCTAAATCGTTGCAGGGCTTCACCTTGTGTTTTCAACTTCCCTTTATTTTTATCATCCTTTTATTACCGGAGTTCTTCATGGAGGCTCTACATGATGGTTCATCAAGGATCCCTTTCATTCTTTAATTGTTCGTGAAGATTTCCCATGGAGTTAAGATCCGCCAAGCTATACTCAAAAATAAACATGGTGCCCAATACATGTTTTTTCTAAGGAGTTCAAGTATTCTTCTTCTTGCATTCCAAAGTTCAATTCTTTCTACCTTATCTTCTGAGATGGTGCTGTATCATTCTTGACAATTTCCATTCATGTTTCGTGATTCACATGTTGTCAAGAATTAGGTATTTTAAATCCATTAATCTCTTCGTTGGAGTTATCTTGTGTCATAGTTTACCTTAAGCCTTCCCTAAGGAATGTTGCTATTATGGTGCTTATCAATGATCCAAGTTATCTCTCTATCATCTTGGTGGAATAAATTTTTCATCTCATCGGTGTTATCAATTATATTATTTGTTTCCGTAGTGGCAAAATTTCGCCTCAATTTTGAGAAGTTTTCCATAAACCCACTACAAGCTTATTCGTTTCGTTGTTGGTTTTTCAACAACTCCGTTATAACCTTCTTGGAAGGGTGCTTTCCAAGCTCATCTATGGCAGAAGCTGGCATTTTCTTCTCCATGCTGTTATTCCAATGATGTATCTTCTATTATTTCTTCCGGAGGCATTGTGATGTTGCTCTTTTCACTAATCATCTCGAATTGTGAGGATCATGTTCTTTTCGTGCTTATCCTTTTAACCAGAGTGTTGTGTTCTCATTCAAATTCTTTTCATCTTATCAAGTCTTGCACCTCTTTTTCAACTGGAGTGCTGTCCGAATTTGATCTTCCTTGCTCCTTGTTTATCTCGTTTCAACCAGAGTGGTTTCACTTCCTTCTTGTCGATTGTACTCGTCATTCATAGCTTTGCAACCTCCAAGGTTCACTTGGTGTTCCTTGTTCCTATTTTCTACCGTAGTGCTCTCATTTGTGTTCAACTCCGTTGTGTTCTTTCTTTCAACTTTTCAACCTCTCAAGGTACTTTGGTTTCACTCATTTGTCGACGAAGCAACTTAGTTTTACCTCTTCTCTTCCTCTTTCGTTTCTCTCCAGTGCCATCCTAGATATCGGGACGAGATCCTCTTCTAGTGGTGGAGTGTTGTAACCCCCGGATGTAACTTTCTATATTTGTAACACCAACTCTTGCCATTTCCGGCTATGTGTTGTGATATTTCCTTCGTGGTTGGGTTTTTGTCTTTTGTTTTGCATTTTGTTCATGTCATGCATCTTATCTCATAGCATCATGCGCATTGCATCCGCATGTTTTCATAAAACTCGTGGTCGTTCGTAGTTGCCGATTCTCTCGTTGTCTCTGTTGACCAATTGGCAGACCCTTGTCTTTGTCGACCTCTCTCACACCCCTCGCGTGCGTCCGAAACCTGCCCCAAACCCAACCTGCTCAGTCATCACCGTTGCATTCAGATCATCCCCAAATGTCCCTAAAACATCTGCGTTTATTTGTTGGACTCCCCTAACCCATTTATTCCGGACCGCCCGATCGCGATCGGAGGATTCAAATCACCCCCTTTCATATATATATATATATATATATATATATATATATATATATATATATATATATATATATATATATATATATATATATATAGTCCATCCCTAGTCCATTTTAGTCAAACCCTAGACCAACTCCCTACAATTCCTCCACCCCGCCGCCAGACCAGATCCATCTTGGGATCCTCCCACCGCCACCTCACAGCCACCATGTATCCAATCCTTCAGCCTCCACCATCCCTGGCCGTCAGATCTTTGATCCAACGGCCTCCCTTACGCCCCAGTTTTCCCCAGCGCCTCGTGCCCCGCAGCTGGCCCGGTCGAGATCGAGGCGAGCTCGTCCCCGAGCCGCACGGAGCCGCCGTTCCCATTAAGGGCCGGCGACCGAACCTGTAGCTAGCAAGACTATCGTTACTCTGGATCTCACTACTATCATTGCTATGCTAATTGCTTCATTCTATCGCTATGCTGCCCTACCTATCACTTGTTTATCAAGCCTCCCAAATTGCCATGACAACCTCTAACCTTTTTCACCCTCCCTAGCAAATCATTGTTTGGCTATGTTACCGCTTTTGCTCAGCCCCTCTTGTAGCGTTGTTAGTCGCAGGTGATGTTGAAGATTGCTCCATGTTGGAATAGGATTATGTTGGGATAGCACAATATCTCTTATTTTAATTAATGCATCTATATACTTGGTAAAGGGTGGAAGCCTCGGCCTTATGCCTGGTGTTTTGTTCCACTGTTGCCGTCTTAGTTTCCATCATACCGGTGTTATGTTCCTTAATTTTGCGTTCCTTACGCGGCCGGGTGTATGGGACCCCCTTGACAATTTGCTTTGAATAAAACTCCTCCAGCAAGGCCCAACCTTGGTTTTAACATTTGCCACCTAAGCCTTTTTCCCTTGGGTTCTGCAGACTCAAGGGTCATCTTTATTTACCCCCCCCCCCCCGGGCCAGTGCTCTTCTAAGTGTTGGTCCAAACTAGAGCCCTTTGCAGCGCCCCCTCGAGGAAATTTGAGGTCTGGTTTTAGTTGTATGGATTGCTCATCCGTTGTGCCCTGAGAATGAGATATGTGCAGCTCCTATCGGGATTTGTCGGCACAGTCGGGTGGTCTTGCTGGTCTTCTTTTACCATTGCCGGAATGTCTTATAACCGGGATTCTGAGACTGATTGGGTCTTCCCGGGAGAAGGAATATCCTTCATTGGTCGTGAGAGCTTATAATGGGCTAAGTTGGGACACCCCTGCAAGGTATAAACTTTCGAGAGCCGTGCCCGCGGTTATGTGGCAGATGGGAATTTGTTAATATCCGGTTGTAGAGAAGTTGACACCAGATTCGAATTAAAACGCATCAACCGCGTGTGTAGCCATGATGGTCTCTTTTCGGCGGAGTCCGGAAAGTGAACACGGTCTTTGTGTTATGATTGTGCGTACGTAGTTTCAGGATCACTTCTTGATCACTTCTAGCTTCTCGACCATTCCGTTGCTTCTCTTCTCGCTCTTATTTGCGTATGTTAGCCACCATATATGTCAGTCGCTGCTGCAACCTCAACACTTATCCTTTCCATTCCCATTAAGCTCTGCTAGTCTTGATACCCATGGTAATGGGATTGCTGAGTCCTCGTGGCTCACAGATTACTACAACAACAGTTGCAGCTACAGGTAATGCGATGATCATGACGCGAGAGCAATGCTTTCTTGTTTTGGAGATCTTCTTCTGCTTCTTCTTTGATCAGGGGATTGGTTCCAGGTCGGCAGCCTGGGCTAGCAGGGTGGATGTCGTCTGAGTTACTGTTTGTGTTTCATCCATAGTCGGATGTTGATCTTATGTATGATGTATTGATGTATTTTAGCGACATTTGTATGCCTTGTATGTATCCCCATCTATTATGTAATGTTGATGTAATGATATTCACCTTGCAAAAGCGTATCAATATGCGGTTCTATCCTTGGTGGGACCTTTGAGTCTCTTTAGGATAGTATCACATATTGGGCGTGATAGCAGTACGGTTATATAGATTCATTGTCAAGCCCAATATGCGACCCTATCCTAAAGGAAATCGAAGGTCCCACCAAAGATAGAAGCGCATATTGGAGACGCTTTTGCAAGGTGGATATCATTACATCGTACCATTACATAATAGTTGGGGATACATACCATAGGAATACGATGCCACATGAATACAACAACATCATACACAAGAGCAACATCCGACTACAGATGAAACACAAACAGAAACTCAAACGACATCCACCCTGCTAACCCGGGATGTCGACCAGGAACCTATCATCTGAACGACGAAGCAGAAGAAGAACTCAAGACAAGCAAGCATCGCTCTCATGTCATGATCATCGCATTACATGTACCTGCAACTGACAACTCTATAAGAGGGGCTGAGCAAAGCGATGACATAGCCAAACAACGGTTTGTTAGGAAGGGTGAAAAAGGTTAGAGGCTGACATGGCAATTCGGGAGGCTTGATAAATAAGTGGTAGGAAGCGTGACATAGCTATAGCATCGAGACAACTAGCATAGCAATGATAAGAGTGAGATCCAAGGTGACGGTCATCTTGCCTGAAATCCTGCTAGGAAGAAGATCGAGTCCATGAAGAAGATGAGCGGCGTAGACAAACCAACCATAGTCAAACGAATCCTGACGATCGCAACGACACATGAACTATCGAGAAGAAGCACATCCGAAAAGAAGCAAACAACATAGTAAACACACAAGCATGAACAAGACATGATGCACAATCAAGTATGATACATGACAAGATTAAATGTTGGTTAACATGGCAAGAGTTGAAACATAATAAATCTACCTATCTAGACAAGTTTAAATGAGGCCGGAACAACAAACAAGAATTCCGAAAAATCCACATGTGCAATTTATGAATTTGGTACTGTTCTGCCTATAACACAATTTTAAAATTGTTAAACAGCAAAATAAAGTGCACCAAGTTGATCTATGCATTTTTCTACCCCATTTACATATAAAGTTTATTAAATTCAAAGCTACGGTTATTAAGTTATGAAATAAACAATTTTAACATGTCATTTAGGAAATTAAAGCCAACAGCAATTTTAAATATTTTAACATGGATAAAACTTGAAGATTACGAAAGTACAGGAAAATCTGAGCATTTTACATATATGACATGATCTATTTGGATGCATGGATATTTAGTTATTCACAATTCAAAATGATGGCATTTATGTGAATATGCAGAAAATAATAAATGCTAAATCACATGGGACAGGAAAACAAACATACACGGGCCAGAAGCATTAGAGTACAGCGGCCCAGAATGGATTTGGGCCCAAGTGGCCAGGTGTGTGTGTGGACGAGCTAGGACAGAGACACATCAATAAAACAAAACAACAAAAAAGGGACGTCGATAACAGCCGAACGTTTGGTCTGGGGAGGCACCAGATGCGAACAGCCTCTCGGCACGAACGCCTTATCAGACAGGCCCAATACTAGCTTCCTGGCCCAAACAAAAATCCCTTTGCACTAAAAGTATAGAGAAAAACGTAGACACATGTAAAACTAGTAGAGCGAAAAACTGTGCAATACAGAAAATTCAGAAAATGATACTGCATTAGGATTTACAATGAGTGATTAGTTGCCAATTTACAATGAGTGATTAGTTGCCAACTGAGATATAATAAAATGGCTACGTCCAGTATGTTACAAAAATAAAACATGCATGATAATAAAGAAAAATTAGTACAAAATTGTGATGATGAATATGAACTAAGGAAAAAATGTTACACATGGCAACCTTTACAAATCTTATTCTCTAAAAAAATACATGGCAAGTTTGGATTTCCCATTGTACATGGAAAAAAATTGTGTATTAAAAACTAAATGAAAAAACCAACAGAAAGTTGCCATGATCTTATGATAGAAATGCATAGGCTATAATCTCATGGGATGATCCATAGAATAAAATGTAGACTACAAAATGCCATGATCCATACACCAAAATTTCCGTGATGCATAGACTATATTTGCCACTGTCCCGTGCAAAAGAAATATGTGATGTTGCAAAAAGAAAGAAAAATTGGTCATGGTGCATATAGTTAAAATTGCCACAATCATAACCAAAATCATGTTAATTTGTATGTATTTGACATGGCAAAAAAAAGTAAAACCAGCCATGTTAATAAAGGTCAAATAAAAAGTAAAACTTGCCATGGCAATAAAAGTTAAAAATTGCAATGGGAATTTAAGTAAATTTGACATGTTAATAAAGGTAAATTAGCCATGTCAATTAAAACGTAAAACTTGCCATGGCAATAAAAGTTAAAAATTGCCATGGGAATTTAGGTAAATTTTCAATGTTAATAAAGGTAAATTACCATGGCAAATAAAAAATAAAACTTGCCATGGCAATAAAAGATAAATATTGCCATGGGGATATAGGTAAATTTGCCATGTTAATAAAAAAATCTCGTGCACCGCAAACTACATTTGCCATGAACTTAGGTTGCCATCTATCATTAGAAACTAATTATTTTACCATTGTTAATAAAGAAAGATAATTTCCCATGATGTATAAACTACAAATGACATGCTCCATGAAATTAATATGCCATGATCTCATAGAAAGTAATTGTTTCCATGTGGAAGAGAAAAGAAAAAAAAGGTATATGAATTATAGACATTTATCACGGCAATTTTCAGAGATATCTAAACTAAAAGACTTATGTTTACATGGCAAGTATATACAATATAGTGGATTGACATGGCAAGAATGATATGTAAAACTTAAAAGAATGAAAAACAATTTGCCATGGTCCACATAGTAAGTTAGTGAAATAGAAAATAATATGTAATTGAAGAAAGTGGGTGGCAAACTATTTGAACGATGGCAAGTTTGCCATGTTTTAGAAACTTTCAGAATTTGTCATGATTTAGTGATCGTTTTGTCATGGCAATTTAAGAGATGTCTAAAAACATGGCAACTTTATGCATGGGACTTGAGTGGAACTTGCCATGTCAAATCTTTAAAGAAAATGTCATTTACATAAAACATCACAAAATGGTAAGATAAAAATAATTTTGCCATTGTACTTGAATTAAACTTGCCATGATCCAACTAATTTTGCCATAGTCCATATAGTAATTTTGCAAATGTTAGAGAAAATAAAAAATACATTCAAAGAAAATGGTGGCAAAACTATTTGAAGGATGGCAAGTTTTCCATGTTTTAGACACTTTTAGAATTTGCCATGTTTTTGTGATCGTTTGACATGGCAAATTTGGAGATGTCTAAAAACATGGCAAATTTAGACATGGGACTTGAGTTAAATTTGCCATGTGAAATCTTTAAAGAAGAAATGTCATATATGTAAATTTTGCAAACGATAAGACAAAATTTTCCATGCTATTTGAATTAAACTTGCCATGATCCATTAACTAAGTTTGCCATGGTTCGTATAGTAAGTTTGTGATGTTAGAGAAATTTGAAAAATACATTTTGAGAAAAAATGGTGGCAAACTATTTGATGTTAGAGAAGTTTGCCACATTTTAGAAAACTTTCACATATTGCCATGTTTTAGAAACTTTCAGAAATGACCCCCCACATTGATGAAATGATGACAAATTGTTACTAAAATGCAATTATCACATCATTGCCATATAACCGTATGACGCATAGTTACTAAAAAAGCCTACATTTGCCATATGATCATTAGAAACAAATAATCTGAGTTGGGCCATG
Source organism: Triticum aestivum (assembly GCF_018294505.1). Classification (NCBI taxonomy): domain Eukaryota; kingdom Viridiplantae; phylum Streptophyta; class Magnoliopsida; order Poales; family Poaceae; genus Triticum; species Triticum aestivum. The sequence continues at coordinate 340,720,571 of NC_057804.1, forward strand.
ATGTTAGGGCCAAAACTATCAAAAATAATGGCATGTGAATGAACTAACAATTTCTAAAAGTTGCCATGGCGTGAGAATTCGTAATGATCTAAGAAATTGCCATGTTATGCTAAACATCGTGATTAGAAATTGCCATGTATTATAGGATCAAATAATGTTAAAATTCTGTACGACTGGCATGTCAAATTTAGTAACTAAACAAATCACGGGAAAAATGTCTGCTACTCAGATTTTAGTGTAGCATGGCAAACTTAAAGGATGTTTCATGAGGACATGGAAAATTATGTTCAAAAAATTCTGCACCATGGCAAAATTGCTCACCAGCTGATGGTGAGCATGACGCGCTGAAGAGTTGAAGCGTCGTTGGCGCTGACGGTGAGCACGACGGACCCGGTTGTGATGATGGAGCCTTAACACGAGATGAGGCAGTAGACCGTGCTGGACATGAGCACGGCCCGCAGGGGCCCTCCGGGCTTAGCAGAAGGGGAGCAGCGGCGCATCGACCTGCCAGATCCCCCTCGCCCCGCCGTACAACGCGAGCTGGCTGAGCTTGATGAGCACCTCTCCACTGCGCTCCCTTCTGAGGATGGATGCCGTCGGCGAGGACTCCATCACGCCGCCCCTACCGCGGGTGCATCCATGGAGATGTCCCAGGGAACTCATCACCGGGCCCCCACCTCCGCTCTCCATCGGAATCTGCGGAATCGCTACTCTCCACCGCAGTGCATGCAAGTAATTACCGGACTCGCGGCTCCCTCCCCCAAGCCCCCAAGCCACGAAGCCGGCGAGGACAACGGAGCCCGCCCCGTCCCGCCGCATGAGTCGTGACGCCCCTGATGTTGGGGGTCAGTGGAGCTCCCCCATGCCGCACTCAACTTCGTCTCCTCCGCTGACCACCTCGGGCACCTCACCGACAGCCGCCTCATCACCTGCGCAAGAGACGGGGAGGCTCCGGGTGGTGCCGCGTGTACCGGGCTTCACGGTCGCCATGCACGGACCTGTGGGAGAGATGGGGAGGAAGGTCAGGGACTAGATGGGGATGAGGAGAAGGAAGGAGAGGCATGCGGAGCACAGGGCGGCTCACCAGCGCGACCAGCTGCCGGAGTAGGCGGCCAGAGGTGGGAGAGAGAAGTGGGTGAGTGGGGAAGGAGGGGACTGGATAGGATCAATAGGATTGCGTTCGGGCCGATTGACTTTTTCATCGAACGAGCTTCTGGTTGACGTTTCTCCCTCCAGTGCTTCGAGACTGGTGCAACTAATCCAGTGGTAGGAAACAAGTTCGGGACGAGAGCAAAAAATATGATACGTCCGAAACTTTATGATTCTGCGAAAAAAGGGAGAACCTAAGATCGAACGCCCCTGATGTTGGGGGTCGGTGGAGCTCCCCCATGCCGCACTCAACTTCGTCTCCTCCGCTGACCACCTCGGGCACCTCACCGACAGCCGCCTCATCACCTGCGCAAGAGACGGGGAGGCTCCGGGTGGTGCCGCGTGTTCCGGGCTTCACGGTCGCCATGCACGGACCTGTGGGAGAGATGGGGAGGAAGGTCAGGGACTAGATGGGGATGAGGAGAAGGAAGGAGAGGCATGCGGAGCACAGGGCGGCTCACCAGCGCGACCAGCTGCCGGAGTAGGCGGCCAGAGGTGGGAGAGAGAAGTGGGTGAGTGGGGAAGGAGGGGACTGGATAGGATCAATAGGATTGCGTTCGGGCCGATTGACTTTTTCATCGAACGAGCTTCTGGTTGACGTTTCTCCCTCCAGTGCTTCGAGACTGGTGCAACTAATCCAGTGGTAGGAAACAAGTTCGGGACGAGAGCAAAAAATATGATACGTCCGGGACTTTATGATTCTGCGAAAAAAGGGAGAACCTAAGATCGAACCAAAGACCTGCTGGATCAATGCATACTCTAAAGACCACTGGGATAGCAATGTGTTGGTGATAAAAGAGGGGCTAGGCCCGACATAAATAAGAACAAGGGCTTGATAAAATAACATAAACAAGATGAAAAATAAACAGGGGCACCTGGGATTTGATCTCGAGACCCCTCGGATACATGCATGCGCTGTTAACCAGATGGGCTACAACTCTGCTAAGAAATGTCTTGCGCTCAAAATGAACTATGCTTTGGTGTTGATCCGATGAAACTGAAAACGGAATCAGAGATGGCTCGCTCTGTGGCCGTGGCTGGATGCAAACGAGCAGCAGAACTTGCTGATGCAGCAAGGATGAGTGTGCAAGTGGAATAACTGAAACAACAACAACAAAAATGAAAAGGGAGGGAGCTTGGTTTGAACCGAGGACCTCACGGATGGATGCATCACTACTGAACACTGCGCTAGCTGCTTGTTACTGGAGGAAAAGGGCCATGACTCGTTTTGAAGCAAAGGCCTGGCCTTCTTCTCCAGCGAACACACGGGGTACTCGGAGGTGTCGTCGGTGAGCAAACATGGCACCGACTACGGCTAGAAGACAATAGCGGACGTGCAGAAATTGGTGAGGGTTAGCTACAAAACGCGTGCATGCAGCGACTCGAGCTCGAGCTGGCGCTCGACTCGGGCGCGGTCATGGCGATATGGTGGCGACAGGCACTAGGTGGGCATGGGGAGGCTTACGGGCGGGTTGCAGTGTGCGGGTGTGCAGATGCGTGTGCGCGTGGGAGGACGGAGTCAAGAGCAGAAGCTCCACGAGCTTGCGCTTTGACGCTGGCATGAGAGCACGGCAACCGTGCCTCAATACGATGCGTGCGTCGCGTACACGAAGAAAAACATGACAGGAAGGAGCTGGGAGACGCGGCTGCTCACCATGGGGGTGTTGCTGGAGTCGTACGAGGTCGATGCTGACCGGACACAGCGGGTGAAGGCGCTGACCGACGGCGCTGGTTGGCCAGAGGAAGAAGACGACGTAGAGGACATTGTGGAAGGAGCTACGGGGGCCATGTGGGCGCGTGCGTAGTCGGAGAAGACGACGATGAGGCTTTAGAGGCTCCGGATGAAGAAGAAGGCGGCTGCTTGGGGTCACGCCGGAGAGGAGCTCGGGCTCCCTCTCGGCTATGGCGATGGCTTGGCGTGGAGAGCTTACCTCGGCGGCGGGAGGAGGTAGAAGAGGAGAAAACGGAGCAAGGAGGAGACCCTAGGGTCGGGGCAGGACTTTATAGGACAAAGGGAGCAGCTCCGGCAGTCAAATCGACCGGACTGCCGACGTGGAGGCTCTGGATGTCCTGCCATACAGGGAGAAGAGGATGAACAGAGGAAAGGTGCTGATGGGCTGGATTCGAACGGGTAAGAGAAGTGGCTTGCTATTGGTGGGCTGGGGAGATGGGCTGCTGCTGCTGGAGCTGGGCTCTACCTCTTGCAACATTTCATTTTGTTCCTTTTTTTCTTCAGACAGAAAATTTGGAAGAAAAGAAAGGCAAGGGAAGATATGGAATTTGCTAGGGATGAAGATATTTATGGATTCCTGGAAATATACACAATTTGAATAAACTGGTTTGGTCATTTTTAAGGATATAAAAATAATTCAAGTTTGAATTAAATTCAAACTTGAGCCATTTTTGAACCCAACCAAAACAACTCCAAAAATAGATAATATTTGTCAGAGAGGTTAAAGGAAATGTGCAGGATTTGTAGGGAAAGAATGAACATTATTTGAGGCAGGAAAAATGTCACTCAAGTAAATGGCTAAAATTTGAAAGAAAGGAAGGAGATGGGGTTTGCTTGGAGATGGATTAACTTGAAGGGTGAAGATGCCAACAACAATGGAGATGAAGAGAAGAGATGACACCATAACATATACACAGTTAAAATGCACATGCAACAAGAAGCAAGATGATCATGGCATGACAAGGATGGCAAAATATAACCAATGATGAACATGATGCAAGAAGCAAAATATGGAAATGGCATTCATCATGATCATGTAATAGACATATAGGAATGAAATATGAAAAACAATTATGATAATGCAACAAACACAATAAACACATGACAACAACTAAAATAAATGGAAGGCAACTGGAGCATCGGTCTCGGGGCGTCACATTCATTATGGACAACGATGTAGTGCGGTTACTTCAGTTCACCTTGCGGGGTGATGCAGTCAGTGTGCATTAGGTCGTAGTACTATTTTGAACACATTGCAGTTCACATGATTCAGTTCATTTAACCTGACAATGCAGCTCGGCCATTTTGTGTAGGAAATGATGTTCAGCAGATACAAAATGTCACGCATAATTGACAACCCTGGGAACAACAATCTTTAGAAGAGTAAAGCTTCTTCTGAAAGAGACACTGGCTGGGTTACACATGAGATTCCTCGAGGATTCTTCATAACAACAAACAGGGTGCAATACTCTCCAAAAGAGTTTTTTTCTAGGAAGAAGAGGTAGTAGAAGATGACAACGATGTCGCCTTCGTGTGGGAGGGCACTCACCGACAGGATGATGAAGATGATGACGATGAAGATGATCCAATAATAGTTCTCAACCCAGAGTACAAGCACGAGTTCACTACATTTGGACAGCATGTCTGAACAGACAATGATGATACAATTGAACATGATGTTGCTGCAGATGATGATTATTATTATGTGATGCCGCTCCAAAATTTTCAAACCAATCCAGTGAGACATCACCACAACACTGGATTACCACCGCGTCCACTTGCTGCACCACAAAACAGAGCTCAGCGTCCACCAGCTACACCGAAAAACAGAGCTCCAAGAAGACTTGCTGCATCAACTTTGACAATGCGACCAACAAGGTGCCTCGGTGAAAAGTCAACACAGGTACAAATCCTCCTCACTATTGCCGCCGCGAGATCCTCAACTACACAGATCTGCTATAACCCAGCCATGTCCAATACAACCCAGCAAGCTGCAAACGCCATCGGATGAACAACATTACACACCTGTAAGTTTATGTCCTGAAAAATAATAATATTTATAGTCCATTCAGATAACATTGAAGTGCACACTAATATTTCTTGTGAGGTCTGGCCTAACATCTAATACAGTCGATTCTTCTGAAAACTTAGGAACATTTCAGTGCTTTATTAAACTCATATGCACTCCTCGTATTTAAGCAGAACATAACACTTTATCTCATAGAGCACTACACTTGATGCAGGATAAAAGCATGACGCTGAACCTCATACCTGCCGCTGGAATGAAGTTCACCACGTACGCCAAAGCATGGACTTCTACAACACTTATGCAAGATATGCATGGTTTGGCATACGCAAGAGGGCAAAACACAAGAAAAATGCCTACATTGTCTGCTCAAGAGAAGGGGCGCAAAAGCAGACTGTGTCAGATTATGACCGAAAACGTGAGAAGACATCAAAAAGGATTGGCTGCAAGGCAAAAATAAGAGTCAAAAAGAGGAAGGATGGCAAATTTGTGATAGAAATGGTTGAACTAAATCACAATCCTAAGATGCTGGAAAGCCCCGGGATGCTTTTGCACATGCGCAAATACAAAAGAGATGATCCTTTGATTGACCAGTTGGTGAAGGACATGCAGCTGGACGACCACACACACACACAGATGATGTCAAGGCTATCGCGTATGTCCAGTGGTCTGCAGTACATGGGACATACTAGTCGCGACTGGGTCAACAAGTAAGCACATCACAGAGCAATCGCTTGAGCATTCTGTCTGTAATTATTTCCTGTTTGATGAGATGAGTTTGCGTCGCATTTGAAATGCAGGAAACAGAAGTTTGCTAGAGAAGAGTCCCAAGATGACGTGAAGAAACTTCTGGATTTCTTCGAGAAGATGCAAAAGATAAACCCAGATGTAACATCCTAATTTTCAATTTGGATGTTATACATAGATCATCATATGCATATCATATTTGTTCTTGCATTTGGTTGAGATCCTAAAAATCTTAAGCAACTCAAGGACCCTAGGAGAGAGTTGGAGTTTCACAAAATTCATATTTGAATTTATTTCAAATTTGAAGAAAGGATAAATTTGATTTTATTATTTTTCTCTCTAATTATTTCCAATATTAACAATATATGAGAGAAGATAGTATGACTTCTTCAACCCAAGAGAAATAATGGAGAAAGAATTTTAAAATAAAATTGTGATTTATTGGTATTTTATTAGCTACTCTATTTGAATTAGAAAAATATTGCATTTTTGAAAACTGCATCTTAGTCTAGAAAAATGTTGACGTTGTCCTAACTATTAGGCTTGGAAGATGGAAATTGTTTCTTGAATTTTTGTATTTTTCTTTATTTTTATTTAGGATTTTTCTTTCGGGCGAAATTTATTTTTTTAAAAAAGATTTGACCGACTGGGCCGAAGCCCAGCCGCCCAGCACGCTGTCGCCGCCTTCCCCGCGCGGGAGTCCGCCCCGCCGTGGTCGGCCGTGTCCAAGGCGGACACGCCTCCGGAGGCCGTCGCCCCTCCCGCAAGCCACCCCGCTGCCTCGCATCCCCCTTTATAAGCCACCCCGGCCCCCCTCCTCCTCATCACCGTCGCCGCCTCCCGTAGCAGCAGCAGCCGCCGACGCCGCTTGCGCTCGCTGCCGCCTTGCCGCGCCGCGTCCGCGCCACCCACCGCCACCCGCGCATCCCCGCCCCACAGCCCTGTCTCGCTGTCGCCCTGCCACCCACGCCCGTCGCCGGAGCCGCCGGATTCTGCCGCACGCGGTTGACCCCTTCGCCGCCGTTGACCGGTAAAAGACCGATCGTTTTTTTCAGTTTCGTTAGGTTTTTATTTTTCGGTTCGGTTTAGTTAGGGTTTTCTTATTTAACGAACGTCTATTCGTTCGTTCATTTTAGCGAACAATATTCATTAGATTGGTTCTGTTAGCGATCGTTCGTGCCATAGTCTTTTTCTTTTTAGTTTAGTTTCGGCTAGGGACCTATCAGCGAATAGTTTTTTCACAATTTAGCTCCTGATATTTAAACTAGCATAACTTTTTACTCTTTATCCAAATTAGATGAAACCAGCGCCTAAATCTTCGTATCGTTCTGTTCTTTCTAGTTAACCAACTTGAACATGATTTTGGTAGTGTAAAATTTGAGTTTAGTCCAGATTAGTAAACGATCTTGTTTCATTCGTATTTTGTGTTTTGTTGCTCTGTTTGAGTTGAATCTTTTTGCAAATCGTAGCTAATCACATGTACCTACTGTTGAGATCTAATCCACATGATAATATTGCTGTTAGGTTTGACTTTTGTAAGTTTAAGCCGTTTTCTTGTTTCGTGTTCGATTTGGATTTTTTCTTGGTTTTCTCGTGCTTCGTTTGAGTGATTGCTTATGTATGCTACTGTTTGTCTACGCTAGATTAACCGGAGAGCAAAGCTTGTTACTACGAATCTCTAGAGTTTGCAGATCATCAGCAAGGCAAGTTACACTTTGATCATACTCTTTTGTACCCAGTTTTTACTATGCATTAGTTTTGCCCCTCAAGTATTTGCATGAGTAGGATTGGGAACATGTGATTTTGGTTGTAGTGCTTGAGGTAGGAAACCTAATACCTTTTGATCACCCTAGGAATAGACGTTATGCTTATTTATTGCTTAGCCATGCATCGTAGATGGGGATTGGATCGTGATTCACACATGGAAGTTTGAGAGTTATTTAATCATGGATAACATTAAGGTGACAACTTTAATATACATCTGGGTGGATTGGTTGAGGCACCTGGGGAACCAGTGTTGCCTGTTTTGGGAAATACCGGAGTACCCGTGCGATTTTTCCTACGGTTCGCCACCCAGGCTCAAAGGGATCATAAGATTATACATGCTAGAAACTTCCGTGTGCAGCCACAAGCCATTATGGGCTCTCGCATAGTTCAGTAAGTTGCGTGAGCTCTTAAAGAGGTGTACTAGCAATGTAGGGGAAAGTAGGTGTACCGGTTCGCCCGGAGTAGAGAGTTAATGCTTCAGAAAGACTATGTCTCGATCCGACCATGGATGCGGTCGAGTCTTGTGTGGGAAAGTGCAAACCTCTTAGAGTGTATAAACTAATCATGGTTAGTTGTGTCCCCGGTTATGGACATCTTGAGTATCTAGTACTTGAATCTATTGATGTGATCTCATCACGCTACTTAATTAACTTGTTGGGTTAATGATGATACTTTTAATTGGGATTTGAGTTGGGGTTACCTTCTTAAATATTGGGAAACCTGGGAGTAGTTAAATAAATTTATTCCTTTGTTGTAGGGGAAAACTAGCTTTATGCAAAACCATAAACTTACAGCCTCCACCAGCCAAATATTGCATGTAGATTTAGTTCTTGCATTTCATTGCTTTACAGTGTAACTCTGCCAGCATATTCAATGTGCTGACCTACATGGCTGCAACGTCTCATGTTGCAGACTACTCAAACGACAAATAAGGTGCAATAGGTCGTTGTTTTGCACTCATCTATGCCGTTGGAGTTGATGAACTCATTTACCTTTGAAGCTTCCGCAATTATCTAGTTTAGATGGCCTTCAGCCATGATATTTTTGTGTGATCATACTCTTTATGAGGACTCAATGTAATAAGTGTGTGATTGAAACTCTGTTATAATTCGTTGAGTATTGTGCTTGTCAGCATTACCGATCCAGGGATGACACTGATGCACAGAGACTTGACCGTTTGAGGTCTGATCGCTACAAGATGGTATCAGAGCACATGTTGACTGTAGGACACGACCACTAGAATAAGCCACATGATTTCTCTTCTCTACTCATTTCTAATTCTCCTCTCTTTCTACTGTATAGATGGCGGACGCCAGGAACAAGTTCACTCAGCCGGATGACGACACCCCTTTCAGACGCCACTTGAAGGAAGTCACTAAGTATTTGAACATGAGACTACCAAGCTTCAGGGGGACTTTCTCTACATGTGAACCGGAATAGGAGCGCTGGAAGATCGAAGTCTGGGTACCTGGGAGGACATTTGCACCAACAACAGATCCTATTGGTTTCTACCTGGATGCACCAAGCTGGAGTATAGGAAAGAGCATGGCAGCACATATCACCTTTGGACGCATAAGTGAGGTGTATCACAAGGAGCTGGAGAATACCATTTACCACATATGTGGCCGCCGTGATGACAAATGGGAGATGTTTCGTACCAGGAGGGATGGATCAGTTGCAGCCTACATTCAAGAGATGGGAGATCATATTCGTCGACAGTAGAATCAACAAATTATCCACATGAAGAATATCAAGAAACTAGTAAAGAGAAAGAACGAGCTAGAAGAGGAACTCAAGTCTACACGCGATGGATACACGAAAGAGATTGCCGTACTACTGGAGAAGCATGAAGATCTGAAGAGGAAGATGGGAATATCAGTGGAGAATATCAAGCAAGCAACAAAGATCCGTTCGGAGGACTACATCATCCTAGACGACACTGACACAGATACTGATGCAAATGATGACAGCGATGACGACTACGTTGACGAAGCTGGAGCAGATATCATGGAGTCTTCCTCTGATGAAAATTTCTAGATAACCACCATTGTAACTAGTAGTATTTCCCTCCAAGTAGTTAGCAACGATCGAGTTTGTAATCATAGGTTAGACCGATTGTGTGATCTTGTGTGCTATTGAATGAAGTGAAATTGATTGTGTTTGTCTCATGAGCATATGGGTAGTGAATCTCTCTTAGACCTCATTCTATTCTATTTTTTCACCCCTTCTAACCCATAAGATACCTCCGAGACGTGACAATGGATTTGCCTTCCCACCAGAGCTCACTCAGTTGATCCAACAGCAGAATGCCTTGATGAAGATACTAGTTCAGAACTAAAACCAAGGCAACAACAACAACAAAAACAACCCACCACCACCACCCCCCTGTTGACCACCTAGCCCGCTTTCTAAGGATGAATCCACCGGTGTTCTCTAGTAGCACCGAGCTGATTGTTGCAGATGATTGGCTCCGCAAGATTGGAAGAGAGCTGACCACTATAGGATGCACAGATGCGGAAAGAGTGTGTTTTGCCGCACATCAGCTTGATGGACCCGCAGCATCTTGGTGGGAGAATTTCACAGCCACTTACCCCATTGACATTGTTACATGGGATCAGTTTCAGTAGGCTTTCCGCACTGCCCATGTTTCAGCAGGAGCTATAAGCATGAAGAAGCACGAGTTTCGCAACTTGCGCCAAGGAGGGCATACAGTGGGCTAGTATGTGGATGAGTAGCTATAGATGCCGCTAAGCAGGAGAAGTTTCTGGAGGGACTGAATGATGAGATGAGCATGCAGTTAATGGTGGCAACTTTCAACAGCTACGAGGAGTTGGTAGACACGGCCCTCATGATTGAAAGCAAGCAGCAACAGATAGACAATCACAAGAGGAAGTATGGACAGAGGAGGTACACTTCAGGAGCTCAGTAGAAGCCCCGTTATTCCCCGTACTCGGGAGGACATACCCACAACCATGGAGGCCATAACCATGGAGGACATACGCACAATGGAGCAAGTTTGCATAACCACTGTGGCCCCAAGAATGGCAACGGGAATGGAGGAAGCAGTAGCCAGAACCATTCCAACCCTTGAACACCAGCCAAGAGGGATCTGAGCCACATTACCTGTTTCAAGTGCCAGAAGACCGGACATTGTGCCACTGAATGTCCTGAAGCAAAGAATGGAAATGCAATGGACGTTCTTCCCAGAAGCCCAGCCCATTCACCAAAGGACAGGTGAACCACGTCAGCGTGGAGGAGATTGAGGATCAACCTGACGCAGTTGTCGGTAAGTTTTTGATTAATGCATTTACCGCACTTGTTCTTTTTGATACTGGTGCATCACATTCATACATATCAAGGGGATTTGTGGATAAGTATAACCTGGCAACCTATCCCTTAAGTCACCTATGTTAGTAAGTTCCCCAGGAGCGGAGTATATGGCTAGTAGGGGATGCTATCAGTTGCCACTAACCATAGGTAGACATGTTTTCCCACCGACCTAATTGTTCTGGAGTCACAAGGACTGGATGTGATACTAGGAATTGATTGGCTATCCAAGTTTGAAGGAAACATCGATTGCGCCAGTAAATTAATTCATCTCACCACCCTAGAAGGAAAGAGGATCAAGTATGTATCCCGGCATGCACCGAGGAGGACTCAGGTGAATTCCTTATTAGGAGTTGTACAGGAGGAAGTACCAGTGGTGAAGGATTACCACGACGTATTTCTGGAAGAGTTACCAGGCATGCCACCGGATCGAGACATTGAGTTTTTGATTGAGCAATTGCTAGGCACTGGACCAATATGAAAGAGACAGTATCGGATGCCAGCAAAGGATCTGGAGGAAATTAAGACGCAGATAAAGGAGTTACTAGAGAAAGGTTATATTTGACCAAGTTCGTCACCTTGGGGAGCTTCAGTGTTTCTAGTGGAGAAGAAGGATGGATCTTTAAGGATGGTTGTTGATTATCGTGTGCAGAATGAGGTGACAATCAAGAACAAATACCCACTGCCGATGATCAATGATTTGTTTGACCAGTTGCAAGGAGATAAAGTTTTCTCCAAGATCGATCTTCGATCAGGTTATCACCAGTAGAAGATCCGAGAGCAGGATATACCTAAGACAGCTTATACCACAAGGTACGGGCTATATGAGTATACCGTTATGTCATTTGGTCTGACTAACGCACCTGCTTATTTCATGAATATGATGAACAAAGTGTTTATGGAGTTTTATATTGGTCTACTCGAAGAATAAAGAAGTGCATGAGGAGCATTTCTGTATGGTTCTTGAGAAGCTCAGAGAACATCAGTTGTATGCCAAGTTCGGCAAATGTGAGTTTTGGCTAAAGGAAGTTGGATTTCTCAGACATGTTATATCGAGAGAAGGAATAGCAGTAGATCCTACCAAGGTTGCTTTTGTCACTAAATGGGTGGCACCCACATCAGTTGGAGAGATCAGAAGTTTTCTTGGACTCGCGCGTTATTACCGAAGGTTTATTGAGAATTTCTCGAGGATTGCAAAGCCCATGACGGAGTTATTGAAGAAGGACACCAAGTTTAAATGGACTGAGGAGTGTGAAGCCAGTTCTCAGGAGCTGAAGACACGTTTGGTTACAGCCCCAGTGCATATTCTCCCAGACCAACGTAAGGATTACCAAGTATATTGCGACGCTTCACGACGAGGACTTGGAGTTGTACTTATGCAGGAAGGAAGAGTTGTTTCATATGCCTCACGACCGCTTAAACCTCATGGGCTAAATTATGCTACACATGATTTGGAGTTAGCAGACGTAATGCATGCGCTGAAGACATGGAGACACTTTCTCATCGAAAACCATTGTGATGTATACACATATCATAAGAGTTTGAAATACATCTTTACGCAAAAGGAGTTGAACCTCAGGCAAAGGAGATGGTTGGAGCTCATCATGGATTATGATATGAAATTTCAATATCATCCAGGAAAGGCTAATGTAGTAGCAGATGCGTTCTGCCGCAATAGTTATGTTAACACGCTCATAACTGGAGGATTACCTAAGGAGCTAGCAGATGATCTTCGAGAGCTTTGCTTGGAGATAGTTTTGAGAGGTTATGTTGCAGCATTGGAAATTCAATCCACTCTTTTGGGTAAGATCAGGGAAGCCCAGAAGACTGACAAGGAGATTGCAGAGATAAAGGAAAGGATGAGTAAAGGAAAGGCAAAAGGATTTTATGAGGATGAGCACGAGACCTTATGGTTTGAGGATCGCATATATGTGCCTAATGATCCCGAGATCAGGAAGTTGATTCTGCAGGAGGCCCATGATTCACCGTACTCGATTCACCCAGGCAACACTAAGATGTATCTGGATTTGAAGGAAAGTTTCTGGTGGACAGGAATGAAGAAGGATATAGCCGAGTATGTAGCAGTATGTGATGTATGTCCGAGAGTCAAGGCAGAGCATCAGAAGCCAGCCGGATTGCTACAGCCATTGCCGATACCCGAATGGAAGTGGGATAAGCTTGGCATGGATTTTATCACTGGATTACCCAGGACTCGTTCAGACTATGACTCTATCTGGGTTGTAGTCGATCGTTTGACGAAAGTAGCTCATTTCATCTCGGTGAAGACCACCTATACGAGTGCTAAGTTGGCAAAGATATACATGACCAGGATCATATGTCTGCATGGAGTTCCGAGGACCATTGTATTAGACAGAGGAAACCAGTTTACTTCAAAGTTTTGGAATCAGTTGCATGAAACTTTGGGTACCAGGCTAGAGTTCAGTACAGCCTTTCATCCACAGACGGATGGACAGACGGAGAGAGTCAATCAGATTCCAGAGGACATGTTGAGAGCTTGTGCGCTAGATTATGGATCTAGTTGGGATGACAATTTTCCATATGCAGAGTTCTATTATAACAATAGTTATCAAACCAGTTTGAAGATGGCCCCTTTCGAAGCCTTTTACGGAAGGAGGTGCAGGACACCTTTATCGTGGGATGAAGTTGGAGACCGATAGTTGTTCGGACCAGACTTAATCAAAGACTCTGAAGAGAAGGTTAAGTTGATTTGCGACAGACTCAAGGTAGCCCAGTCGAGGCAGAAGAGTTATGCAGATACGAAACGCAAGGAGACATACGAAGTCAGAGACCGAACATATCTTCGTGTGTCCCCATTTCAAGGAGTGAAATGTTTTGGAGTCAAGGGAAAACTAGCACCACGTTTTGTGGGACCTTACAGAGTTTTGGAACGCATGGGAGAAGTTGCATACAGGCTAGAATGGCCAGAAGGACTGTCAGGAGTTCATGATGTGTTTCATGTTTCCCAGTTGAAGAAGTGCCACACAGAGATGGCCGATATTCCTCTAAGAGATACAGTGCCGCTGGAAGCAATTCAGTTAGACAGTGATTTGACCTATGAAGAGAAGCCAGTCAAGATTCTCGAGTTTTCCAGTCGAGTTACTCGCAGCAAGGTTATCAAGTTCTGCAAAGTTAAGTGGAGCCACCATACCTAGGAGGAAGCCACCTGGGAGCGAGAAGAAGATCTCTGTAGAGACCACCCAAACCTTTTTGCTGACCAACCCGAATCTCGAGGGCAAGATTCATCTTAAGGGGGGTAGGTTTGTACCATCCCAATTTTCAATTTGGATGTTATACATAGATCATCATATGCATATCATATTTATTCTTGCATTTGGTTGAGCTCCTAGAAATCTTAAGCAACTCAAGGACCCCAAGAGAGAGTTGGAGTTTCACAAAATTCATATTTGAATTTATTTCAAATTTGAAGAAATTATAAATTTGCTTATATTATTTTTCTCTCCAATTATTTCCAATATTAAAAATATATGAGAGAAGATAATATGACTTCTTTAACCCAAGAGAAATAATGGAGAAAGAATTTAAAATCAAATTATGATTTTATTGGTATTTTATTTGCTATTCTATTTGAATTAGAAAAATATTGCATTTTTGAGAACTACATCTTAGTCCAGAAAAATATTCACATTGTCCTAAATATTAGGTTTGGACGTTGAAAATTGTTTCTGGAATTTTTATTTTTTTTCTTTATTTTTAATTAGGATTTTTCTTTGAGGCGAAATTTATTTTAAAAAAAGTTTCAACCGACAGGGCCGAAGCCCAGCCGGCCCAGCAGGCCGCCGCCTCCTTCCCCGCACGGTAGTCCGCCCCACCGCCGCCGGCCGTGTCCGAGGCGGACACGCCACCGAGGTCGTCGCCCCACCCACAAGCTACCCCGCCGCATCGCACACCCCCTTTATAAGCCTCCCGCCCCCCTCCTACTCATCACCACCGCCGCCTCCCACAGCAGCAGCAGCAGCCGCCGCCGCTCGCCGAACGCTTGCACTTGCTGCCGCCTTGCTGCGTCGCGCCCACGACGCCCTCCACTGCTCGCGCAGCCCCGCACCGCCACCCCGTCTCGCCGTCTCCCCACCACCGACGCCCGTCACCGGAGCCGCCGGATTCCGCCGCCCGCCGTTGACCCTGTCGCTATCGTTGACCGGTAAAAGACTGATCGATTTTTTTCGGTTTCGTTTGGTTTGTCTTTTTCAGTTCGGTTTAGTTGGATCGGTTTTTAGTTAGGGTTTTCTTATTTAACGAACATCCATTCATTCGTTTGTCTTAACAAACAGTATTCGTTAGATTGGTTTTGTTAGCGAACGTTCGTGCCGTGGTCTTTTTCTATTTAGTTTATTTTTGGCCAGGGATCTATCCGCGAATAGTTTTATCGCGATTTAGCCCCCTTTATAAGCCGCCCCGCCCCCCTCCTAAATCTTTGTATCGTTCTGCTCTTTCTATTAACTAACTTGAACATGATTTTCGTACTATAAAATTTGAGTTTAGTCCAGATTAGTAAACGTTCTTGTTTCGTTCGTATTTTGAGTCTCGTTGCTCCGTTTGAGTTGAATCTTTTTGCAAATAGTAGCTAATCACATGTACCTACTGTTAAGATCTAATCCACATGATAATATTGCTCTTAGGTTTGAATTCTGTTAGTTTAAGCCGTTTGCTTGTTTTGTGTTCGATTTGGATTTTTCCTCAGTTTTCTCGTGTTTTGTTTGAGTGATTGCTTATGTATGCTACTTTGTCTACGCTAGATTACCCAGAGTGCGAAGCTTGTTACTACGAATATCTAGAGTTTGCAGATCGTCAGCAAGGCAAGTTACACTTTGATCATACTTTTTTATACCCAGTTTTTACTATGTATTAGTTCCGCCCTTCAAATATTTGCATGAGTAGGATTGGGAACATGTGGTTTTGGTTGTAGTGCTTGAGGTAGGAATGCTAATACCTTTTGATCACCCTGGTAATATACATTATGTTTATTTATTGCTTAGTCATGCATTGTAGACGGGGATTGGATCGTGATTCACACATGGAAGTTTGAGAGTTATTTAATCATGGATAACATTAAGGTGGCAACTTTAATATACTTCTGGATGGATTGGTTGAGGCACCTGGGGAACCTAGTGTTGCCTGTTTTGGGAAATCCTAGAGTACCCGTGTGATTTTTCCTACGGTTCGCCACCCAAACTCAAAGGGATCATAAGATTATTCATGCTAGAAACTTCCGTGTGCAGCCACATTCCATTATGGGCTCTGGCATAGTCCAGTAAGTTGCATGAGCTCTTAAAGAGGTGGACTAGCAATGTAGGGGAAAGTAGGTGTACCGGTCCTCCTGGAGTAGAGAGTTAATGCTTCAGAAAGACTATGTCTCGATCTGACCATGGATGCGGTCGAGTCTTGTGGGGAAAGCGCAAACCTCTGTAGAGTGTATAAACTAATCATGGTTAGCTGTTTCCCCGATTATGGACATCTTGAGTATCTAGTACTTGAATCTATTGATGTGATCTCATCATGTTACTTAATTAACTTGTTGGGTTAATGATGATACTTTTAATTGGGATTTGAGTTGGGGTTACCTTCTTAAATATTGGGCAACCTAGGAGTAGTTAAATAAATTTATTCCTTTGTTGTAGGGAAAAACCAGCTTTATGCAAAACCATAAACTTACAGCCTCCACCAGCCAAATATTGCATGTATATTTAGTTCTTGCATTTCATTGCTTTACAGTGTAACTCTGCCAGCATATTTAACGTGCTGACCTACATGGCTGCAATGTCTCATGTTGAAGACTACTCACAGGACGAATAAGGTGTGATAGGTTGTTGTTTTGCACTCAGCTATGCCGTTGGAGTTGATGGACTAATTTACCTTCGAAGCTTCTGTAGTTATCTAGTTTAGATGGCCTTCAACCATGATATTTTTGTGTAATCATACTCTGTATGAGGACTTGATGTAATAACTGTGTGATTGAAACTCTGTTATAATTCCTCCAGTATTGTGTGTGTCAGCACTACCGATCCATGGATGACACTGATGCACAGAGACTTGACCGTTTGAGGTCTGGTCGCAATACCAGAGTTCTTCTATGGTTATGAAGTTGATGGAGATAAATGTGTAAGAAACTTCTTTTGGGCCAATGCAAGATGCAAAGGATCGTATGAAAATTCTGGAGACAGCGTTACATTTGACATGACATATAAAACTAACAAATTCCACATGCCGCTGGTAGTCTTCGTGGGAGTGAACCATCATCTACAAATTACCATATTTTTTGTCACCCTTGTGGGAGATCAAACGATACCGTTGTTCGAGTGGACTTTCAAAATATTCCTGAGGTGTATGAACAACCAGCCGCCAATCTTCATGCTCACAGGTACAAAAAAACACCTGTATACTTATGTTTCTTACACACAAACAGCTTAATAAAAAACACCATTTGTGCCTTTTCAGACCAATGTTCTTTGGTGAAGGCAGCATTGAAAACTATCCTCCCAGATACATTACATAAGTTGTGTCGGTGGCATATCATGAAGAAGTACAAAGACCACCTGGCCTTGCTGTACAAGGCGCACGAGAAACTAAAGGATGACCTCAATGCGGTGCTGAACCACCCACTAATGTCGTCAAAATTTGAACATGCATGGAAGGACCTCATTTAGAAATACAACTTGCAAAATGAAGAAGTTATGAGTTCGTTGTGGGATGACATGCACGAGTGGATCTCGGCTTACTACAAGGAAATTTTTGTGCTCGGATGACTTCCACACAGAGAAACGAGAGCATGAACCGCATATTGAAGAAAAACTTCATCAAAGAGAAGCATGATCTCCATCTGTTTGCTCAACAGGTGTGTTGGGGAACGTAGTAATTTCAAAAAAATTCCTACGCACACGCAAGGTTCATGGTGATGTATAGCAACGAGAGGGGAGAGTGTTGTCCATGTACCCTCGTAGACCGAAAGCGGAAGCGTTAGAACAACGCGGTTGATGTAGTCATACGGGTTGACGATCTGACTGATCCAAGTACCGAACGTATGGCACCTCCGAGTTCAGCACACGTTCAGCTCGATGACGATCCCCGGACTCCGATCCAGCAGGGTGTCGGGGATGAGTTCCGTCAGCATGACGGCGTGGTGACGATGATGATGTTCTACCGACGCAGGGCTTCGCCTAAGCACCGCAACGATATGACCGAGGTGAAATATGGTGGAGTGGGGCAAGGCACACGGCTAAGGAACGATCACGAAGATTAACTTGTGTATCTAGAGGTGCCCCCTGCCCCCGTATATAAAGGAGCAAGGGGGGAGGCCGGCTGGCCTTTGGGGCGCGCCAAGGAGGGGGGAGTCCTCCTCCTAGTAGGAGTAGGACTCCCCTTTCCTAGTCCAACTAGGAAGAGGGAAGGGGGAAGGAAAGAGAGGGAGAGGGAGAGGGAAAGAGGGGCCGTGCCCCCCTCCCCTAGTCCAATTCGGACTACTCATGGGAAGGGGTGTGCCACCTTCTGGGCTGCTGCCCTCTCTCTCCCCTCAGGCCCACTAAGGCCCAATACTTCCCCAGGGGGTTCCGGTAACCCCACCGGCACTCCGGTTTTCTCCGAAATCACCCGGAACACTTCCGGTGTCCGAATATACTCGTCCAATATATCAATCTTTATGTCTCGACCATTTCGAGACTCCTCGTCATGTCCGTGATCACATACGGGACTCTGAACAAACTTCGGTTCATCAAAACATATAATCTCATAATATAACTATCATCGTAACGTTAAGCGTGCGGACCCTATGGGTTCGAGAACTATGTAGACATGACCTAGAACTGTTTCTGGTCAATAACCAATAGCGGAACCTGGATGCTCATATTGGCTCCTACATATTCTACGAAGATCTTTATCGGTCAAACCGCATAACAACATACGTTTGTTCCCTTTGTCATCGGTATGTTACTTGCCCGAGATTCGATCGTCGGTATCCAATACCTAGTTCAATCTCATTACCGGCAAGTCTCTTTAATCGTTACGTAATGCATCATTCCGTAACCAACTCATTGGCCACATTGCTTGCAAGGCTTATAGTGATGTGCATTACCGAGAGGGCCCAGAGATACCTCTCCGACAATCGGAGTGACAAAACCTAATCTCGAAATACGCCAACTCAACATGTACCATTGGAGACACCTGTAGAGCTCCTTTATAATCACCCATTTACATTGTGACGTTTGGTAGCACACAAAGTGTTCCTACGGTAAACGGGAGTTGCATAATCTCATAGTTGTAGGAACTTTGTATAAGTCATGAAGAAAGCAATAGAAACATACTAAACGATCAAATGCTAAGCTAACGGAATGGGTCAAGTCAATCACATCATTCTCCTAATGATGTGATCCGTATCCCGTTAATCAAATGACAACACATGTCTATGGTTAGGAAACATAACCATCTTTGATTAATGAGCTAGTCAAGTAGAGGCATACTAGTGACATTAAGTTTGTCTATGTATTCACACATGTATCATGTTTCCGGTTAATACAATTCTAGCATGAATAATAAACATTTATCATGATATGAGGAAATAAATAATAACTTTATTATTGCCTCTAGGGCATATTTCCTTCAGTCTCCCACTTGCACTAGAGTCAATAATCTAGATTACACAGTAATGATTCTAACACCCATGGAGTCTTGGTGCTGATCATGTTTTGCTCGTGGAAGAGGCTTAGTCAACGGGTCTGCAACATTCAGATCCGTATGTATCTTGCAAATCTCTATGTCTCCCACCTGGACTTGGTCCCGGATGGAATTGAAGCGTCTCTTGATGTGCTTGGTCCTCTTGTGAAATCTGGATTCCTTTGCCAAGGCAATTGCACCAGTATTGTCACAGAAGATCTTCATTGGTCCCGATGTACTAGGTATGACACCTAGATCGGAAATGAACTCCTTCATCCAGACTCCTTCATTTGCTGCTTCCGAAGCAGCTATGTACTCCGCTTCGCATGTAGATCCCGCCACGACGCTTTGTTTAGAACTACACCAACTTACAGCTCCACCGTTTAATAAAAACACGTATCCAGTTTGCGATTTAGAATCGTTCGGATCAGTGTCAAAGCTTGCATCGACGTAACCATTTACGACTAGCTCTTTGTCACCTCCATATACGAGAAACACATCCTTAGTCCTTTTCAGGTATTTCAGGATGTTCTTGACCGCTGTCCAGTGATCCACTCCTGGATTACTTTGGTACCTACCTGCAAGCTTATTGCTAAGCATACATCAGGTCTGGTACACAGCATTGCATACATGATACAGCCTATGGCTGAAGCATAGGGAACATCTTTCATTTTCTCTCTATCTTCTGCTGTGGTCGGGCATTGAGTCTGACTCAACTTCACACCTTGTAATACAGGCAAGAACCCTTTCTTTTCCTGATCCATTTTGAACCTTTTCAAAACTTCATCAAGGTATATGCTTTGTGAAAGTCCAATTAAGCATCTTGATCTATCTCTATAGATCTTGATGCCCAATATGTAAGCAGCTTCATCGAGGTCTTTCATTGAAAAACTTTTATTCAAGTATCCCTTTATGCTATCCAGAAATTCTATATCATTTCCAATTAACAATATGTCATCTACATATAATATCAGAAATGCTACAGAGCTCCCACTCACTTTCTTGTAAATACAGGCTTCTCCAAAAGTCTGTATAAAACCATATGCTTTGATCACACTATCAAAGCGTTTATTCCAACTCCGAGATGCTTGCACCAGTCCATAAATGGATCGCTGGAGTTTGCACACTTTGTTAGCACCTTTTGGATCGACAAAACCTTCTGGTTGCATCATATACAACTCTTCTTCCAGAAATCCATTCAGGAATGCAGTTTTAACATCCATTTGCCAAATTTCATAATCATAAAATGCGGCAATTGCTAACATGATTCGGACAGACTTAAGCATCGCTACGGGTGAGAAAGTCTCATCGTAGTCAACCCCTTGAACTTGTCGAAAACCTTTCGCAACAAGTCGAGCTTTGTAGACAGTTACATTACCATCAGCGTCAGTCTTCTTCTTGAAGATCCATTTATTCTCGATGGCTTGCCGATCATCGGGCAAGTCAACCAAAGTCCATACTTTGTTCTCATACATGGATCCCATCTCAGATTTCATGGCCTCAAGCCATTTCGTGGAATCTGGGCTCATCATCGCTTCCTAATAGTTCGTAGGTTCGTCATCGTCAAGTAACATGACTTCCAGAGTAGGATTACTGTACCACTCTGGTACGGATCTTACTCCGCTAGACCAACGAGGTCCAGTAGTAACTTGATCTGAAGTTTCATGATCAATATCATTAGCTTCCTCACTGATTGGTGTAGTTGTCACAGGAACCAGTTCTTTTGATGAACTACTTTCCAATAAGGGAGCAGGTATAGTTAACTCATCAAGTTCTACTTTCCTCCCACTCACTTCTTTCGAGAGAAACTCCTTCTCTAGAAAGGATCCAAATTTAGCAAAGAAAATCTTGCCTTCAAATCTGTGATAGAAGGTGTACCAATAGTCTCTTTTGGGTATCCTATGAAGACACATTTCTCCGATTTGGGTTCGAGCTTATCTGGTTGAAGTTTCTTCACATAAGCATTGCAGCCCCAAACTTTAAGAAACGACAATTTCGGTTTCTTGCCAAACCACAGTTCATAAGGCGTCATCTCAACGGATTTTGATGGTGCCCTATTTAACGTGAATGCAGCCGTCTCTAAAGCATAACCCCAAAATGATAGCGGTAAATCAGTAAGAGACATCATAGATCGCACCATATCTAATAAAGTACGATTACGATGTTTGGACACACCATTTCGTTGTGGTGTTCCGGGTGGCGTGAGTTGCGAAACTATTCCGCTTTGTTTCAAATGTAGACCAAACTCGTAACTCAAATATTCTCCTCCACGATCAGATCGTAGAAATTTTATTTTCTTAATACGATGATTTTCCACTTCACTCTGAAATTCTTTGAACTTTTCAAATGTTTCAGACTTGTGTTTCATCAAGTAGATATACCCATATCTGCTCGAATCATCTGTGAAGGTGAGAAAATAATGATACCCGCCGCGAGCTTCAATATTCATTGGCCCACATACATCAGTATGTATGATTTCCAATAAATCAGTTGCTTGCTCCATAGTTCCGGAGAACTGCGTTTTAGTCATCTTGCCCATGAGGCACGGTTCACAAGTACCAAGTGATTCATAATCAAGTGATTCCAAAAGTCCATCAGTATGGAGTTTCTTCATGCGCTTTACACCGATATGACCTAAACGGCAGTGCCACAAATAAGTTGCACTATCATTATCAACCCTGCATCTTTTGGCTTCAACATTATGAATATGTGTATCACTACTTTCGAGATTCAATAAAAATAGACCACTCTTCAAGGGTGCATGACCATAAAAGATATTACTCATATAATTAGAACAACCATTATTCTCTGATTTAAATGAATAACCGTCTCGCATCAAACAAGATCCAGATATAATGTTCATGCTCAACGCTGGCACCAAATAACAATTATTTAGGTCTAAAACTAATCCCGATGGTAGATGTAGAGGTAGCGTGCCGACCGCGATCACATCGACTTTGGAACCATTTCCCACGCGCATCGTCACCTCGTCCTTAGCCAATCTTCGCTTAATCCGTAGTCCCTGTTTCGAGTTGCAAATATTAGCAACAGAACCAGTATCAAATACCCAGGTGCTACTGCGAGCATTAGTAAGGTACACATCAATAACATGTATATCACATATACCTTTGTTCACTTTGCCATCCTTCTTATCCGCCAAATACTTGGGGCAGTTCCGCTTCCAGTGTCCAGTTTGCTTGCAGTAGAAGCACTCAGTCTCAGGCTTAGGTCCAGACTTGGGTTTCTTCTCTTGAGCAGCAACTTGTTTGTTGTTCTTCTTGAAGTTCCCTTTCTTCTTCCCTTTGCCCTTTTTCTTGAAACTGGTGGTCTTATTGACCATCAACACTTGATGCTCCTTCTTGATTTCTACCTCCGCAGCCTTTAGCATTGCGAAGAGCTCGGGAATAGTCTTGTCCATCCCTTGCATATTATAGTTCATCACGAAGCTCTTGTAGCTTGGTGGCAGTGATTGAAGAATTCTGTCAATGATACTATCGTCAGGAAGATCAACTCCCAGTTGAATCAAGTGATTGTTATACCCGGACATTTTGAGTATGTGTTCACTGATAGAACTATTATCCTCCATCTTATAGCTATAGAACTTATTGGAGACTTCATATCTCTCAATCTGGGCATTTGCTTAAAATATCAACTTCAACTCCTGGAACATCTCATATGCTCCATGACGTTCAAAACGTCGTTGAAGACCCGGTTCCAAGCCGTAAAGCATGGCACACTGAACTATCGAGTAGTCATCAGCTTTGCTCTGCCAGACGTTCTTAACATCGTAAGTTGCATCTGCAGCAGGCCTGGCACCCAGCGGTGCTTCTTGGACGTAATTATTCTGTGCAGAAATGAGGATAATCCTCAGGTTCGGACCCAGTCCGTGTAATTGCTACCATCATCTTTCAACTTAGCTTTCTTAAGGAATGCATTAAAATTCAGTGGAATAACAACACGAGCCATCTATCTACAACAAACATAGACAAGCAAAATACTATCAGGTACTAAGTTCATGATAAATTTAAGTTCAATTAATCATATTACTTAAGAACTCCCACTTAGACAGACATCTCTCTAGTCATCTAAGTGATCACGTGACCCAAATCAACTAAACCATGTCCGATCATCACGTGAGATGGAGTAGTTTCAATGGTGAACATCACTATGTTGATCATATCTACTATATGATTCATGTTCGACCTTTTGGTCTCCGTGTTCCGAGGCCATATCTGTATATGCTAGGCTCATCAAGCTTAACCTGAGTATTCCGTGTGTGCAACTGTTTTGCACCCGTTGTATTTGAACGTAGAGCCTATCACACCCGATCATCACGTGGTGTCTCAGCACGAAGAACTTTCGCAACGGTGCATACTCAGGGAGAACACCTCTTGATAATTTAGTGAGAGATCATCTTAAAATGCTACCGTCAATCAAAGCAAGATAAGATGCATAAAGGATAAACATCACATGCAATCAATATAAGTGATATGATATGGCCATCATCATCTTGTGCTTGTGATCTCCATCTCCGAAGCACCGTCGTGATCACCATCATCACCGACACGACACCTTGATCTCCATCATAGCATCGTTGTCGTTTACACCATCTATTGCTTCTACGACTATCGCTACTGCTTAGTGATAAAGTAAAGCAATTACAAGGCGTTTGCATTTCATACAATAAAGCGACAACCATATGGCTCCTGCCAGTTGCCGATAACTTCGGTTACAAAACATGATCATCTCATACAATAAAATATAGCATCACATCTTGACCATATCACATCACAACATGCCCTGCAAAAACAAGTTAGACGTCCTCTACTTTGTTGTTGCAAATTTTATGTGGCTGCTACGGGCTGAGCAATAACCGTTCTTACCTATGCATCAAAACCACAATGATAGTTCATCAAGTTAGTGTTGTTTTAACCTTCGCAAGGACCGCGCGTAGCCACACTCGGTTCAACTAAAGTGAGAGAGACAGACACCCGCCAGTCACCTTTAAGCAACGAGTGCTCGTAGCGGTGAAACCAGTCTCGCGTAAGTGTACGCGTAATGTCGGTCCGGGCCGCTTCATCTCACAATACCGCTGAACCAATGTATGACATGCTGGTAAGCAGTATGACTTGTATCGCCCACAACTCACTTGTGTTCTACTCGTGCATATGACATCTACGCATAAAACCTGGCTCTGATGCCACTATTGGGGAACGTAGTAATTTTAAAAAAATTCCTACGCACACACAAGGATCATGGTGATGCATAGCAACGAGAGGGGAGAGTGTTGTCCACGTACCCTCGTAGACCGAAAGCGGAAGCGTTAGAACAACGCGGTTGATGTAGTTGTACGTCTTCATGATCCAACCGATACAAGTACCGAACGTACGGCACCTCCGAGTTCAGCACACGTTCAGCTCGATGACGATCCCCGGACTCTGATCCAGCAGGGTGTCGGGGATGAGTTCCGTCAGCATGACAGCCTGGTGATGATGCTGTTCTACCGATGCAGGGCTTCGCCTAAGCACTGCAACAATATGACCGAGGTGAAATATGCTGGAGGGGGGCACCGCACACGGCTAAGGAACGATCACGAAGATCAACTTGTGTGTCTAGAGGTTCCCCCTGCCCCCGTATATAAAGGAGCAAGTGGGAAGGCCGGCCGGCCCTTGGGGCGCGCCAAGGAGGGGGGAGTCCTCCTCCTAGTAGGAGTAGGACTCCCATTTCCTAGTTCAACTAGGAAGAGGGAAGGGGGAAGGAAAGAGAGGGAGAGGGAGAGGGAAAGAGGGGCCGCGCCCCCTCCCCTAGTCCAATTCAGACTCCTCATGGGAGGGGGCACGCCACCTCCTGGGCTGCTGCCCTCTCTCTCCCCTCAGGCTCACTAAGGCCCAATACTTCCCCGTGGGGTTCCGGTAACCCCTCCGGCACTCCGGTTTTCTCCGAATCACTCGGAACACTTCCGGTGTCCGAATATAGTCGTCCAATATGTCAATCTTTATGTCTCGACCATTTCGAGACTCCTCGTCATGTCCGTGATCACATCCGGGACTCCGAACAAACTTCGGTTCATCAAAACATATAAACTCATAACATAACTTTCATCGTAACGTTAAGCGTGCGGACCCTATGGGCTTGAGAACTATGTAGACTTGATCTAGAACTGTTTCTGGTTGATAACCAATAGCGGAACCTGGATGCTCATATTGGCTCCTACATATTCTACAAAGATCTTTATCGGTCAAACCGCATAACAACATACGTTTGTTCCCTTTGTCATCGGTATGTTACTTGCCCGAGATTCGATCGTCGGTATCCAATACCTAGTTCAATCTCGTTACCGGCAAGTCTCTTTACTCGTTACGTAATGCATCATTCCGTAACCAACTCATTGGCCACATTGCTTGCAAGGCTTATAGTGATGTGTATTACCGAGAGGGCCCAGAGATACCTCTCCGACAATCGGAGTGACAAAACCTAATCTCGAAATACGCCAACTCAACATGTACCATTGGAGACACCTGTAGAGCTCCTTTATAATCACCCAGTTACGTTGTGACGTTTGGTAGCACACAAAGTGTTCCTCCGGTAAACGGGAGTTGCATAATCTCATAGTTGTAGGAACTTTGTATAAGTCATGAAGAAAGCAATAGCAACATACTAAATGATCAAATGCTAAGCTAACGGAATGGGTCAAGTCAATCACATCATTCTCCTAATGATGTGATCCCGTTAATCAAATGACAACACATGTCTATGGTTAGGAAACATAACCATCTTTGATTAATGAGCTAGTCAAGTAGAGGCATACTAGTGACATTAAGTTTGTCTATGTATTCACACATGTATCATGTTTCCGGTTAATACAATTCTAGCATGAATAATAAACATTTATCATGATATGAGGAAATAAATAATAACTTTATTATTGCCTCTAGGGAATATTTCCTTCAAGGTGGACAAGTGCATTCAGACCAGGAAGGCCGTCGAGCACGCAGAGACAGTAGCAAATGGGGTAAATAAAATGTGCATCAAAAACTGCTAAATATAACTACAAGAACAAACAAATTTTCATTTCTCTGATTCATAATGATACATTTCTGATCATGCAGTCAGAAGTAAAGACAACAACCTAGTTTGGGTTCGAAGTTCAGCTATCAAAAGTGTATACAAGGGCAATTTTTGCAGATTTAATAGAAACACTCTACCGCATCACTGCATTTAGAGCAGAAAGATGCCCTGAGAACCCGACAAAGTACCTTGTACACCACTAGAACAGACTGGATGCATTTGACTAGGCAAGGCTTAATTTCCAAGCGGTTGCCGATGAAGAGAAAGGTGTCTACGAATGTGAGTGCATACTCTGGACACACATAGGTGCGACTCGATAGCAAAAAATCCCGATTGTAGTCATGCATGAAACCTCACTTACTGAACTATAAAAGTCCACATGCATGAGTACTTCACAAGACCAAGTGAAGTTCACTTCCTTAAGAATGAACAAATAACAAAAAAATGTGTGTAATAATTTCATGCAGTTCACTTACAAAACAAAGAAAACATGTGTTGTCTGCAGGGCTCTTTTGCGTTCATGTGTTATGCATGCTTTCTCACCTGAGAGTACTCAAGATTCCTGAGGTGTACATTATGAAAAGATACACCCAGAACGCAAGATCAAATGCAACATTTGACAGAAGAGACTACGAACAAACAACACTAGATGGAAGTTCGCTTTTTTTGCCGTAGAAAATTGTTGACAGAAACAACAATGGACCTTGCAAACAGAGCGACAAGGTCCGATGCTGGGTGCCACAGAGCGTTGTATGGTATGAGGGAACTGATGGAGGAAGTTCATGTGCTCAACGAAGAAGAAGATGAAGAAGCAGCAAAACTAAAGCAAGCAGAGAAATCCCGGCATGACAATAATACGGAGCAAGCAGAAAATACCAAACACCGCGCAACTGGTGCAATAAAAAAGAAAAATTCTTCCTCCTCCTATTTGAAACACAGGAGAAAGGAAGAAAGGGGGCGACAAATCCCAAAAAAAGGTTGAATGCAAGGAGAAAAATGATGACAAATATAATAAGCAACAACATGAGCTGGACAGTGATGGTCACTTACTGGGAATAAGAAGGTGCAAGACATGTAATGAAATCAGCAGCCACAATTCCAGGACATGTAAAAAATACATCAACAAGAAAACCATGTACATGGCGATGCACAGCCAAACAGAGATTTCACTGACAACACTAAGAAGTGGACGAAACTGAGAAGTTGCAGCATCTGTAAAAAAGAGGAAGAGACACAATTCAAGAACCTGCCACAAAAGAACAAGATCAGAAAACGATGAAGACAAATAAGATGAAATCATAGAAGAAGATGGTGACACAATCCAAGTAGAAATGGCTTATGAGGAAACAGATAAAGAAGAGGAGGATGAAGAAGAAGAGAGCGAAGAGGACGAAGAACATGAAGAAACTGGAGGAGTGGCTTATAAAGAAGCAGATGAAGAAGAGGAGGAAGAGGAAGAAGAGAGTGAAGAGGACGAAGAACATGATGAAACAATGCCCACAAGACCACCAAACAAAAGACAGAAAACACAAGGGAATGCTACTGTACAGAAACAACTGAGAACAACACCACATACTAAAAATAAGGTAGGAGCATAGAAGGATGCAGTTCACATCGATGGAAAACAAAAGCTGCCATCAACGCGAGGATCAAAGAAGGATGCAACTCACAACACTGGGAAACGAAAGCCGCCATCAACCATCACGCGAGGAGCAAATAAGGGTGCAACTCACAGCGCTGGAAAACAAAAGCCGCCATAAAAAATCAGGCGAGGGGCTACAAACACAATGGTGCAAATACAAGAACCAGGAACACCACCACAGAAAACAAAAGAAAGTGCAACATTAGACATATTCCAGTCACCGCGAAGAAGCAGCAGGTTAACGACCAAATATATGTAGTTCAATTAGTTTAAATTATGTGTAAACACAAATTTCCCGCTGACTATGAGTTCTTGAACTAAACCATACGAGAGAAATGATGTATAAAGTAAACCAAGTATATAACAGTCTGGATTAAACTTTGACACATTTTGATCCACAACCCATAAAAATATAGTTAGCTCATACACAACACAAAGTACTGAATTATAATCCAAGCAGTTTAGATCACAAAAAGTACATATTACATTCACGTCAAAAGATGAAAGCATTCGATACGTAAAAGAACTTATTACAATCAACCTCATAACCTTAACCAATCACGTCAAATGTGATTCTAACCATACGATCCTTGAGTTCAAAGAAGTTGAGGACAACAACTTGCTGAGACTTCAGGCCACTATCAATGAGAAATTCCTTCCAGCCTTTCTGCACATACAACCCCCCATCAACGCCTACACTGTACTTAGATGGTTTCAGGTGTCCATTGCCAAGAACAACTTGGAGAATTCTCTTCTTCTTGAGCAGCAAAAAATAATAAAACTGTTTGATGATGATACTAGCAGGACAATTCTTATATTGTGGACAGAGCAGCAAAAAACCTACGCACAGTACAGACACAAGCTAGACGAAGTGCACAACACTCCAACAAGCAGTACAGATAAAACACACGCTAATATGCAGTACCAAACGTAAGGAACATGCTAATATGCAGTACGCTTCTAACTATCATGTAGTTCTTGAGAATAGCTGCATGTAGTACACACCATACATCAGGAAAATTGTGAAAACTAGCAGTGCTCATCTAGTATCTAAGAAGTTCACATATTGTAACCATGCAAACTAAAACACGAGCTCCATGCACACAAGCAAAAAAAAACAAGATATAAGTACACATAGTACACTTCAATAAAACAAATTAAGTTCGTTCCTAAAATACTAGAAGTTCACACTAGTATGAAATTATACAAAAAAATACACAAAAGTAAAAACCAGATCAAGCGAAAATTACCATCTTGTAGTGAGTCTTCACGTCTGTGGGTGTAAGCTGATGGACAAAAGGACTTGTGTGGGCAAGGTCACGATGAAGCAGGGCGGCATAGAACACATCAATGTTGATATGGTCCAGATCCAATCCCTCTGTGAATACTGAGCCATATGCAAGCTACTCCGCTTGCCCATCTCGGCACAAGACCTTGCCCCCCACCCCTCAACAAGCACAACGAGCCCGCGAGCAAGCCGAGCAATGGCAGTACCTCGGCACACCACAACCATGGCCGCAGCAGGAGGGATTCGAGCAGGGGCCTAGAGGCATCACAACAAACCCTACAAAATGAAAATGAAATAAAGGGAGTCTGGAGGTAGGAGAGAAGTTGCGGCTGGAATAGAAAAGAACTGTGAAGGAATGTTAGAAGTTGGACTATATATATAGAAGAGGAATGCAAAAGGTATATCCACGTGGAAAAAAGTGAAAATTAAATGAGAGTTAATGAAACTTATGTTACAAACAATGAAGGACAATCAATAAAGGCTTATGTTACCAAAGAAAAAGGACCAAACGAAAAGGTGTACTTTGACTGCAGCCTTGTGACCCACTAACCACAGCTCATTAAATTTTTATATTTCTTAAAAATTATAATCCGCAGACCATTCTAAAACAAAAGTGAATGTAGTTCATGAAAGTAAAATCAGGAAATTCACAATGTGTATGCATGAAGTGCAGTACATGCTTAAAATGAAGCACAAGAAAAGCACTTTCGTGCAGTGCACAACACATAGACTCAGTGCATGTAATGCAGTTCATAAATGCGAGCAATGCAGTCTGCAATGTTGGTACAAGCATTCACAATGTTGGCACAAAAATACGATGCATGCAGTGCAAAATGTGTACACCTGCAGTACAGTACTCTAATGAATGCAGTGCCCACAGAACTAACAAAGCAGTGCATACCATATATTAGAAAAAAGAATATGTAAGACGGAAAACACTAAAAAATCCATATGTAGTGAGGAA
Organism: Triticum aestivum; assembly: GCF_018294505.1. Classification (NCBI taxonomy): domain Eukaryota; kingdom Viridiplantae; phylum Streptophyta; class Magnoliopsida; order Poales; family Poaceae; genus Triticum; species Triticum aestivum. The sequence goes on from NC_057804.1 coordinate 340,750,963, forward strand.
TGTGTGCACATTCAGTACACAAACATGATGAATGTAGTGCAAAGTTGAGTTACTAAGCAGTGCACGCCCTATATTAGAAAAATACGTAAGAGGAAACATATATAAAAAAATTGACCACCCAGGTGCAACCAGGCCCCGGCTAGTCTCGTAGTAAGTCCACGCCCATAGTAGGCGAGTCCATTATGAGCCACGATGCATGGGGTTGGGCACACATGAGCCCACAGGTCAGAGAGGACAGAGCAGCGAGCGCCATGTATAAGCGCCCAAATGAGTAACCAAAGGAGTTCGAGAACGTTGCCTCGCCAGAGCTTATAAATAGGCCGGGCACGCTCTCGGCGGATGAGGTGGGACTAAATGTTAGCGCACGCACACAACGCATAGGGAACCAGCCACGCTGGCAGGCCTACTTGGGCCGGATGCATTTTCGCTCCCCAAACACAGGCCCAACACAATAGAGTGGTTAAAATACCACGACCCACTAACAATAAAACAACAAGTACAAAATTAATAGATAGAATGAATTTTTTTCTAAATGAACAACAACCACAAAAAAAGTGTGTGTGCACTGATAGAAACTACAGTTCGCTCTCATAAATAAAATGTAGGAAGCCCCAAGTCAACGTAGAAATTCATTCCGCGACCTACATCAATGCAGTTCGACACGTGGAAGCAGGAATTATTGTTACTTTTGAAATGCAGTTCCCTTTCTACTGCATTGCAGTATGGCTGAAATCAATAATGCAACCCTGATAGTTAGGCAAAGCAGTCTGATACACATATCCACACTACCCTCCATCCACACCACCATCATCTATATAAAAAAAGAAAAATAAGAAAGAACTCCATTGGAAAATTAATGTGCATACATCTATATGAATCTGGATCCGATCTAATAAAGTTTGTGAAGAATAAAAATCAGTTGCATGCATTGCAGTCTATGGACATAGGCAGTTCTATCATGATACCGAAGAAGTGCACTTAGTAAGAAAATTCACCAAAAACACAATCATCACATTTCTGACAGTTGCGTGCATACCTGAAGTTGTCATGAAAAAAGAGGCCACGACGTTTCGGATTTCCAACGCACTAAGATAGCATCCACAACGCACAACCCCACCATGCTACCACCCCCCTCCACCACTCCCACGTCCTGTCACAGAGAGTAGAGGAGAGCAGAGGAGAAAACAAAACTGCTTCGTCCCCTCAAAACCCCCATTGTAGCTTCTTCTCCCCACTTCCCTTTCTTTAACCTCTCTTCTCTAGAACAAATGTGAGATAGTAGAGGAGAGCCATGGCGGATGCACCTCTATACAAGCAGCGCCGCAGGTATACCAGGGAGCTCCACGGCGTGGCGCTCCACGGCAACCACAAGCTCCACATCATTTACACAAGCAAGGGTCAAGATGTGGACAAGATGTTGTCCACGCTCAGTAGGAAGCTCGGTAGAATGCCCGTCATACTAGTAGGCATTTGTGTCGAGTACACGAACTACGTGAAGCCACAACGGGCAGCAGTGCTTTAGCTATGCATAGAAAATGAGTGCCTTGTCTACCACATCTCTGCAGCTAAAGACATGTGACCATAATTATCAATCTGTACTATTGGTTATCAATATTGATTTAAGTTTTCTTCATCGCAAATGCCATTATATAAACTTGGGTTCTCATTTTAAAAAGCATGGCACCATGGCTTGATTGACAGTTTTCATCTGGCTCCATCTAACTCATGTGTTTAATTCTTGAATTAGATGATCTAGCGATCCACGTAGTTTTATTTTGTTTTACCAAACACAAATTATCTGCGTGAAGAATAGAAATCTACACCATTAATGCCTACTTTCAATCCTATATGGATTTGGAGGTAAAAAGACCATAGTCCAGACAATATAATACATGTATGAAATTCAATTCAATACAACAAACATGCAAAAACAAGCATTGTTTATGGAATTTATTATGAGATTTACTAGTTATGATGTACAAAGTATTAGCAGCTACTCACTACAACAGATTCAGGGATTCATATTGCACTTCAGTTTTAGAAAAATCAAAACAACATTGGTACTTGTCAAAAATAACTGGTACTGTCTCACTATATCTACTTTATACAAACATCTTGCAGGCCAATGGAACTAGACAAATTCATCATGAATGATGAATACACCTTCATCAGATTCGCCATTGAAGGAGACAAAAACAAGCTGAAGCTATGTGGCTTGGAGATCAACTCCGACAACTACATTGATATGCACGTGGAATGGAGAGACCCATACAAGAAAAAGGAATTTGACTCTCTGGCTGATGTTGCGAGTAGGCTGATCGACATTCCCCACCATCACATGAAGAACAAAATCAACCGCAAGGAGGACCATACTCTGTGGGGGGTTTACCCGCTGCCAAACAAGCTTATCAAGTATGTAGCAATAGATGCATTTGCAACCTACGAGTCATGGAGAATCATCTACGATGTCATGATGGGACTAGACAGGGCAAAAAGAGAAAAAGAAGCGAAGAACAAGAGCAAGGCTGCAATCCCATACATCAACTAGAAATGAACATGGCTATGTTTAGTTTCATTTTACTTTAGTAGTTGTGTTGTTCCTTGTTTCCTATCTGCTAGGTTTTGCTTATGTCCGTTGCTTCATATCGAATGTTTCTTTGTAAAACAATGTCATCGCACTAGGTAATGATTCTTGACTATGCATTAGAACAAGTATATAGACAAGGTTGAAAAATCTGATGTGTGATACCAAAACGTACCAAAATCTGATTCAGAAACAACGTTCAACAAAAAAAATTAATCACTCTGACTCCAACTCGTAACCTAAAAAAGAAAGATGAATGTAGTTCACATTGGTAAACATAAGCAGAGCGCCAAGTGTGTACATGCAGTCCACAAGAGTAATTAAAGAAAGATCATTAATGTTCATATTTCTGAAAAATTATAATACGTAGACCATTCTAAACAAAGGTGAATGCAGTTCATGAGAATAGTATCAGGAAATTCACAATGTGTATACAAGAAGTGCACTACATACCTAAAAGAAGCGCAAGAGGGACTACAGTCACTTTCGTGCAGTGCACAATACAAACTTAGTATGCGCACTACAGTGCGCAACGTTGGTACTAGAAATACAAATGATATAATTTGTACTGTCATGAATACACGTAGTGCTAAATAAAAAATGCTTGCAATAGGAAAAGATAAAAAAATTGACCACCCAGGTGGAACCAAGCCCTAGCCAATCTCGTAGTAAGTCTGCGCCCACAAATAGGCGAGTCTGTTCTGAGCCACGATGCATGGGGCCGGGCACACATGGGCCCACAGGTCAGAGAGGACAGAGCAGCGAGCGACATGTATAACCGCCCAAGCAAGTAACTAGAGGACTTCGAGAACGTTGCCTCGCCAGGGCTTATAAACAGGTCGGGCACGCTCTCGGCATGCGAGGTGGAACTAAACGTTAGCGCGCATGCATACAACAAGACAAGGCCGACTTGGGCCGAATGCGTCTTAAACCCCAACGGGCCCAACACATTATCACATCCCAAAAATCAACAAGCGCCATGACCCACAACTAGCATGCAACACCAGTTCCCTTGCACGTAAAAAAATATATAGTACGTTGACCAAAAGAATGCAGTTCAGTATGGGAAGCAAGATGTGATGTTAATTAAGCATTGTAGTTCGCTTAGACGGTTGTTTTATCCAGGCAACAGCGAGCACTGCCACTTGGCGGTTGCCACAACGAACTAAAACAGCAACCGCGAGCACTGCCGCTTTGCGGATGCCACACCCCTAAGATAGACAGGGGTGCGATGGGGTATGACAGACTCGCCTCCGCATGCGGCGCTGCGACATGCCGCGTCACCGCCTGCTCTGGCTCGTTCCAGGCTTGCCCTCACAGGGGGTGGGGAGGGGGGTCATGAACCCCCTCCCAGCCCCCTGCTCAGCCTCGCGGTAACTCACACAGTGCGCTTGGTTGACAGGCGTAGTGCGACTATTCTATTTTCCATCCAAACCACGCATGCAATCCAGAGCCACACCCCTAAGATAGATAGGGGTGACGGGGTGTGACGGACTCGCCTCCGCATGCGGCGCTGATACGTCTCCAACATATCTATAATGTTTGATTGTTCCATTCTATTATATTACCCCTTTTAGATGTTTATGGGCTTTATTTTACACATTTATATCATTTTTGGGACTAACCTACTAACCGGAGGCCCAGCCCGTATTGCTGTTTTTTGCCTATTTCAGTATTTCGAAGAAAAGGAATATCAAACGGAGTCCAAACGGAATGATACCTTTGAGAGCGTGATTTTTGGAATGAACGTGGTCCAGAGGACTTGGAGGGCAAGTCAAGAAGCAGCCGAGGCAGCCACGAGATAAGAGGGCGTGCCCCCTATCTCGTGGGCCCCTCGGGCGGCCACCGACCTACTTCTTCCTCCTATATATACCCACGTACCCCGAAAACATCCAGGGAGCTAACGAAAGACAATTTGCACCGCCGTAACCTTCTATATCCGCGAGATCCCATCTTTGAGCCTTCGTCGGCGCTCCGCCGGAGGGGGGATCGACCATGGAGGGCTTCTACATCAACACCATAGCCCCTCCGATGAGTTGTGAGTAGTTTACCACAGACCTTCGGGTCCATTGTTATTAGCTAGATGGCTTTTTCTCTCTTTTTGGATCTCAATACCATGTTCTCCCCCTCTCTTGTGGAGATCTATTCGATGTAACTCTTTTTGCGGTGTGTTTGTCGAGATCCGATGAATTGTGGGTTTATGATCAAGTTTATCTATGTGAAATATTTGAATCTTCTCTGAATTCTTTTATGTATGATTGAGTTATCTTTGCAAGTCTCTTCGAATTATCAGTTTGGTTTGGCCTACTAGATTGATCTTTCTTGCCATGGGAGAAGTGCTTAGCTTTGGGTTCAATCTTGCGGTATCCTTACCCAGTGACAGTAGGGGTTGTAAGGCATGTATTGTATTGTTGCCATAGAGGATAAAAAGATGGGGTTTATATCATATTGCTTGAGTTTATCCCTCTACATCATGTCATCTTTCTTAATGCGTTACTCTGTTCTTATGAACTTAATACTCTAGATGCATGCTGGATAGCGGTCGATGTGTGGAGTAATAGTAGTAGATGCAACCAGGAGTCGGTCTACTTGTCACGGACGTGATGCCTATATACATGATCATGCCTAGATAATCTCATAATTATTCGTTTTTCTATAAATTGCTCGACAGTAATTTGTTCACCCACCGTAATACTTATGCTATCTTGAGAGAAGCTACTAGTGAAAACTATGGCCCCCAGGTCTATCTTTTGTCATATAAGCTTTCAATCTACTTTTATTTGCATCTTTACTTTTCCAATCTATATCATAAAATACCAAAAATATACTTATCTTATCATACTATCTCTATCAGATCTCACTTTCGCAAGTGGCCATGAAGGGATTGACAGCCCCTTTATTGTGTTGGTTGCGAGTTCTTTGTTTGTTTGTATAGGTGCGTGGGACTTTTGAGGAATCTCCTACTAGATTGATACCTTAGTTCTCAAAAACTGAGGGAAATACTTATGCTACTATTGCTGCATCACCCTTTCCTCTTCAAGGAAAACCAACGCAAGCTCAAGATATAGCAAGAAGGATTTCTAGCGCCGTTGCCGGGGAGGTCTTCGCTCAAGTTAAGACATACCAAGTACCCATCACAAACTCATATCCCTCGCATTTAAATTATTTGCCATTTGCCTCTCGTTTTCCTCTCCCCCACTTCATCCTTGCCGTTTTATTTGCCCTCTCTCTCCCAATCTTCTCCTCTCTTTTTCGCTTGCCTTTTTCTGTTTGCTTGTGTGTTGGATTACTTGTTGCCATGGCGCAAGATAATACCAAATTGTGTGATTTCTCCAATACCAATAACAATGATTTTCTTAGAACTCCGATTGCTAATCTTAATGATGTTGAGTCTTGTGAAATCAATACTACTTTGCTGAATCTTGTTATGAAAGATCAATTCGCCGGCCTTCCTAGTGAAGATGCCGCTACTCATCTAAACAAATTTGTTGATTTGTGTGATATGCAAAAGAAGAAAGATACGGATAATGATACTAGATTGATCTTTCTTGCCATCGGAGAAGTTCTTAGCTTTGGGTTCAATCTTGCGGTGTCCTTACCCATTGACAGCAAGGGTTGCAAGGCACGTATTGTATTGTTGCCATCGAGGATAAAAAGATGGGGTTTATATCATATTGCTTGAGTTTATCCCTCTACATCATGTCATCTTTTACTCTGTTCTTATGAACTTAATACTCTAGATGCATGCTGGATAGTGGTTGATGTGTGGAGTAATAGTAGTAGATGCAGGCAGGAGTCGGTCTACTTGTCATGGACGTGATGCCTATATACATGATCATGCCTAGGTAATCTCATAATTATTCGCTCTTCTATCAATTGCTCGTCAGTAATTTGTTCACCCATCGTAATACTAATGCTATCTTGAGAGAAGCTACTAGTGAAACCTATGGCCCCCAGGTCTATCTTTTATCATATAAGCTTTCAATCTACTTTTATTTTCATCTTTAGTTTTCCAATCTATATCATAAAATACCAAAAATATATTTATCTTATCATACTATCTCTATCAGATCTCACTTTCGCAAGTGGCCGTGAAGGGATTGACAACCCCTTTATTGCATTGTTTGCTAGTTCTTTGCTTGTTTGTGTAGGTGCGTGGGACTTTTGAGGAGCCTCCAACTAGATTGATACGTTGGATCTCAAAAACTGAGGGAAATACTTATGCTACTATTGCTACATCACCCTTTCCTCTTCAAGGAAAACCAACGCAAGCTCAAGACGTAGCAGGCGCCGCGACAAGCCGCGTCGCCGCCTGCTCCGGCTCGTTCCAAGCTCGACCTCGAAGGGGGGTGGGAAGGGGGGTCACGACCCCCCGCCCAGCCCCCTGCTCGGCCTCGCGCTAACGCATGCAGTGCTCTTGGCTGATAGGCGCAATGCGACTACTCCGTTTTCCATCCAAACCACACATGCAATCTAGGGCCACACTCCTAAGATAGTCAGGGGGGTGACGAGGTGTCACGGACTCGCCTCTGCTTGTAGCACCGCGGCATGCTGCATCGCCGCCTGCTCCGGCTCGTTCCAGGCTCGGCCTCACAGGGGAGTGGGGAGGGGGGACACGACCCCCCTCCCACCCCATGCTCGGCCTCGTGCTAACGCACAGTGCGCTTGGTTGACACGCGCAGTGCGGCTATTCTATTTTCCATCCTAACCACGCATGCAACCCACAGCCACACCCCTAAGATAGATATGGGGGCGACGGGGTGTGACAGACTCGCCTCCGCATGCGGCACGACGGCACGCTTCGTCGCCGCCTGCTCCAGCTCGTTCCAGGCTCGGCCTCGCGGGGGGGGGGGGGGGGGGGGGGAGGGGGTCACGACCCCCTCCCACCCCTGCTCGGCCTCGCGCTAACGCACGCAGTGCGCTTGATTGACGGGCACAGTGTGTTAATTCTGTTTTCCATCCAAACCACGCACGCAACCCAAAGCCACACCCCTAAGATAGACATAGGGGCGACGGGGTGTGACGGACTCGCCTCCGCATGCGGCGCCGCGGCATGCCACGTCGCCGCCTGCTCTGGCTCGTTCAAGGACCGGCCTCACAGAGGGTGGGGAGGGGGTGTCACGACCCCCCTCCCACCCTCACGCTTGGCCTCATGCTAACACACGCAGTGTGCTTGGTTGACAAGGGTAGTGCGGCTATTCTATTTTCCATCCAAACCACGCGTGCAACCTAGATCCAGACCCCTAAGATAGACAGGGGCGACAGGGTGTGATAGACTCGCCTCCGTATGCGGCGTCGTGGCACGCTGCATCGCTGCCTGCTCCGGCTCGTTCCAGGCACGGCGTCGCAGGGGGGTGGGGAGGGGGGTGGCGACCTCCACCCACCTCTTGCTCGGCCTCGCGCTAAGGCACACAGTGCACTTGGTTGATATGTGCAGTGCGGCTATTCTATTTTGCATCCAAACCACACACGCAACCCAGAGCCACACCCCTAATGTAGACAGGGGGGATGGACTCGCCTCCTCATGCGGCACCGCGGCATGCCGCATCACCGCCTGCTCCGGTCATTCCAGGCTTGGCCTCAAAGGGGGGTGGGGAAGGGAGGTCACAACCCCCTTCCCGACCCCTGCTTGAACTCGCACTAATGCATGCAATGCGCTTGGTTAACATGCGCAATGTGGGTATTCTGTTTTCCATCCAAACCACGCACGCAACCCAGAGCCACACCCCTAAGATAGACAGAGGGGCGACGAGATGTGATGGACTCACCACCACATGTGGTGCCGCAGCATACCGCATCCCCGCATGCCCCGGCTCATTCCAGGCTCGGCCTCGCAGGGGGGTGGGGAGGGGGTCACGACCCCCCCCATACCCTTCTCGGCCTCGCGCTAATGCACGCAGTGCACTTGGTTGACAGGCGCAGTGCAGCTATTCTGTTTTCCATCCAAACCATGCATGCAACCCAGAGCCACACCTCTAAGATTGGCAGGGTGGTGACGGCGTGTGACAGACTCGCCTCCGCATGCGATGCTGCGGCACGCTACGTTGCCGCCTCCTCTGGGTCGTTCCAGGCTTGGCCTAGTAGGGTGTGGGGAGGGGGTCACGACCCTCCTCCCACCCCACAACTCGGCCTCGCGCTAACGCATGTAGTGCGCTTGGTTGACAGGCATAGTGCAACTATTCTGTTTTATATCCAAACCACGCATGCAGGCCAGAGACACACCCCTAAGATAGACGGGGGGGGGGTCGGGGTGTGAGGGACTTGCCTCCGCAAGCGGCACCGCGGCACGCCGCGTCGCCGCCTGCTCTGGCTCGTTCTTGGATTGGCCTCGCAGGGGGATGGGGAGGGGGGTCATGACCCCCTCCCACCCCCCTGCTCGGCCTCGCTCTAACACACAGTGAGCTTGGTTGATAGGAGCAGTGCGGCTATTCTGTTTTCCATCCAAACCACGCACGCAACCTAGAGCCACACCCCAAAGATAGACAGGGGCGACTGGGTGTGACGGACTCGCCTCCGCATGCGGCTCCGCGGCACCCTGCGTCGCTGCCTCCTCCGACTCGTTCCAGGCTCGGCCTTGTAGGTGGTGGGGAGGGGGGTCACGACCCGCCTCCCACCCCTTGCTCGGCCTCGCGCTAACGCATGTAGTGCGCTTGGTTGACAGTCGTAGTGCGGCTATTCTGTTTTCCATCCAAACCACGCACGGAACCCATAGCCACACCCCTAAGATAGACAGGGGGCGACGGGGTGTGACAGACTCACCTCCGCATGCGTCACCGCTCCGGGAGGGGGGTCACGACCCTCCTCCCACCACCCTGCTCGTCCTCACGTTAACGCACGCAGTGCGCTTGGTTGAGAGGCACAGTGTGGCTATTATTTTTTCCATCCAAACCATGCACGCAACCCAAAGCTACACCCCTAAGATAGACAGGGGCCGACGGGGTGTGACGGACTCCCCTCCGCATGCGACGCCATGGCACGCTAGGTCGCCGCCTGCTCCGGCTCGTTCCTGGCTGGGCCTAACAGGGGCATGGGGAGGGGGGTCACGACCCCCCTCCCACCCCCTGCTCGGCCTCACATTAATGCATGTAGTGCCCTTGGTTGACAGGCGCGGTGCAGTTATTCGGTTTTCCATCCAAACCATGCACGCAACCCAGAGCCACACCCCTAAGATAAACAGGAGGGCGACTGGGTGTGACAGACTCACCTCTGCATGCGGCGCCAAAGCACATCACGTCACCGCCTGCTCCGCCTCGTTCCAGGCTCGGCTTCATAGGGGGAGTGGGGAGAGGTGGGTCACGACTCCCCTCCCACCCCCTTCTCGGCCTCGCGCTAACGCATGCAGTGCACTTGGTTGACAGGCGTAGTGCGACTATTCTGTTTTCCATCCAAACCACGCATGCTATCTGGAGCCACACCCTTAAGATAGAAAGGGGGCGACGGGGCATGACGGACTCGCCTCCGTATGCGGCGCGGCGACACTCCACGTCATCGCCTTCTTCAGCTCATTCCAGGCTCGGCCTCGCAGGGGGGTGGGAAGGGGGGTCACGACCCCCACTCCCACCCCTGCTCGGCCTCATGCTAACGCACGCAATGCGCTTGGTTGATAGGTGCAGTGTGGCTATTCTGTTCTCCATCCAAACCATGCACGCAACCCAGAGCCACACCCCTAAGATAGACAGGGGGCGACGGGGTGTGACGGACTCGCCTCCGCATGGGGCACCACAACACACTGTGTCGCCGCCTGCTCTGGCTCGTTCCCGGCTCGACCTTGCAGGGGGTGGGGAGGGGGGGTTACGACCCCCTCCCGCCCCATGCTTGGCCTCATGCTAACGCATGCAGTGCGCTTGATTGACAGGCGTAGTGTGGCTACTCTGTTTTCCATCCAAACCACATGCGCAACCCAGAGCCACACCCCTAAGATAGACAGGGCGACGGGGTGTGAGGTACTCTCCTCCGCATGCAGCACCGTGGCACGCCGCGTCGCCGCCTGCTCCGGCTCGTTCCAGGTTCGGCCTCGCAGGGGTTGGGGAGGGGGGTCACAACCCCCCTCCCACCCTATCGTGGAATTGTCACGGCAGATGCCCTAACAAGAGGACTTAGGTGTGGAGACATTGCAACGTATTATCTTGAAGGGGTTAAACGGGACAAAGTACACAGAGAGTTTTACTCAGGTTTGGCCCCTCTCAACGATACAAAGGCCTACTCCTGCTTAAGTTGTATTGCTTGGGTTTCAATTACCAGGGAGCGAATACGCTTGACCTAGGTCTTGACTTGTTGTTTCTTGCCTTAACTCGCCGCCGGGTCACCCCTTTATATACACGGATGCTCGACAGCTTACAGAGTCCCGGCTGACTCATACACAATGCGTCTGGCTTGGTAACCAAACTAAACTTTCCTTAACATACAAGTTTAAAAATATGGCGGTTTATGCCCGTGGACCTCAAGTCGCCTCTGGGTCTTGGGCCTTCAGTAAGCTTGCTTCATGAACCGCCACCTTCAACATCGTTTTGGGCCTTCTCATTATGAACCGCCAGTGGTATGACCCGGCCCCTCCTAGGCGGGTCATACCCAATAGTTATATCCCCAACATTAGGCCCCAGGTTGATGTGAATTTGTTCATATCAATCATCAATGCTTGACTTAGAAAAATCCTTCATCATCTATCCTTGTGAAATCTTATAACCCGCCATGACGTCAGCTCATAGAATTGTACTAACCCACCATGACGTCATCTTGCATTAATATCGCACAAGGCCCAAAACATCTCAGTATATCTTCATTTTTAATGAACCTCCCGAAAATAGAGGCATCTGTGCTTTCACATAATCATTTTTTGGCCTCCTCGATTCCCACACATGCCATCTATCCACTGCCTTATAAATAGTGATAGGGGGCCCCTATTTTCACTTTTACCCGCTGCTGCTGCCTCTTTTTCTTCCTTCCTCTCGACGCTAATGCGGCCAGAGCTCCGCCGCCATCGTCGACCTTCTTCCACTGCACCAACTCCGGCCGCTGCATCACCCTGAATCGACCAGAGCTCCGTGGCGCATCTCCGCTGACCATTAGCGTTCAGTAAGTCCGACCTCCCCCAAAACAGATATGCCGTTAGGGTTTTCGGTGTTCTTTGCCATTCCTCTCCTTCTCCTCTAGATTGAATAGTTTTGGGTCTGTCCATGGTACCAAAATTATGTGGTAGCAACGTAGCACTCATTTTTAATATCTGAATACCTCCCTTCCATAGAAGATCTCATCTGATCATATGAACTTTCCTGCTGCCGCCACCTTAGGTTTAGTATTTTTCTTCATTTTATGAACTTTTGTAGATCCAAAACTATAATACCAATTTGTGAAAACTATTTGTCCAACACTTAGCAATCTTTCACTTATAGATCTGAAAACTAATCGCTTTTTGGGCGGCTTAACTGATAAAACCATAACCCGCCATATACCATTAGTCCCCTTTTAAGCCGCCAATAGATATATCCGCATAACTCAACGCTATCCTCCGGCTTAACATATTGCTTATTTATAGTTCACCCCTCTGAACCAATGGACGGCTTAACAAAATAATCTTAAACTGACAATATTTTATTTTTAGAGCTTCATCATCAATAATGACTAAGACGTTCACTTCATGCAACTGGGTAGCATCCCGGGTTACCAAGGAAGACTTGAACAATTTTGTTCAGACAAGCGTCTTAGCCAAAAAAGATGTCATCCACTGGAGGGTCCCAGGCACTAAAAATCCTCCTGAGCCCAAGGAAGGCAAAGTAATCGTTTTTACTGATCATAGGATCTGGGGGTTTACCCCGCCCGGTTCAAAATTCTTCCGAGACGTGCTACACTTTTTCCAGCTTCATCCTCAAGATATTGGGCCCAATTCTGTCTCCAACGTCTGCAACTTCCATGTTTTTTGTGAATCTTATCTTCAACAAGAGCCCACTATCGAACTGTTCAGAGAATTATATTACTTGAACCGGCAGACTGAATTCATAGACGGGCCCAACTTGGAGCTAGGCGGAGTTTCAATTTAGAAGCAGAAAGAAGACACCTTCCCAGCCGCCAAGATGCCCATTCATCCTAAGGACTGGAACCAGACTTGGTTTTATTGCCAAGATACATCTCTAGATGGTGAAAATACCCTGTCAGGCTACTGTGAACACCGGCTTAGCAAAAAACATCCACTTCCGGAGCGCATCAGCACAAATGAACGGGCCAAATATGCGCCCATTTTTTCAAAAATTAGAGCCTTCATGGCTAACGTCTTAACCAATATCGACCTTGTTCAGTGTTGGGTCACTTGGAGAATTCTGCCCTTAAGCCACCGCCCCGGCTTAATGTGCGAGTACACCGCGACTTGAAAGATCCACAACGCCATTGTGAGATTCAATTGACTGACGAAGATATCAATGATGCGAGCAAGGCTTTATTGAACGAGAGCTTGGTAGATTGCAGCAAAACCAGACAGAATCCTTTCTGCACTCTCAACAAGCTGCCAGCTGTAAGTTTTGCACATGATTTTTCAGTTGAATCTTGTTTCCATTAAAATTGTCCTCTTATAATCATCTGCTTCCACATGCTGATTCTCCTTTTTGGAAGAAAAAGCTACAAGATAAGCCGGCCAAGAAGACCCGGACAAAGACCAAGGGTAATAAAAAGCCTGCCAAGAAGAAGACCGACCCCTCCGAGTTACTTAACTTGGATGACGATGATGATGATGAGTCGGAGGTAGAACTTGATTCTCTTGGCTCATTTTTTGTACATCTCATTGACAACGACTATTATCGGGATGACACGGAAGCCAGCCGTGCGAGTGATGAAGAGGCAATTGTTCTTTCCTCCGGCTTAGAATCTCTGCCAAAACTAAAATCTCGACAGGCAAGCCGTAAAGTAAGGTTTTCTCATCCTTTAGCTTATTTGGATTCCAGCTTTATTTTGAAGAAGCAACAACATGAAGCTCACTGTACAACCCGGAATAGTGGAGGCGGGATCCTTTCCTCTGGCTTACCAAACACACCAGCTCCTCTCAAGCGTCGTCCAGATGTTTCACCAATTTTTGACTTAACTTATCCCAAGGGGGGTCCTTTTCTACAACCTCTTAGACCTTCCGACTCAAATTACCAGGGAACATCTCATCCCTTCTCTGGCGACTCAACAGGAACTCATGTTCGAGTCTTCAAGACCATGCCTGGGTAAGAATGTTAAGTCTCTTCTTTGAATCATGTACTCAATTGTTGTATTGACCATGTCTTGTGCTTCATGTACAAAGCTATGGCAAAGCCCAACAAGAAGTTGAAGGTGACAAAAACAACCGAAGACCCTCCCGAATCGAAGAAGCAGTCAACGAAACTTCCCTCCATGCCACTGAGGCCACTATTGATGATCCGCCACTGGAAGAGCACAAGGTCACCATAGATCATATGGATATTGACCCAGCCACCACCAATCAGCCAAGTCCCATCAAGCCTACCGAAGCAAGGGCTGATGATTTTATCATTACTAGGCTTGGTTACACAGCACCGGGCAACCCCACTGTCTTGTCAAAGCACCGTGCCAAAGAAGAAATATTTGTTGCTGACAAAGGCAAGTGGTCAGTGAACTTAGAGAGCTATGCTCACTATAGCGCTCAAGAGATCCACTCCGGGTATCTGAACCATCTACACACAAGCCGTGACTTTGAGGCCGGCTTAGTGAATCTCATGAAGGAACGTTTTGAGGTAAACGCTAGCCTTCTTCACATAAACATACTTTATTAGCCGCCAAGTCTACTCGATATGATAAAATTGAATGTACTGTAGACTTTAGATAGCCTTAGATATGTAGGTCAGAACAAGTAGCTCCCCAGGGCCAGCTTAAACTGTCAAGATAAGCCAAGACTTCAAATAGTAGTGAGCAACTTTGCACCTGTATCCCCCAAGGGGCGGCTTAATCAGCATGGATAAGCCGGGAGTTATCACCATAATTGTCACTAAAATCCAAGTATGTATCCCCCATGAGTTGGCTATAGTCATAACAGTATAGCCGGGTTATCATAGAATTGTCTTCAAAAAAGAGAAATGTGTATTAGCCCCCAAGTGCCAAGTGAAATACTGGTATTGTGCTTGGGACTTTTTTTAAATGACTATAATCCCGCCTGTCATTTGCGTATTGCAGACTGTACTTAGTGTGCAAGAATCCCAAGTCGTCGACCTTCAGGAAAATATCAAGTCTCAACAATCTGAAACTTCCAAGGCCAAATCAGAATTGACAGCCGCCTTGGAAGAGATGTAGAAGTTGAAAAAGAACTTCAAGGCTGACAGGACAAGCTGGGAATCTGACAAAGCAACTCTGTTAAAAAGAGCAAAAGAAGTAGAGGCGGCCCTTAAGCCGGTGGCTGAAGAGCTTTTCAGTTTAAAACACCAAATTAACACCATGACAGCCGCCGTCTTTGGTAAGTAACATGATCTCAGTCTGTTACCATAAATGCATTTGAATAATCATTCATCCAGCTTATCAATTTAGTTGGTAATGCAGGTTCCAGAATCGCCCATCTTGGTGCAGACATGCGCATGAAGCTGTAAGCCACCTATACTCTTATTGAGCAATTGTACACTGGCGTGCAAAGAGCTATTTCTGCTGCCTCTCATAAAAAACAACCCCCAACTCTCATCAAAGACACGTTGGAAAAGATGTCCATGCTTCCCCAAAGGGTTGTGGATCTGAAGTGATCAGCTGCTAGAGCCGGCGCAATCACTGCGTTAACCCGGGTGAAGGCGTGGCAAGCAGATCTAGATCTAGAATACTTGGCCAATGGTTGCCCCAGTGTAAAGGAGGATGGGTCTCCCTTCAGTGCTAAGGACTTTGCTGAAATAGCAAGAGAAATGCGCCCTTTAGCAAGCAAACTGGCTGAAGACATCGACCTTCCCATTATCAGGCAGTTTATGATGCCGACAACAAGAAGGTTATAGTGCCGGTTCATGAATCCCAGGACCTTATTCCTCCAATTCGTAAGCACACTTTTTCCCCTGATATTGACCCATCAACACTTACTGATGACGAAGTTGTGTTCAAAGGTTTGACTGGGATAAATTGGGCCACCTCTGACTTCCAGCTAACGGATGAAGAGGAAGGAGATGAACCGGTGCAAGATGACCCGGAATCCTCTACCCGCCAAGGTCAAGACCATTAACCCTAGGGTCAGCTTAGCATCTGCCACTTCAGATACTTTATGCATCGAAACACTTATTCTTTTGGGCCGTCCGATGCCTTGTAATAGGCTAGCCTGAAATCAATGATCTGCCATGCCATCGCGCATGTTGATTTGCATAACACTTATGAGCCGTTTGATCTTATTTGACGATCCACTGTTCATGCTCATAATCATTGTCAACTTTGTTGATCATATTGTCACGAACCCTGCATACAAACAGAGAACAAGTGCCTTGGCGGTTTACCTCAAGGCGGGTCATGATGCCCGATATAAAATCCACTGGTGACTGCATTGTCCATAACCACGGCCGGTTTACCGAAACATCATATAATCATAACAAAGTAAATATCATACATGTGTACTTATGCATATTGCCGTCTTACAACGCCCAAGGCAACAAAGGGTAACGTCCCAAAAACTCAGAGCACAACGCTCTGTGCAATTTATTCATACCGCCGGCTTACAACACCATAGACAACAAAGGGTAACATCCCAAAAACTTAAGAGTACAGAACTCCAAGCATATAATCATCACACACTGGCAACTAACGTCCAAAGCCAGACAGGGTTAGCAAAACACTGGATATTTTCAAATATGGATCATAAAGATTAAGTCAACATAACCCTAATCAACTTTCAACCATATATCAACATGGTACAAATGGAAATCGCCAAAAAGATGCAAAGTCAATATAAACCAGAAAAACAAGGCATTCAAAGGTTGCCAATCCTCAATATCAAGTGCTATTTAAGGGACACACAGCCACTGAGTTATTCCTTAATTCAAACCTGTAAGCCGGGCCTCACATGACCAATCGCCGTTTTAACTTTGAGAAGTTCATGGTCTTTGTAAGATTGACTGTCAAGAGTACGACGAGTCATTCTAGGATTAACTGGTCGGAGTGGCAAGCATAAAAAGGTAGGATAACCCGGATTTTTGGTGAATACACTTGCGTCCAAGCCAATTACAAGGGTCAACAAAGCTCTGTTCATTTAACAAGGAGCCCCCAAGTGATATTTCGATCCAGGCGTACAAGCCGGGCCAATAGGGTAGTCATAGCTATGCTCAATGAGCAGGAAGCCCCCAAGTATTTTGCAATCAAGGCGTACAAGCCGGATCAAAAGGGTATTCATAGCTATGCTTAATGAGCAGGAAGCTCCCAACTGACCTTATGATGTGACAATAAAGACTTAGATTCTCATAAATGAAACGACAGAGGCCCTGAATCATCAGGGATGTCGGCTTTATTATACTAATCATAATATATACCTTGGTTAAAGTATGACATCAGAAGAGCCGATGGCTCAGGTGTAATAAGGCCGAAGATGAGCAATATTCCACGGACGGTGGGTCTCCTCCTCCGACATGCGTGAGTCCCTTGTGGTCTCGAACATCGATAAAAAAGTATGACCCATTGTTCAGATTTTTACTGACCAAAAAGCGCCCTTCCCAAGGTGGGGATAGCTTGTGCATATCAGTTTGATCTTGGATGAGCCGGAGCACCAAATCTCATTCTTGAAAGGTCCTGGTTTTAACTCCGCGGTCCTGATAACGATGTAGATCTTGCTGGTAAATCGCCAAACAAGCCGCCGCAAGGTCACGCTCCTCATCCAAAAGGTCAACAGCATCCTGACGTGCTTTTTCATTATCAGCTTCAACATAAGCCGCCACATGGGGCGAGTCATGACGAATGTCACTAGGGAGTGTAAACCATGAAGAAAGGCGTGTAACCCATAGATCTGTTGGGGTAGTATTGATACTCCATAGTACTGAGAGCAATTCTTCCACCCAACAACCCGGCGTCCTCTGCAAAGGGTCGGGGTTTAATACCTCTCAAGATTTCTTGATTGGCTCTTTCAGCTTGACCATTAGACTGGGGGTGAGCCATAGACGACACATCAAGCCGGATATGCTCTTGTTGACAGAACTCTTTCATTGCACCCTTAGACAAGTTACTACAATTATCAGTAATGATACTATGAGGGTATCCTAAACGAAAGATCACCTTTTTGATGAATTGAACTATCGTTGCTGCAGCACATTTGCTAACTGGCTCAGCTTCAACCCACTTTGTAAACTTGTCAACAGCTACCAGGAGATGAGTCTTTTTATCCTTGGACCTTTTAAAAGGCCCAACCATATCCAGCCCCCAGACTACAAACGGCCAAGTGATTGGAATCATCCTCAATTTTTGAGCCGACACACGAGCTCGTCTTGAAAATTTCTGACAGCCATCACATTTACTAACCAGATCTTCCACATTAGCATGAGCCATCAGCCAATAAAACCCATGACGAAAAGCTTAGATTTAGAGCCGACATGATGGCCGCAATCTCCTTCATGAATCTTCCTTAAAATTTCACGGACCTCCTCAGGAGAAATGCATCATTGAAACACCCCTATAACACTGCATCTGTGGAGCTCACCATTGACAATAGTCATTGACTTAGACCTCTGGGTTATTTGCCTGCCAAGATTTCATCCTCATGTAACTCTTCCTGGGTCATATAAGCCAAATAGGGAACAGTCAAATCAGGAATAACATGGAAGGCTGCCACAAAATGTGCCTCTAGGTCAGGAATTGCAAGATCTTCCTGTCGTGGTTCTAAGTCTGACAGTAGAATGGGGGGTAGGTATGGAGAGGCAAGATCCTAGCTATGGAGTAGTTGTACACACGAGTGTTTTATGAGTTCAGGCCCTTCTCGGAGGAAGTAATAGCCCTACGTCTCGGAGCCCGGAGGCGGTCGACTGGTTTCTGTGTATATGAGTTACAGGGGTGCGAACCCTTTACACTGAGGAGGGGGGTGGCTTATATAGAGTTCGCCAGACCCCTTCGGCCCTCAGTTATGCAGGGTTTAAAGTACATTAAGACAAGGGGTTACTGGTAACGCCCTCATAAAATACCATGAAGACTATTAAAGCTACTTAATGACAGACCATTGCATGCTGAGTGACTTTAGGTCTCCTGGCCGTCGAGTGGTTAGCTTCATGGTCGAGTGGCTATCTTCATCGTCGAGTGAAGTCCCTCTTGGTCGAGTGAAGTCCCTCTTGGTCGACTGGAAGGTAGCTTCTTCTAAGTATGTCCTTGGGTAGGGTACCTAGGATAGGACCATGACCCTACCGTAGGTACATGACTTCATCATTAGCCCCCGAATGGATCGAGATTCGAGTGAGGAAGGGGTTGATAATTTTCTCCGACCTATTTCCCATGCTCCGATGATGTCGTATCCTGGATCAGCGATTTTTCTTTTTTGGCGTTGGCATCAACTTTTCTTTCAGTCGCCTTGATCCATTCTTTTCTTCTGTCGAATGAACTTTTGAACTTAGTGAACTGCCGAGCGACAGATCGCGGGAAATCTACCGTCTGACAGATTGATCTGCCGTTAGCGGATTTTGTGGGATCCGAATTTTGGGAAGCGCGCGAAGCGGGGCGGACCACGGTACTCGGATGGGATAAGGCGTGAATGCCTCGATTTCCGTGCCGCCTTCTTCGCCACGTATCACGCGTGCGCGACTATTTCGGGATGTGACAGGACCGCCCGGGCCTACTTGTCAGCCACTCGGAAGCGTCCTTATATAAAGCGCCGGGTGAGGCTTTTTGAACAGTGCGTTCCCATTCTCCTCTCTGCCCTCTTTGCCTCCGCCCGCTGTGCCTGCTCTCGCCTCCGCGTATCCACTCCTCTTGTGCTTCGCCGACAACAATGGTGAAGGAGAAGGCGGCGGCCTTGGAGCGTGCGAAGAAGGCGACGGCGACGGGGAAAGCGAAGGGGAGAGCGTCTAGTCGGGGCGGATCTTCGTCAAGGTCCCGCCTGCCAAAAGGTTGGGTCCAAGGGGATTGGATCCGTTCGACCATCACCGAGACGGATCTCAATGACCTGGACAACGAGGGTCTGATCCCCCATGGGTCAGCAAGGCTTCCGGGGACCGAGTGTCAACCGCAGCCGCAGGAGGGTGAGTGCATTCTCCTAGCCACTCATGTAGACCGTGGATTCTCTCTACCGCCGAGTGTTTTCTTCCGAGGGTTTCTGAACTTCTTTGGGGCGCAACTCCACCATTTCACTCCCAATTCCATTGCCCATCTTGCTGCTTTTGTGTCCATGTGCAAGAACTTCCTGGGTTGTCGACCACACTGGGGTCTCTTTAAGCACATATTCACCCGTCGCTCACAGACGGTGAAAAAGGCGAGTTCGGATGATGAGAGGACTAAGGTTATCCAGATGTGTGGGGGTCTTGGGATTCAGATGAGGAATAAGAGTACTTTCCCGGCCATGACCCTTCCTGAGTCGGTCAGAGGGTGGCAGTCGACTTGGTTCTACTGCTAAGATGAGTCGACGCCGGGGCAGTCGACTGGTCTCCCTCCGTTGTCCATGGACCGAGTGGACAAACCCTCTTCTCTGAAGGTGCTTCCTGAGGAGAAAGCTCAAGTAAAAATGTTGATGGAGCGCGTAGTCCAGCTCGTTAGGGACGGAGTGACGGGTATGGATCTTCTGGAGGTCTTCCTTAGACGGCGCATCCAACCGCTTCAGTACCGAGGCCACCCAATGTGGCTGTACTGTGGTACCGAAGACACCACTCGGGTCCATCCAGAAGCGGTCAACGACGCCACACTGGAGAGGTGGGTGGCCGCAATCACATGGAATAAGAACAACCCTCGAGGGGCTAGGAGGATCCCGCCACTCGACTGTACCTACACACCGGACACGGTATGACCACTTATCTCCAATTGTAATCTTGCTTTATTCATTCTGCTTCGCTGCGAATTGGTCGATTGATCCTTGTTTTGTTGTCTGACAGGCCACCACTGATTTATACTCGATGCCCAATGGAGCGCAAACACCGACTGAGGAGGAGGAAGGAAGTGGGGGCGAAAGCCCGGAGGAGTGGGATTCGGATGCTGACGACGATGATGAGGGTGATGACTCTTGTAGTTCCGTGTTCAGTCGATTGGCTTCTTGTCTCTAATTTTGATTCTTTTTCTACAGCTTCATCTAACATCGTTATCGACCGTCCCGACGACGACGACAAGGAACCACCGAGGCAGAGAAGGAGCAAGAAAGTGTCTGCTGGCAAGGCGGCTCAGGACGTGCCAGCACCCGAGACATTGGTCGTGGAGGGAGACAATGTCACTCGGCCTACCGTAACCTTTGCGGTGCCATTGACGAGTGCTCATCCTTCATCGTCGAGTGCTGCTCAACCCTCGCTTTTCTCGACCTACCACGTTCCAGAAGACCAAGCTAGTGCTACTAAAGAAGCAATACGCCAAGCGGGGGTCATGATGGAGCAAGTGAAGGTAATACGAGAAGCCAGCCAGGCAGCCTATGACGCCAGTTCAGCTCTTCAGAGTAATGTTCAAGTCAGTCGGTCACTGCCTGTTCTGTTAGGATATGATATCTGAAAACTCTTCTTTCTGAAATTTCTAGAGTTTGTCCTACACCCACAGGGTGTGTCGATTGAAATTCTCGGTTAGTGGGGGCATGCTGAGTGCACCCACTGGGTGTAGTCCCCAAGGCTATGGTGGACTGCTGGCAGTCGACCATAGTCTCTATGTCTTAAATTTTGTCCTTACTCGACTAGGTCGAATAGATTCTTAGACTGGTGGGGGCACGCTGAGTGCACCCACTGGGTGTAGTCCCCGAGACTGTGGTCGACTGTTGGCAGTCGACTATAGTCTGAAGAACACCTCCTGTTTTTTTTTGTTGGTCGACTGGTCGACTCTAACTGATGAAACTAGTGGGGGCACGCTGAGTGCACCCACTGGGTGTAGTCCCCGAGACTGTGGTCGAATGTTTGTATTCGGCCGTAGTCTTAGAAACGCTAAGATTTTTCCTTAGTCACTCGGAAGTGATTTGTCTGTGACATCCGTCGATTGGTTCTTCGTAGAAATCCTGCGACCTTGCGGCCCGTTATACTAAGTTGGAGAACAAACACATCCAGCTCGAGCTTGATCTGAAACTGACCCAAGAGAACCTAATGAAGGCGAAGGAGGAAGCTAAAGGTATGTTTGGTGAGGCCTCCGACGACTGCCTTTGTCTCTCGTTTGTTTCAGAGTCTGATCTCACTGTAACTTTGTAGACAAAGTGAGGGATGCCTTGAAGAAGAAAGACCTTGACTTGGCTGAGTTGTAGAAAACGACTTTAGAGAGGACCAAGCTCGCAGATGAAAAGCTGGCTTCAGTCACCAAGCTTGAAGAAGAGAACACCAATCTGAAGGCTGCTCTTGATGTTGCTAACAAGGAGGTCAGTCAACTGAAAAGTGACAAGGTTGCCCTGAATGACAAGGCCAGTGAGTTGGTGGGAAAGAAGAACGATCTGGAGGCTTATCTGGGTGGACTCGCCAAGGAGCTATTCCTCATGCTTGAAGGTAATCTTTTGTATCAAACAGACGTTTTAACTGTGATCTCCGACTGTTGTCTTGACTCGGTGGTTGTGCTTGCAGAATTTTGCCAGAACTTTGAAGAGGAGACTGGTCGACTGGAAATAAACCTGGATCCCATCAACTCTCCCGTGAAAGATGAAGTCGCCATGAATGTGCTCCGGCTTGAATCTCGCGTTGCTGCTGTCGTTGACTATCTCGCAAGGCTGAAGGTCGCAACCTCTCGCATCGACACAACACTCTGGCCAAGAGAGACGCTCCAGAATGACCTCGAGTCTCTGATGACTCGACTGAACGAGGTCCCAAGTCGAGTGCAGGAGTGGAAGAAGTCTTCTGCCAGGTGTGACGCGGATGTTGCTCTGTCTCTGGTCCGCCTTCACTGCAAGGATGCACGAGAGGACAAGCTGGTGGCCCTTAGGGTGGCTAACACCAAGAAGCATGATTTCCGATCTTTCATGGAGACCTTCATCGCCGCTGCCACTCAGATTGCAGATGGGATCGACCTGGATGAGTTTGTTGCACCTTCCAGCCCTCCACAGGAGGGGTAAAAAACTTCTGAGCTTGATACTTTAAATTTGCCTCGGTATGCCGAGTGAGTTTTGTAACCGACAAACCTTAACAGGCTTAGCGCCTGAGAATTTTCGGTTCTGTTAAGTGTTATCAGAACTTGGATTCGACGTTGAATATGTTTGCATTTGGTTTGAGGCATCTTTTGCAGGCTAAAGCGAGGCGCTCATTGCAATCGACTTGTTCCCCGATACACTTAGGCAAGCGCTGGGCTGCAGCTAAGCCCCCGAGTGGGGAGGTCTGCTCTCCACTCGGTAGGATTTTCAAAAACTTAGGCGAGCACTGGGCTGCAGCTAAGCCTCCGAGTGGGAGGTTCGCTCTCCACTCGGTAGGATTTTCAAAAACATAGGCGAGCACTGGGCTGCAGTGAAGCCTCCGAGTGGGAGTTTCGCTCTCCACTCGGTAGGATTTTCAAAAACTTAGGCGAGCACTAGGCTGCAGCTAAGCCCCCGAGTGGGGAGGTCTGCTCTCCACTCGTTAGGATTTTCAAACACTTAGGCGAGCACTGGGCTGCAGCTAAGCCCCCAAGTGGGGAGCTCTGTTCTCCACTCGGTAGGATTTTCTAAAACTTAGGCGAGCACTGGGCTGCAGCTAAGCCCCCGAGTGGGAGGTTTGCTCTCCACTCGGTAGGATTTTCAAGGGGTACCTCCGGAGAAGGAGGTAGCAGTCGACCTGCACCTCGTCCTCCTCGCAGAGCGCACGTTGTATTTGTGGCGTAGCTCGGAAGGAGAAGGTAGCAGTCGACCTGCACTTCGTCCTCCTCGCAGAGCGCACGTTGTATTTGTGGCGTAGCTCGGAAGGAGAGGGTAGCAGTCGACCTGCACCTCGTCCTCCTCGCAGAGCGCATGTTGTATTTGTGCTTAGGCGAGCGCAATGCTGCAGCTAAGCCTCCGAGTGGAAGGCTGGCTTGCCACTCGGTAGGATTTTGTTTAACTTAGGCGAGTACTTGTACTACAGCTAAGCCTCTGAGTGGAAGGCTGGCTTACCACTCGGTAGGATTTTGTTTAACTTAGGCGAGTACTTTTACTGCAGCTAAGCCTCCGAGTGGAAGGCTGGCTTACCACTCGGTAGGATTTTGTTTAACTTAGGCGAGTACTTGTACTGCAGCTAAGCCTCCGAGTGGAAGGCTGGCTTACCACTCGGTAGGATTTTCAAAAACTTAGGCGAGTACTTGGACTGCAACTAAGCCTCCGAGTGGAAGGCTGGCTTACCACTCGGTAGGATTTTGTTTAACTTAGGCGAAATGGATTTCGCAGCTAAGCCTTCGAGTGGAAGGCTGGCTTACCACTCGGTAGGATTTTTTTTACAGACTTGGGCGAATTAGATTCGCAGCCGAGCCACCCGCTGGGGGATTGTTTTATGTGGACAAAAAGTAATAACAATTTCTGGGAAAATTATAAAACTCTTTTTCTTTGATAAATAAACTACATAAGTACTTTTATTACAACTCATCCGAGTGAATACTTAAGTCTAAAAGGGGCGAAGAAGCTCCGCGTTCCAAGCTCGGGGCTCGTCGATCTGATGCTCGACATTGTAAAGACGATATGCTCCATAGTGGAGAACCTTGGTGACGATGAAGGGTCCTTCCCAAGAAGGAGCGAGCTTGTGTGGTTTCTGCTGATCCACTCGGAGGACCAAATATCCTTCCTAGAAGGCTCGACTCTTCATGTTTTTGGCGTGGAAGCGACGCAAGTCTTGTTGATAAATGGTCGATCGGATCAGAGCCATCTCTCTTTCTTCCTCTAAAAGGTCGACTGCATCCTGCCGTGCTTGTTGTGCTTCAGCTTCGGTGTAGAGCTCGACCCAAGGAGCATTGTGGAGAAGGTCACTCGGCAAGACTGCTTCAGCTCCATAGACAAAGAAGAATGGAGTTCTTCTAGTCGACCGGTTGGGCGTCGTCCTTAACCCCCAAAGCACCGAGGGAAGTTCGTCGACCCAAGCACTAGCCGCATGCTTGAGATCACGCATCAAACGGGGTTTCAACCCTTTGAGAATCAAGCCGTTGGCTCGTTCTGCCTGTCCATTCGACTGTGGATGGGCGACTGAAGCATAGTCGACTCGTGTGCCTTGAGACATGCAGAAAGCTCTGAATTCTTCAGAATCGAAGTTTGACCCGTTGTCAGTGATGATGCTGTGCGGGACTCCATATCTGAATATCAATTCTTTGATAAAGCTGACAGCAGTACCGGCATCGAGGTTCTTGATGGGTTTGGCCTCAATCCACTTGGTGAACTTGTCGACTGCTACCAGCACATGGGTGAAACCGCTTCTGCCTGTTCTCAAAGGGCCGACCATATCCAACCCCCATATTGCAAAGGGCCAAACGAGTGGTATGGTCTTTAAAGCCGAGGCGGGCTTGTGTGACATATTGGAGTAAAATTGACATCCCTCACACTTGTCGACTATCTCCTTTGCCATTTCATTCGCTCTGGGCCAATAAAAAGCAGCTCGGTATGCTTTAGCCACGATGGTCCAAGAAGACGCATGATGGCCACAGGTCCCCGAGTGGATGTCGTTGAGAATCATTCGACCTTCCTCCGGTGTTATGCATTTCTGGCTAACTCCATTCGCACTTTCTCTGTATAACTGACCCCTCATGACAGTGAAGGCTTTGGATCGGCGAACGATCTCCCGAGCCTCTTCTTCATTCTCGGGGAGTTCTTTTCTCAAAATATAGGCGATATAGGGCACTGTCCAATCGGGAGTGATGACCAAAACTTCCATGATCAAGTCGACCACAGCTGGGACCGTGACTTCAGTCGGATCTGTGGCACTTTTGGGCTTCGGGACTTCTTCAGTGAAAGGATCTTCTTGAACCGATGGTGTGTGAACATGCTCCAAAAACACACCACTCGGAATGGCTTCTCTCTTGGAACCTATCTTCGCCAAGTCATCGGATGCTTGATTTTTCAGTCGGGGAACGTGATGGAGTTCTAACCCTTCAAATTTCTTTTCGAGCTTCCTCACTGCATTGCAGTATCCAGTCATGGCTGGCTTCTAACGTCCCACTCCTTCATCACCTGATTGACCACCAAATCTGAGTCGCCATAAACCATAAGGCGACGGACGCTGAGTGAAATGGCCATGCGCAACCCATACAAAAGTGCTTCATATGCTGCCTCATTGTTGGAGGAATCAAAGTGGATCTGGAGCACATATCTGAGCTTATCTCCTCGGGGAGAAACCAAAATTACCCCAGCACCAGAACCATTTAACATCTTAGAGCCATCAAAGAACATGGTCCAATGCTCCGAGTGAACTTGAGTCGGCTTCTGCTGTTCAATCCACTCGGCAAGGAAATCTGCTATAGCCTGGGACTTAATGGCTTTCTTTGCCTCAAATTTGATATCAAGGGGAAGGAGTTCAATCACCCATTTAGCCACTAGACTAGTTGCATCTCTGTTGTGCAGAATCTCTGACAATGGTGCGTCGCTGACGACTGTAATGTCATGATCAGAGAAGTAATGAGCAACCTTCTTCATGGTCATGTAGATCCCATATACGAGCTTCTGATAATGAGGATATCTTTGCTTCGATGGGGTCAAAACTTCAGAGAGATAATACACTGGGCGCTGAACTTTGAAGGTTTTACCTTCCTCTTCCCGCTCGACCGTAAGTACTGTACTGACGACTTGTCCTGTGGCTGCAATGTAAAGCAACAGAGGCTCTTTGCTGATTGGAGCAGCAAGCACCGGCTGGGTGGAGAGCAGAGCTTTCAGCTCGGCAAACGCTGCATCAGCTTCTGGAGTCCACTCGAACTTGTCTGCCTTCTTCATCAGTCGGTAAAGAGGCAACGCCTTTTCACCGAGGCGAGAGATGAATCGACTTAACGCGGCCAAGCATCCAGTAAGCTTCTGGACATCGTGCACACGCACAGGGCGTTTCATTCGGAGTATGGTGCTAACTTTTTCTGGGTTAGCATCGATTCCTCGCTCTGAAACGAGAAAACCGAGTAACTTTCCGCCAGGCACTCCGAATGTGCACTTTGATGGATTGAGCTTGATATCATATCTCCTGAGATTGGCAAATGTTTCAGCTAGGTCAGTCAACAGGTCGGAACCCTTTCGTGACTTGACCACGATATCATCCATGTATGCTTCCACATTCCGACTGATTTGAGTGAGTAAACACTTTTGAATCATTCTCATGAACGTGGCTCCGGCATTCTTGAGACCGAATGGCATGGTGATATAGCAGAAGCACCCGAATGGAGTGATGAAAGCTGTTTTGATTTCGTCAGGTCCATACAGACGGATCTGATGATACCCGGAATAGGCGTCTAAAAAAGACAATCTCTCGCACCCCGCAGTCGAGTCGACAATTTGGTCGATGCGAGGGAGAGGAAAATGATCTTTTGGGCAGGCCCGATTGATATGTTTGAAATCAATGCACATGCGAAGTGAGTTGTCCTTCTTGGGAACCATGACGACATTGGCGAGCCACTCGGAGTGGTATATCTCTCGGATAAACTCTGCTGCAAGGAGTCGAGCCACCTCCTCGCCAATGGCTTTTTTCTTCTAAACGGCGGACCGTCGAAGATGTTCCTTAACAGGTTTCGCTTTTGAGTCGACTCTAAGGCGATGCTCAGCCAGTCCCCTGGGAACACCCGGCATGTCAGCTGGCTTCCATGCAAAGATGTCCCAGTTCTCACGGAGGAACTGGATGAGCGCTTCTTCCTATTTCTCGAGTGTTGTGGAAATATGGGTCGGAGCTGCGTTGGGGTCAGTCGGGTGGATATGAACTGGCTTCGTCTCCCCCGACGACTGGAACACCGACTCTGTGGCGGGCTTCTTGGCCTGCAGCAAATCACTCGGATCTGCATTTTTCTTGTATTCTTCTAGCTCCACCACTGTTATCTGGGCATCCGCAACCTTCGAGCCTTTCTGGAAACACTCTTCTGCCTTCTTCCGGCTGCTAGTGATAGTGATCACGCCCTTGGGGCCAGGCATCTTTAATTTGAGGTATACATAACATGGTCGAGCCATGAAGCGGGCATAGGCTGGTCTTCCCAAAATAGCGTGGTAAGCGCTCTGGAAATCCACGACTTCAAACGTCAGCTTCTCCTTGCGGAAATGCTTCGAGTCGCCGAACACTACATCCAGAGCTATTTGACTGAGTGACTCAACCTTCTTCCCAGGAATGACTCCATGAAAACTCATGTTGCTGGAGCTGAGCCTG
This sequence comes from Triticum aestivum, assembly GCF_018294505.1. Classification (NCBI taxonomy): domain Eukaryota; kingdom Viridiplantae; phylum Streptophyta; class Magnoliopsida; order Poales; family Poaceae; genus Triticum; species Triticum aestivum. The sequence goes on from NC_057804.1 coordinate 340,778,854, forward strand.
GACATCGGAATGCCCATTCCCTTGAGCGTCTCTACATACAGTATATTCAAGCCACTGCTGCCATCCATCAATACCTTCATCAGTCGAGTGCCTTCGACGACTGGGTCGACCACTAGCGCTTGCCTCCCAGGGGTGGCGATGTGAGTGGGGTGATCGGATTGGTCGAACATAACAGGAGTTTTCGACCATTTCAGATAGCTTGTTGTCGCACGGGCGACCATATTTACCTCTCGGTTGATCACTTTCAGTCGACTTTTGCTCTCTATGTCAGCAAAAATCATCAGGGTGGAATTGACATGAGGGTACCCTCCATCACTGTCCTCCTTGTCCTCGGCCTTGTCCAACTCCTTCTCTTTGTCCTTGGGTTGTTTTCCTTGAAACTGCTGGATTAAGAGCCGGCACTGGTGAGTGGTATGTTTCGGGTAGATGAAGTTACCCGCTTCGTCTTTCTTCGTGTGAATGTGACACGGTAGATCCATCACGTCATTTCCTTCTTTATCCTTTACCTTCTTGGGGTTCCAAGATCCTTTGGGCTTCCCTTTGAATTTGCCCTGAGTCACGGCCAGAGCCTCTCTAGGAGCAGCTGACTCGGCCTTCCGCTTCTGCTTCCGACTGGGGTTTCCTTTTTCCGACTAACTCGGCTTATACTTGCCACTCCGGAGCCTGTCCTCTTCTTCACCGTTAGCATATTTGGTGGCAATCTCCATCATTCGACTCAAGGTCATATCTCCGGTTCGACCAAACTTCAGGCTCAACTCTCTGTTCTTGACACCATCCTTGAAGGCGCAGACCGCTTGATGGTCCGACACATTCTCCACGGTATGATGCAAAGTGATCCATCTCTGGATGTAATCTCTCAATGTTTCACTCGACTTTTGTATGTAGACTTGCAGCTCCGTCAATCGGCCGGTTGCTTAAGTTCCCTCGAATGTCCTGACGAACACTCGGGAAAGATTTCCCAGGTGTAAATGCTGCTAGGAGCTAACTGATTAAACCACGCCCTGGCCGAACCCTCTAGCATGAGTGGCAAATGCTTCATGGCCACCTCATCATTACCACCACCAACCTGTACCGCCACTCGGTAGTCTTCAAGCCAAGTTTCAGGCTTGGACTCTCCGGTGAACATACTTACCCCAGTCGCCAACCTGAAGTTGGGGGGTATCACTGCGGCTATGATGGCTCTGCTAAAGCATTCTGGACCTGAAACATGTACTCGGCTGCTAGTGTGCACATCTCTGTCATGGCCACCTCTATGAGCTCTGTTTCGATCGACCAAACCTTGCACGATGATGGATCTCGCGTCAAAGCATGGTTCTCTGGGGTCGACCGGAGCTCTCCGCCCAACACTGAGCTAGCGCCTGTCATCTTGCTGCCGATGGGCGTTAGACCCACTTCTCGGGGGAGGAGTGAGCACTCGACGCCTATCATCATGATCAAATCGGTCATCATAGTGGTCCCGCCAGCCTTCACGTCCCACACGCCTCGGAGGTGACCTTGGGCTGTGAGCCGACTAAACAGTATTCGTAGTGACGGATCGACTGTGAATCCTGTTGCGCGACTGTGACACAACTGAATTCTGATCTCCTGCTGCCCGGAGCAAATCCCTGATCTGCATCAAGCCTCTTCCAGCCTCCGACTGGGAGGGCTGAATTGACTCCGCTATACGGGCTGCAGTTGCCAAATTCTGAATCGGGGTTCGATATACCTGAGTCGGTTGCAGAAAGAGCTGACGTCGGCTGGAGTCAGGCACTCGTTGACGCGCACGCTCGTCGAGTGCTCGCTGGAGGTTCTCCAGTCAAGTGCGTTCAGCCAAGTTGGCCAAACACGCCTCTTCCAAAGCACGAGCCTCAGGATTTTCTCCTGCGATGGGAGTGTGCAGGGCATCCATGTTCCGGCGGCGAAGATCTTCTCTTTGCTGAGAAGTGAGTGGCTCGGGTTGATATTCTTTGTGGGCTCAAGCGGGGTCGCCTCCGTATTCCATCCCGTCAGTGTGGGGGAAACCGGGAGGGCTACGAGGCCCGTTGACCATCAGGACCTCCGCCGCTGGGTCACTGCTGTCGCATTCGGATGCAGTCTCTACGAAGCCAGTCAACAGATCAAACAGGCCGTAGAGAGATTCGTCGGGCTCAATTGCCGCGACTTGGGTGGTGGCCGATTGGCGAGCCACTGCGTGTCTCACCCACCGCTAAAGCCTCGACCGACCGGAGCGTTTGCGCTGGCGGGAGACACGCAGGGAGGATGGCACAGGAGTCGACTGGTATGGGGTCGATGGCTGCCGCAGCAGGACACCGCGGACACATGCCCGAAAGTGCGTCGCCCCGCAGATGGGGAGCGCGTCGATGTCGAGTGGTGCCTCCTGGAGCCAAGTGGAGTCGTCGGCGATGAAAGCGAGTGCATCGAGACGGATCTCGCGGCCCTCGATCAGAGCTCCACCAGAAACCATGATGAAGGCAATCGGACAAACTGCAACTTCTCCAAAAAGTCGCTAAGACACCTGCCCCATGGTGGGCGCCAAGTGTCGTGGTTCTAAGTCTGACAGTAGAATGGGGGGTAGGTATGGAGAGGCAAGATCCTAGCTATGGAGTAGTTGTACACACGAGTGTTTTACGAGTTCAGGCCCTTCTCGGAGGAAGTAATAGCCCTACGTCTTGGAGCCCGGAGGCGGTCGACTGGTTTCTATGTATATGAGTTACAGGGGTGCGAACCCTTTACACTGAGGAGGGGGGTGGCTTATATAGAGTTCGCCAGACCCCTTCGGCCCTCAGTTATGCAGGGTTTAAAGTACATTAAGACAAGGGGTTACTGGTAACGCCCTCATAAAATACCATGAAGACTATTAAAGCTACTTAATGACAGACCGTTGCGTGCTGAGTGACTTTAGGTCTCCTGGCCATCGAGTGGTTAGCTTCATGGTCGAGTGGCTATCTTCATCGTCGAGTGAAGTCCCTCTTGGTCGACTGGAAGGTAGCTTCTTCTAAGTATGTCCTTGGGTAGGGTACCTAGGATAGTATCAACCTCTCGGCGATAAGCCGCCATGAGTGGATCCTTTGAATCCCAAGTTCCTGACACCTGCTGAGCCACCAAGTCTGAGTCGCCAAAACACCTTACCTGACTTAGATTCATCTCTTTAGCCATCCGAAGACCATGGAGTAAGGCTTCATCCTCAGCTGCATTGTTAGTACAAAGGAACATCAACCTTAAAACATAACTAAATTTATCACCTCGCAGGGAAGTCAATATAACTCCAGCCACCGAGCCCTCCAATTGCTTGGATCCATCAATATAACTCCAGCTTCATACCTGCTCGGCCTCGCACTAACGCATAGATAAAAAAAGGTGAAAAAAATAAAACACCTAACAAAACAGCACGGGTGAAAAAAAGAAAAAAACGACGCGTAAAAACAAAAAAACACGGTTCGCATATGTATATATATAAATGTATTATATAAATTGTATTTATATAAAATAAAACACTCACAGTTTCATCCACATACGGTGCTACAAAAAAGCAGATAAAAGTGCAGGAAAAGTGACCTTTTCATACACAATATCTACCTTAGACAGCACACAGTAAAAGCGATAACCCTAGTTTTTGTCCATACACACGTCTTTAACCAGAAAAAATGCCAAATGACTTTTACTGCGACCACGACTATAACTGCGACAGGGAAGTAAGCCCGAGGCTTGCAATCACTTCTCGTAGCTCAAGCGGCATGTCTTCATAATACAACATGTTCAAAGGATTGAAAAACAGCTGGAAAATATACTCCGCCTTCCAATCTTCAGCAGTAGGATGATTTTTTTAAATGCAGATGAGTGATTAAAAAAAAGGTTGTCGTAAGAACGAAAAGTGAAAAAAATAAAAAATAAAAATAGTAACAAAAAATAAGAAACACAGAAGGCATTGCATCGGATTTGACAATTCTCTCGACAAGACGCACACCGTCATACACCTGCGTCAATCTGAGAACATAGATTCCACACTCGTTTGGTCCCTTCGATGGCACAGTCGGGTAAGAGGGCTTCTCTACCTATTTAACCCAGCCAGGGTGATTCCTAGAGTTATACAACTTTTCACCATAAATGCTCTTCAACAGCTGAGTCATCCTCCTCATCTGGCGAAAGGTGGAAAGGCAGCACAAAGTAAAAAAAATACACGTCGCAGATCAATAACTATTAGACGAAGCAAAAATACAAGTTCTTCTCAACCTGTAGACAGTCCCTCTTTTAAATGCATGTGAGGTCATTTCGTTTTATTACTCTTTTACACAGAATGGGTGTGTTGGAGAAAAATGCAGTTATGTGTCGCATATGTTGCAGTGCACTATATTAACAAGCGTGGTGCTATGTGTACTAACAATGCATGTGCAGTTTAAAAAATATATGCATTAGGAGAAACACAAAAAAAAGCTTTGCACTTGGCTAAAAAATGACATAACACTTCAGTGCAATACGAATGGTACTCAGTCCTACGCCACTTTGTCATGAAATCAGGATGGCCAGTGTACTTCCTAGTGTCATGGATATCAATGGTCTGGTGATGTTGGTTCATCGTGTATAAGGAATAATTACCACCCTTGCAGCGCGGCATCATAATCTATCACATCAAAAAACAAATGAAATGGAAGTTCATTCGACATGTAGCATTAGGATGACTACTTCAAATAACTATAGAAAGAAATGCAACAAAGAAGAAAAAAAAGATGGCCTTACCAGTTTTGCGTCCAACAGGTTTTCATCGCCAACAAAAACCTTGAACTTCTTAACTGCATCTTCTAAAACGAATGGGTTATGCACAACTGGCAACACATGGTGTCCTTCCTTGTATTTGTTCACATCAGTTTCCTTTTGAAGAACATACTGCATAGAAAAAGAACATGCACGACATGAAAAAAAGAGTGAAACATGCATGTACGCATCGACATGAAAAAATTCAGTATAATAGAAAAAATGCATCACAGCAAAAAAAACATGACAGCAGACACATTTCCCGTGATAAATAAAGGTGAAAGTAGCTTCCAGTACTTAATGAAAAAAATCCATGAGATACGAGTCCATGCAACCTCCTTTGCCAAATGTATTGAAGATATAGTCAACTTTGACTGATTCGACATCACCAAAAGAATTATTCATCATCAAGAACACGTTTCCGCAGTAAACATACACAGATGGGATAAAAAATTAGAGTTAAAAACAAAACACAAAAAATGGATGAAAGGCACACACATAAAACTTACTCACTGTATTTGGTTACAAAATCTTTGCTGACAACTAGATCCTTTATTATCCTCGCCTCATCAATATACTTGAACCTCAGAGGCCTCAATTTCTCTCAAGAGCCTCTCAACTTAAAAGCCCTCTCACCTGCCCTCTTGTTGGAGAATACTTCATCCTCATCTACGCGAGGATGATTGATAGCTGCACTCCTAGTCCTAGCGACGCGTCGCAATAGTGTAACAAAATCATCATCATCATCAACATCAACTACCTTATGCGGAGAGCCAGTTCGAGCAACAGACGCCACATCTGTTTTCAAACCATCTCCAGCCAAAGAACCATAATTATCTGGAAAGATTTCAATGGCACAATCCTCCATAACTACCTCAGAACCCTGGGACTCAAACAGTGATGTACAACCTCCATGAAGACCCCCATGAAAACCTAAAAACATGGGGGAAAACATGGAAACACTCAGCAGAAAAAACAAAACCAAAAACATTAAATGCATCTCAATAATATAAAAAATGCAGTTCACTAAAGAAGAGAATGCAGCCCACTTGTCTAGACCAATGCACCCCACTTTTCTAGTACAATGCAGCCCACTTATAAAGAACAATGCAACTCACTTGTCTATAACAATGCAATTCACTTGCCCCAAAATAAATGCAGCTAACTTGTCTACAACAAATGCATCTCAGTTACACAACAAAAATATAGCCATCCACTATAAATCACGCATTTCAATAAACACACTAGTAAAAAAAGGACCTTAAGAAGCGGAAGCAAGTAGTAGACAAAAAAATAAGGGAAATAAAGAAGTTCACTAAAACAACATTTATCTGCAAAAATTAAAAGTGACGATAAGTCAAGGCAACACTTTGTCGATGTGAGCCAACTATAGAGAATGACATTCTTGATGTAGCCAATTTGCTCCATCCCAAACTGAGCAACTCGAAAACCATCCCAAGTCTGCAAGAATTGAAACATATAGAATCCACAATCATGCCTGAAATAAAAGAACAAAAAACATCAGTTTCACATTATGAAATATAAAAGAACAGTTGAGCAGTATGATGGAGAGGGGTTGTAAGGAACATACCCATTTGGCTGAAGTGGGACAAAGACATGTTCCAACACAACTCCATCAAGTGTAGAAGCATTTAGCAGCTCATCAGAACTTGAGCTACCTTCTTTCAATGCACGCTTGATATTTTTAACCATCCTCTTAAAAATCCTGATCGCATTAGAGCTGCCAGGTTTATTAAGCGAGTCAAGCGCTTTTCTTTCAAATTTAAGGCAACTACACAATAATGACCAATGCCATCCCTTGTCTTTGGCTGATCAAATGTTGCAAACAGGACCATTTGGAAGTAAAAAAATAAATAAAACTACTACAAGAAGAAGAAACATAACACTATAAAAACCAACACACAAAAATGGTTTTCGACACATAAAAACGTTACTCACCATATCTTTTTTATCAACATGCTCCTCGGCTTTTGAAGAGAACATCATTTTAACACTCTTGCCTACAATACCACCATGCCAAATACTTGTCTGCCAAAACAAAACCCAAAAAGACATAGTGCTCAAGCAAACAGGTCATCACATGAAATTAGAAAAGAAAATCAAAAAACAAAACAATTTTTTTTGCATGCTTACACAAATATGGTATAGGACAACCATCGTCGGAGATCCCTTAAACTTATCTACCAGCAAAGAAACCCCAAGATCTACAAGGCCTGTAGTGAGCATCCCTTTATACCAAAAAGATTGACCAACTTCGCCAATGGTAATATCATCCACCTCAGTTTTAAAAGCAATCATATCCCTGACTTTTTTTATGAAAAACTAAAACATAATATAATAAAAAAATAACAAGAACCAAAATGGGTAAATACTGAAATTAGAAAATACATATGAACGAAACAAATTTTAAAAAGCCATACTTCTTCTTTTTGTCCCTCCGGGCCATCGTAACAGCAGCGTACAACTCATTGTATCTTTTCAGAAGAGCTGGATCAATGCTCGACGGTGTCACAACAGGAAGTTCATCATATGTAATAAAAAGATGAAGTTCACTTATCCAAAGAAATGAAGTTCAATATTAAGATAAGGAAATTCTGCTAGCTATTTTGAAAATCACCAACAAAAGATGAAGTTTCACTTCTCGTCTAACATCTAATACAACTACCATAGTAATTAATAAAATGGATGAGAAAAACTTCAACTTCACTGTTTGAAACAAAACTCTTGCGTTCAGTGTTAGAGTCTTCATGTTGTTGTTCTTTAGAGCTGACCAAAATATTTACTTGGCTAGGTTGCGACGAATCCAGCACAACCTCAATGGACTGCCCTACTGTAACAACATCAGCATTCTCTGGATTTACAGTAGTCTGGTCAGCCGCAACGTCCTTAGATACTTCAGCTACATGAGGCTCCACTCTAAATACATCAGGAACAACGTTGGGCATGAGACAAACAGGAGAAGCAGTAGCTCTACTAGCAGGAACGACATTCTCCAACGGCTTTTCAATGTCAAAATCAGAATCTTCATGCCAACTAGGGGAAACAACATCGTGGGATTCCCGAGCTACAGAACGTTCTGCACTGTCGATGGCAATGATACAGAAGCGTTAACACTGCCACCACCCGCAACAGCACAATCCCCCTGGTTCACATCAACATGAACTTCTATGTTTTTATCTCCAGGCTGTGAGTTTTTTTAAAAAGACACAATGACACAAATGAGCATGGGGATAATTAACACAACAACACACAGGCCACTTATGTCAAAGACTACAGTCCACATATGCAAAACAGCTGCAGTTCACTTATGTCAAACACTGCAGCCCACATGTGTCAAATAAGTGCAGTACATATATGTAAAAAGAGCTACAATTCATTTTGTCAAACACTACATCCCGTATATGAAAAAAGAACTACATTTTAGTTCTGTTAAATACTGAAGCTTACACATGTAAAAGACCGTGGCCCACGTATGCGAAAAGAACTACAATTCACTTATGTCAAAGACTGAAGCTCACACATGTAAAACTATGCAGCTCACATATGTAAAAGAAATGCATATGAGTGAACAGAACAGCGTACATCAAGCTTATAACAACAACACAAAATTAGATTACAATCCACTAACAGAAAAAGTAATTCCACTATACCTTATCAGCTACAACACCCGGAGGGGACGATGCATCAACCAAGTCCTCATCCTTCCTAGAGCCATCGTATGAATCTTTGTGCACATCACAAGTAGCAACTCTAGTATACCGGCATAGAACAAACCAAAAACGAAAATAATATGGTAATGACAAAAAAAGAAAAAGCTTCAACTATGCACAAGCAGTACACACTTTACAATCGTGAGGTACACAAAAAATACAATAAAATGGAAAGCAAAAAATGCAAGGTCAAGAAGAGAGGCACATGGCAGAACAGACATGGTAGAAGTACTTGTACCTGACCAATTCCATCGTTCCTAGATCCATGGCCACTAGAAGATTCCACTCCAGTCTATCACAAAAAAAAACAAATAGTGAGGAGTAGTCCACATAATACACAAAAAGAGATTCAAAGGAGCAAAAAACCTAGAACATACATTATCAGTGCCGACGCCAACGTCTTGACGGTTCATTTCATCCAAAATATGCTCATCATCCTTCTCATACCGAGCGCATTTTTATTCCTGTGAATGTTTCAACTGAGCATACGAAGACTGAATATTCGTCACTGCAATCTTCAGGCTTTCAACCACACTGCAATCAAAATTGTATGCAACAGCAATATCTTCATCTCATGGGCCATGGCCAACAGGGAAAAAACTAGCAACTATCCTCAACCTGTCACCGGAGGTTGGCAAACCTTCAGAAGAAGCTCATCTATCTCCTTGTGTTTTTTTGCCTCCAACAAATGTCTGTTTAGAAGAGCTTCTATTATCAAACATCCGACGAGCCATGAAACCACGAGTAGGTGGTGTCCCATCATCACAGGTAGGAAGCTGGATATAGATAGGCTCATAAAACCTAGCATGAGTGCTAGGCCCCGCATCAGAGCTGCCACATAGAACTACAGCAGGACGGTTGTACACAATATCACCTCACGCCTTCCACTTTAAAAAAAGACAAGAAGGGAAGAGCAGTACACATGTGAGTACTAGAAAGTTCAGATTCATAATGACTGCACCTTTAAAAAACTCTAATATTAAAAACTCAAATGAACTGACAGGCAGCTTCCCAAATTTGTAAGTTTCCAAAAATATCATTCCCTTGACAAGCACATCCTGTTGTATAACTTCATCAGGTCCTTGGTCGTCAGGCATGACGCGTGTGGCGTCAACGTGTGCATAACTGAAAATGTGTGAAGCTTCAAGAAATCAAGATACATAATCAGGGGGACAATGGCACAACCCTTTGCACAGTTCTACTTGTTGCCTTCTATCTGCCACCTCAACACAGCTTCCCGCAACTCATAAACAACAAGCTGACGAAAGTCCATCTATGCCATAGCCGCATAATCCATGTTCTCTACCATTGCAGCAACCCTACCCAAATGAACTGCAGGCCCGGGGCACAACAAATTCTGATAAAATATCAGGAAGAACACCTTGACAGCGAGATCAACAGCCACATGATCATCTTCATCCACCAACACCTTCAGCTCCTCAAGTAAGTCCTTGACACCTATACTTTTTGAACGGTCAAAGTCAAGCTCATTCTTGAGGGTAGTCAATGAGTCAACATGGCCGCTGGCAGCAGGTATGGGTGCAGTGTGACGTCCCATAGGTAAATAAAAAATGTGATGAACTGCATCACGATTGATTCGAAGAACCCTGCCATTCCCAAACTATATTATCGTATCAGAGTCAATCACTCCCATCAGATATCACATAAGAATGCACGACACATTTTTCTTTACTGCCAGTTCAAAGACAACACCTAATCCAGCATCCCGAACACGACTACAGTGTGCGTCCTTCAATAAAGCAGCAGCTTTGCAAACAGTGGTAAGTGACAAACATACGGTCTTGTTAAATCGAGAATCATTTCCCTCGGCATCATCTTCAGTTGCAATGCTCTTACTAGAATTCTCCGTTTGTGTAAATGGTAATGCATTCCACATTAGAAGATTAGCCATAAAAAGAGATAGAAAAAACACAGATAGAATAACAATGAAGGAGACAAATGCAGTCCACTTCAACAAACCTTTGGAACAACATCCGCCTCCACACCAGAGTCAGCACTAACACCTTCACCTCCATCATCACGGGCATGCTTGCATACACTCTTAGATGAACCACAGTCTTTGCGTCTACCAGTATGAACATCCCTCACAAAATCAGCAAGCACAAAGTTGTCATCATCAGAGTTGGGACCTTCATTGACATGTAGTCGCTTGCGCTGAGGATCCTTTGCACCGGCTTCAACAGTTCTCTTACCAAGATTCTTGTTCATGCCAGCAACACGTGGACTCCGCCGAGGAATACCACCTTCTCTACAACAGAACTCAGCCTGTTCTTCTGCAAAGCAGGCTGCTTGACTTTGACAAATTTGGCACCCTTGGCACCTTTTGCAGCTCTGCTCTGCCTCTCCTTCTCTACACACTCTTTTGTGTCACTTTCAAACCTCAATTTCTTCTTGCTTTGCTTCAATTCATATGCACAAAGCTATTCCGAAACCATCCACCCCTATGTAACTTCCTCTGTACCATCAATGGACCGTGATTGTGTTTCAGACAAGATGGGATGTCTTTGGTCAAAGCTCACACCAACATCACCCTCTTCAAAATAATGGTCAATCAATTGAGTAAGCTCCTCAAACCCAAGCACCCCAAAATGAAAAACAGACACTGCGTCAAAATGAAGTTTAACTATGGTTGTTAAAAAGTGCACAAAAAGTACAAATGCAGTACACTTAGACACATAAATGCAGTGCTCCAATCATAAGCTAAATAAATATTAATGTATTGTACACAAAACTTGAACAAAATAACAATGCAGTTCACACATACATATAGTGGAGTTCACATATACATATAAATACAGTGCTGCATACACTAACTTCACGTTTGTTCCCAACAAAATGTCGAACCAGATACAACAAGGCAACACCAATTTGTACAACATCAAGTAAGAAGCATACACAAAATAAACAAAGCATTCACATCAAAAAGTAGCAGGTATTTATAAGAACAATCCATTGCAAAACTCACAAGACACATATGAAATTTACAACAAAAATAGGGATACAAAAAATTGGCAAATTAAAAATAAGAAAAAACAAACAAAAACATACCAGAAGGAGGGGCCACACTTATGGGAGAAGATTCAATTGGCGAATTCACTTGCTGTCCCGCCTCACCACCATGATCCTTACCACCAGGACAACGAGAGCCAATTAGTGTATCATTATGACCACTGCAATCACCTACTGGATTCAATAAAAACCAGAAACATAAATTACAAAACATCTCATGACAAATAATGCAAAGGAACGCTGACAACTAACACAACCTAAACAAATATGCAGGATGAATTAGGAAACTAGATAAACATCGAACAAAATAAACAAAGCCAAAGTAAGCAGTCCACATATCCTGAACTCCTCCTACCACTCTGCTCAACAAAGACTTGGCGTTTGCCTGCAGCACAAGGACAAAGTGACAGATATAAACAACAAAATTGGTGAAATCTAACAAAGTCCTAGATGCACCTTGCTCTGCCTATAGAGCACACACGAGTATGGACTTCAAATCGAGATAAATCGCCTGCTTACGGAAAAAATACATAAGAAAAAAACACAGCAGCAACTACGAGAATCACAAAAGTAGATAAGGGGATGAACAATACCGAGGTCAAGGGGAACGTACCACAAAAAAAGGGGATGAACGATGCCGGTGGGGGCCTGGGGCAGGAACGGACGGGAAAGGGCTGGCGGAGCGGACGGCGACGCGGAATGCAGGATTAAGGACCTCTTCGGGACGGTGGTTCTGCGTGCGACGGTGGTTTTGCTCGAGGGAGAGATGCTTCGGGAGCTGCTGCAACAGAGGAGAGATGTTTCTTCTCGGTCTCTCCCTATGAGTGGAGCGATGGGATCGCCTGGGAGGGCCATGTATGACGCCCGCGTGGGAAAGGGTTACATAAAACGGGCCGGCCCAAAACGGCGCGACTAAATAAGATGGACTACATTGAAACGAAGAAGTTAGTACAGTATGCAATTCGCTGTGAAGAACAATGAAGTTCAGATAGTAAAACAAATAAATACATGTAGTTCATAAAAAATTAAATTAAAAAACAACGCGTGTGTTAAGATAACTCGTCCGAAAAAAGTCTACCTTCAAGTAAGTGTCACAAAAAAATGGCAGGTCCCGTGCCAGGGAAGACAACAAGTACACGCAAAAACAGATGCAGTACGAAGCTCTGACAAATACATTGCATTTGGTTAGACGAAGCAATGCGGTATCATAAGCAATACAGTTTCCAAACACATACATGAATAAATACACGGTCTAGTCCACAGCGTAATACTCATAAATTGTGGAATATATTGTACTTTTTCCAGGGACTGCAGCAAGGACACGCAAAAACTGATGCAGTACGCACCTATATACAAAATGCAGTGCTTTTTGTGAGACGATGTAGTGCAGTATTATAAGCAATGCAGTTTTGGGAACACGTACGATACACATAAACGTGACAAATGCCCGTTCGCATTGAAAGTGGTGGTTAAAAAAATTTACTGATGAAAAATAAAATGAAACCACGACAAAAAACCACGTTCGCATACAACCACCCAATTCGAGCGGTTCCATCGCCACAAACCCACGATCACAGACGCAACACCAACCCACGATCTGCACAACCGCATCGTCAGCGAGATCGTGTAGTTCATCCGATGCGGCAATCCCACCCCCCTCCCACCCTTAAATTCAGACCCCTGCCAACGGCTTTCTCATCCACAACAACACAAGCATCCATTGCACTGCCACCAAATCGCTCCATCACATCAATCTTCATAGAAAACACCAAGCCCTACTACCGGCGATGGCATTCTCCGACGAGTACAGGAAGGTGGAGGCCCACCGCAACACCAAGTTGCACGTCATCCACACCAACGATAAGAAGCAGATGTCGATCTCCCTCGCGCAATACGAGCGCCACATCAGGATCCAACGCCACAAGATCGTCGGGATTGATATCGAGTACAACAACAAGCGTGAAGCGACGCAGAAACCTGCCCTTGTCCAACTCTCCGTCAGCAAGACTCAGCCGGTGCTCCTCTTCCAACAGAGCACCACTGAAAGGTGCACTGTCTTCGACAACTTCCACCACCAAGGAGCCGGACTCCCTTGCAGACGTCTCCGACATGCTCATCGGTGACTACTACAACAACATGAAGAAGAAGATCACCGACAAAGAAGACAGACACTGGGCCACCCTGCCTCTGTCCATGAGGCACATCGAGTATGCGGCAAAGGATGCCTACGCAGCATACAAGATATGGAACTGCATCACCCAGCATACGAGATATGGAACTGCATCACACTCACCCAGGACGGGCTTCGCCGTGCAAAGCTGGAGAAGGACGAGCCCCCCAAGAAGCACGCTAGGAGCAACTGGGGAGACTCTACCTGGTGAAGACGCAGACGATGCTGGCCAGGAGCCAACATTCCTGGAGTTGTTTTAGATTTATCATCAAATTTGCTTTATGTTGTTTGCTTATGTATGGTTAGTTTGCTTATGATCATTTGCTTTTGCTGAACTTAGTTTGCTTGTTATACAGAATGGCTTGTAATGATGAACTATGCTTATGTTATGAAGAACTTTATTTCAATTACAAAACTAGAGTACAATATTAGAACATACCGTAGTGCACATAAAGTATGTGATTCGAGTATTGCACAAATAGGATGCATGTAGTGCAAAATGTGGGCACATGCAGTACGGCATTCTGATGAATGAAGTACACACAGAACTAACACAACAGTGCACCGTATATTAGAAAATAAATACGTAAGAGAAAAAAACAAGAAAACATAGATCAGCATGCAGTGCACAAATAGGATGCATGCAATGCAAAGAATGCACCTGCATGTATAATGCAAAAATGTGATCACATGCAATACACATAACATGATGGAGGCAGCGCAAAAATGCTCCTACATATATAGTGAAAAATGTTGGCACATGTAGTACGGTATTCTGATGAATGAAGTACACACAGAACTAAGAAAGCACCGCATACCATATATTAGAAAATAATACATAAGGGAAACATAATAAAAAATTAGACTAGGATGCAGTGCATAAAAATGAACCTGCATAAGCAATGTGTGCACATGCAGTAAACAATCATGATGAATGCAGTGCAAAAATGATTTACTAAGTAGTGCACACCCTATATTAGAAAAATACGTGGGAGGAAAAAATATATAAAAAAATTGACCACCCAGGTGCAACCAGGCCCCAGCTAGTCTCGTAGTAAGTTTGCACCAACAATAGGCGAGTCCGTTCTAAGCCACCATGCATGGGGCCGGGCACACATGGTCCCACAGGTCAGAGAGGATAGAGCAGCGAGCGCCGTTTATAAGCGCCAAAACAAGTAACTAGAGGAGTTCGAGACCTTTGCCTCGCCAGGGCTTATAAACAGGTCGGGCGCGCTCTCGGCGGGCAAGGTGGGACTAAACATTAGCGTCCATGCACAATGCATAGGGAACCAGCCGCGCTGGCAGGCCTACTTGAGCCGAATCAGTTTTCGCTACCAAAACACAGGCCCAACACGCCAAAGAGGGGCTGCTGAATATTAAAAAAGCATTCCCACATACCACAAAAAACCACGTCCCAATAAACATATAAACAATAACTATAAAAATAAAAAAACATACACAATCCACGCATTCTGCAGTTCGTTGCAATATGACGATGCAGCATGCTAGGTTCAAGCAAGCAGTGTTGTTCTTCTCAAACGCATTCGCGTAGACTGAATAAGAATCAATCCACAACCTAACACCAACCACAACATTTATTACTTCCGTTGCTCAATTGGATGCATAAAACCTATCCATTCGTGCCCCAGACTCACACAACTCCTCCCCCCATTCCTCTCTTTCTTCAAATCGTAGATCTAGGTTTTCGCCGATCCCCAACTGTTCTTAGAAATTCCACTGAACCCGCCATGGACTGTTCGTGCGGGTGCTTTGCAAGGATGGCGCTGGTAGTGGACACATGCGTGTACGCAGATGGTCTAGAGCTCACCAACGCCGAGTGGTGCAGCATGCTCGGGTGCGTAATGATACCCAACAGGGGGTTTCGGGCACCATTTCTTCATCGCCTCACATCTGCGGACCTGCAGGAAAGTTGGGTATGTTTTTCCTCTCACAAACTTTGACACAAAAAAGGATGCAAATCCACATCTGCATGTATATTTCCATAAATTTGCTCAGTAGTATCAACAAACGAAAAAATATATGTGTTGTTGTTTGCATTTGTTATCTATCAAAGACTAGATAGATCTAATTAATTTTCTTCAGTACCACACCAGGTATAGAAAACAAGTTAGATCAGAACCCCAACACACGAACAAAAAAGAGAAATCTCATACTACAAATGTATTATGCGGTTCTCTAAAACACATAATGCAGTTTAACAAACAGAGAAATCTCATAAGCTGCCATAACCACTTTAATACATTTGCAATGAAGTACACTACTAACAAAAATGTAGTGCACCACACCGTATGCCAGAAATGCAACAATAAAATTAAAGAAGTACAAAAACAAACACATGGGAGGATAACAGAGGTGCCAACACAATCGCACTTCCATAACTCGCCTAATAATTCCCAATCACTAAATTTTCGAAGAATACCCCGCAAAACAATACAGCGAACACAAGCTCACTGGTCGAACAACATGAGCATTTCTTTATAAGAATATTACAGCCGCAACATGATGTATCCAAACAAACAGTGAAAGTAACTACAAGATCCAAAAAGGCATCAACGCATAAAAATCCAAAAAATCAACAAGAACAAAGGAGCAGATGAAGCTCACCCGCTACACAATCAAATTTGCAGGAATTGAAAACTAAATCCTAAAAATTATAGAAGCTAAAGAGTAAAGGGAGCGATTAAACGAACGTAATCAAAGAATTCCCACTAACAAACAACATCCGAGCGCCAAAAACTCAGATCCATCACGAACACGGACGAACAGAGCAAAGCTCCTCCGCCAGATCTCTCGATTTACCCAGATTTTAGTCAGTTTTCCAACAAATTACAGTGAAAACAAGGTCGAATAGCTTCCAGAAACAAATCAAATCATCCCGCAACATTTGATTCCACATGGGACACACAGGCGCACCGCGAAAAAATGAAGCGGTTCTTCCGTTAAGCATTGTAGTGCTCACCGAACAAAAGATGCAGTGCACTTGCATTGAGCGTGCAGTGCGGAAGTTTTATCAGAATACCAACCCTTCATGAAGACTAAATCGAACATTGCAAAGATAAAACATGAAGAGAAGGCAATGTTGAAGACAAACCAACTTTGAAGATAATGCTACATGACTCTGAACAGAAATCTTCAAGAAGGGTTGGTGGTGGCGTTACCCACCGTATAGGAAGTATTAGACCCAGACATGATGCACAATTGTCGTGGCGCTCCAAAATCAAATTCCACATTAATCTATTCACACTCAAAGTGTAGGTCTTCATGAATTGAAGACATACGTTACTTAGTGTGTTGCACACCCAAGTCCTCAATATGCATAAGCGTTAGGATGTGTGTCCATTCACAGGACATTTCAGGATTCTAAGATATTTAGCTCACACCATAGCTTGCAAAACCTTTTCTCATCCAAGGGCTTCATTAAGATGTCTGTGAATTTCTCTTCAGTGTTACCGTGAATGATGTCAATGTCTTCCTTCAGCACATGCTCTCTGAGAAAGTGATGACGGATCTGAATGTGCTTTGTCATCGAGTGTTGAACCAGATTGTGGGCAATCTTGATGGCGCTTTCTTTGTCGGAGTAGAGGGGCACATTCTTCATGTTGATGCCATATTCCTTGAGGGTTTGCTTCATCCAAAGAAGCTGAGCGTAGCAAGATCTAGCAGCAATGTGTCCAGATTTAGCAGTGGAGAGTGATACACAGTTGTTCTTCTTTCAAGACCAACAGACAAGAGATCATCCAAGAAAGTGACATGTGCCTGATGTGCACTTGCGATCAACCTTGTCACCAGCATAATCAGCATAGACGAATCCAACTAGATCAAACTCTGAGCCCTTTGGATACCATAAACCTAGCGTTGGGGTGTGAGCCAAATATCGAAGTATTCGCTTCACCGCGAGGTGATGCGATTCCTTTGGTGCCGCTTGGAATCGGGCACACATGAAAACACTAGGCATTATATCTGCCCTAGATGCACACAAGAACAATAAAGAACCAATCATTGAGCGGTATACTAATGTGTCTCTAGCGTATCATTTTTATTGTTCCATGCTATTATATTATCTGTTTTGGATGTTTTATATGCATTAATATGCTATTTTATATTATTTTTGGGACTAACCTATTAACCTAGATCCCAGTGCCAGTTTATGTTTTTCTTTGTTTTTAAGTCTCATAGAAAAGAAATAGGAAACGGAGTCCAAACGGAATAAAACTTTTGCGATGATTTTTCTTGGACCAGAAGACACCTACAAGACTTGGAGATGAAGTCAGAAGAACCACGAGGTGACAAGAAGTTTGGGTAAAGATTTGATGGTCTATGGAATAAGGAATGGCAAGAGCCTAAGCTTGGGGATGCCCGGAAGGCATCCCCTCTTTTTTGTTAAATCCATCGGTAAATTTATTTGAGGCTATATTTTTATTCACCAGATGAAATATGTTTTGCTTGGAGCATATTAGATGATATGAGTCTTTGCTTTTTAGTTTTCCACAATTATCCTTGCTATACAAACCTTTTGAGAGGGACATGCATGAATCGTGAATTTATTAGAAAACTCTATGTGCTTCACTTATATCTTTTGAGCTAGGCAATATGCTCTAGTACTTAACTTATATATTTTTATAGAACGGCGGTGGCTTTATTTTATACAAATTGTTAAACTCTCTTGCTTCACTTATATTATTTTGAGAGTCTCTAAACATAATAATAATTGGCTTAGGTTATGAATATAGTCCTAATATGACAGGCATGCAAAAGGGATATAATAAAAACTTTCATATAAGTGCATTGAATACTATGTGAAGTTTGATGTCTTATGATTGTTTTGAGATATAAATATGGTGATATTAGAGTCATGCTAGTGAGTAACTATAGATTGATAGAAATACATGTGTTAAAGTTTGTGATTCTCGTAGCATGCCCGTATGGTGAACTGTTATGTCATGAAGTCAGAGCATGATTTATTTATTTATTGTCTTCCTTATGAGTGGCGATCAGGGACGAGCAATGGTTTTCCTACCAATCTATCCCCTAGGAGCATGCATGTAGTACTTTGTTTCGATAGCTAATAGACTTTTGCAATAAGTATGTGAGTTCTTTATGACTAATGTTTAGTCCATGGATTGTACACACACTCAACCTTCCACCATTGATAGCCTCTCTAGTACCGCGCAACTTTCGCCGGTGTATTAAACCCACCATATACCTTCCTCAAAACAGCCTCCATACCTACCTATTATGGCATTTCCGTAGACACTCCAAGATATATCGACATGCAGCTTCCACCGTTCCGTTTATTATGACACGATTCATCATTGTCATATTGCGTTGCATGATCATGTAGTTGACATTGTACTTGTGGAAAAGCAACCATTCATATCTTTTATACATGTCACTCTGAGTCATTGCACATCCCAGTACACCGCCGGAGGCATTCATATAGAGTCATATATTTGTTCTAGTATCTAGTTGTAATTCTTGAGTTGTAAGTAAATAAAAGTGTGATGAACATCATTATAAGAGCATTATCCGATGTGAGGAAAGGATGATGGAGACTATGATTCCCCCACAAGTCAGGATGAGACTCTGGACGAAAAATAAAAAAACAAAAAAGAAAAAGAGAGAAAAAAAGAGGCCAAAGAGCCATAAAAACGACAGAAAAGATACAAGGGATGCTATTACCCTTTTTGCACACTTGTGCTTCAAAATAGCACGATGATCTTCATGATAGAGTGTCTCATATGTTATCACTTTCATATACTAGTGGGAAATTTTCACTATAGAACTTGGCTTGTATATTCCAATGATGGGCTTCCTCAAATTGCCCTAGGTCTTCGTGAGCAAGCGAGTTGGACGCACACCCACTTAGTTTCTTTTTGAGCCTTCATACACTTATAGCTCTAGTGCATCCCTTGAATGGCAATCCCTACTCACTCACTTGATATCTATTGATGGTCATCTCCATAGCCCGTTGATACGCCTAGTTGATGTGAGATTACCTCCTACTTTTTGTCTTCTCCACAACCACCACATACTATTCCACCTATAGTGCTATATCCATGGCTCACGCTAATGTATTGCGTGAAAGTTGAAAAAGTTTGACAACATCAAAAGTATGAAACAATGGCTTGGCTTATCATCAGGGTTGTGCATGAGTTAATACTTTGTGTGATGAAGGTGGAGCATAGCCAGAATATATGATTTTGTAGGGATAACTTTCTTTGGCCATGTTATTTTGAGAAGACATGATTGCTTTATTAGTATGCTCGAAGTATTATTGTTTTTATGTCAATATTAAACTTTTGTTTTGAATCTTATGGATCTGAATATTCATGTAGAATAAAGAAAATTATATGGATAAATATGTTAGGTAGCATTCCACATCAAAAAGTCTGTTTTTATCATTTACCTACTCGAGGATGATCATGAATTAGGCTTGGGGATGCTTGATACGTCTCCAACGTATCTATAACTTTTGATAGTTCCATGCTATTATATTATCTGTTTTCGATATTTTATATGCATAAATATGCTATTTTATATTATTTTTGGAACTAACCTATTAACCTAGATCCAATGCCAGATTTTTCCTTGTTTTTGAGTTTCACAGAAAAGAGATATCAAATGGAGTCCAAACGGAGTAAAACTTTCGTGATGATTTTTCTTGGACTAGAAGACACCTACGAGACTTGCAGATGAAGTTAGAAGACCCACGAGGCAACGACAAGCCATAGGGACGTGCCCTAGGGGTAGCGAGGCATGTATTGTATTGTTTCCATCAAGGATAAAAAAATGGGGTTTTCATCATATTGCATGAGTTTATCCCTCTATGTCATGTCATCCTACTTAAGGTGTTACTCCGTTCTTTATGAACTTAATACTCTAGATGCATTATGTGTTTTAGAGAACCGCATAATACATTGTTGCATTTCTCTGTTTGTTAAACTGCATTATGCGGTTCTCTAAAACACATAATGCAGTTTAACAAACAGAGAAATCTCATAAGCTGCCATAACCACTTTAATACATTTGCAATGAAGTACACTACTAACAAAAATGTAGTGCACCACACCGTATGCCAGAAATGCAACAATAAATTAAAGAAGTACAAAAACAAACACATGGGAGGATAACAGAGGTGCCAACACAATCGCACTTCCATAACTCGCCTAATAATTCCCAATCACTAAATTTTCGAAGAATACCCCGCAAAACAATACAGCGAACACAAGGTCACTGGTCGAACAACATGAGCATTTCTTTATAAGAATATTACAGCCGCAACATGATGTATCCAAACAAACAGTGAAAATAACTACAAGATCCAAAAAGGCATCAACGCATAAAAATCCAAAAAATCAACAAGAACAAAGGAGCAGATGAAGCTCACCCGCTACACAATCAAATTTGCAGGAATTGAAAACTAAATCCTAAAAATTATAGAAGCTAAAGAGTAAAGGGAGCGATTAAACGAACGTAATCAAAGAATTCCCACTAACAAACAACATCCGAGCGCCAAAAACTCAGATCCATCACGAACACGGACGAACAGAGCAAAGCTCCTCCGCCAGATCTCTCGATTTACCCAGATTTTAGTCAGTTTTCCAACAAATTATAGTGAAAACAAGGTCGAATAGCCTCCAGAAACAAATCAAATCATCCCGCAACATTTGATTCCACATGGGACACACAGGCGCACCGCGAAAAAATGAAGCGGTTCTTCCGTTAAGCATTGTAGTGCTCACTGAACATAAGATGCAGTGCACTTGCATTGAGCGTGCAGTGCGGAAGTTTTATTAGAATACCAACCCTTCATGCAGACTAAATCGAACATTGCAAAGATAAAACATGAAGAGAAGGCAATGTTGAAGACAAACCAACTTTGAAGATAATGCTACATGACTCTGAACAGAAATCTTCAAGAAGGGTTGGTGGTGGCGTTACCCACCGTATAGGAAGTATTAGACCCAGACATGATGCACAATTGTCGTGGCGCTCCAAAATCAAATTCCACATTAATCTATTCACACTCAAAGGGTAGGTCTTCATGAATTGAAGACATACGTTACTTAGTGTGTTGCACACCCAAGTCCTCAATATGCATAAGCGTTAGGATGTGTGTCCATTCACAGGACATTTCAGGATTCTAAGATATTTAGCTCACACCATAGATTGCAAAACCTTTTCTCATCCAAGGGCTTCATTAAGATGTCTGTGAATTTCTCTTCACTGTTACCGTGAATGATGTCAATGTCTTCCTTCAGCACATGCTCTCTGAGAAAGTGATGACGGATCTGAATGTGCTTTGTCATCGAGTGTTGAACCAGATTGTGGGCAATCTTGATGGCGCTTTCTTTGTCGGAGTAGAGGGGCACATTCTTCATGTTGATGCCATATTCCTTGAGGGTTTGCTTCATCCAAAGAAGCTGAGCGTAGCAAGATCTAGCAGCAATGTGTCCAGATTCAGCAGTGGAGAGTGATACACAGTTCTTCTTCTTTCAAGACCAACAGACAAGAGATCATCCAAGAAAGTGACATGTGCCTGATGTGCACTTGCGATCAACCTTGTCACCAGCATAATCAGCATAGGCGAATCCAACTAGATCAAACTCTGAGCCCTTTGGATACCATAAACCTAGCGTTGGGGTGTGAGCCAAATATCGAAGTATTCGCTTCACCGCGACGTGATGCGATTCCTTTGGTGCCGCTTGGAATCGGGCACACATGAAAACACTAGGCATTATATCTGCCCTAGATGCACACAAGCACAATAAAGAACCAATCATGGAGCGGTATACTAATGTGTCTCTAACATATCATTTTTATTGTTCCATGCTATTATATTATCTGTTTTGGATGTTTTATATGCATTAATATGCTATTTTATATTATTTTTGGGACTAACCTATTAACCTAGATCCCAGTGCCAGTTTATGTTTTTCTTTGTTTTTAAGTCTCATAGAAAAGAAATAGCAAACGGAGTCCAAACGGAATAAAACTTTTGCGATGATTTTTCTTGGACCAGAAGACACCTACAAGACTTGGAGATGAAGTCAGAAGAACCACGAGGCGACAAGAAGTTTGGATAAAGATTTGATGGTCTATGGAATAAGGAATGGCAAGAGCCTAAGCTTGGGGATGCCCCGGAAGGCATCCCCTCTTTTTTGTTAAATCCATCGGTAAATTTATTTGAGGCTATATTTTTATTCACCAGATGAAATATGTTTTACTTGGAGCATATTATATGATATGAGTCTTTGCTTTTTAGTTTTCCACAATTGTCCTTGCTATACAAACCTTTTGAGAGGGACATGCATGAATCGTGAATTTATTAGAAAACTCTATGTGCTTCACTTATATCTTTTGAGCTAGGCAATATGCTCTAGTACTTAACTTATATATTTTTATAGAACGGCGGTGGCTTTATTTTATACAAATTGTTAAACTCTCTTGCTTCACTTATATTATTTTGAGAGTCTCTAAACATAATAATAATTGGCTTAGGTTATGAATATAGTCCTAATATGACAGGCATGCAAAAGGGATATAATAAAAACTTTCATATAAGTGCATTGAATACTATGTGAAGTTTGATGTCTTATGATTGTTTTGAGATATAAATATGGTGATATTAGAGTCATGCTAGTGAGTAACTATGGATTGATAGAAATACATGTGTTAAAGTTTGTGATTCTCGTAGCATGCCCGTATGGTGAACTGTTATGTCATGAAGTCAGAGCATGATTTATTTATTTATTGTCTTCCTTATGAGTGGCGATCAGGGACGAGCAATGGTTTTCCTACCAATCTATCCCCTAGGAGCATGCATGTAGTACTTTGTTTCGATAGCTAATAGACTTTTGCAATAAGTATGTGAGTTCTTTATGACTAATGTTTAGTCCATGGATTATACACACTCTCAACCTTCCACCATTGATAGCCTCTCTAGTACCGCGCAACTTTCGCTGGTGTATTAAACCCACCATATACCTTCCTCAAAACAGCCTCCATACCTACCTATTATGGCATTTCCATAGACACTCCGAGATATATCGACATGCAGCTTCCACCGTTCCGTTTATTATGACACGATTCATCATTGTCATGTTGCGTTGCATGATCATGTAGTTGACATTGTACTTGTGGAAAAGCAACCATTCATATCTTTTATACATGTCACTCTGAGTCATTGCACATCCCAGTACACCGCCGGAGGCATTCATATAGAGTCATATATTTGTTCTAGTATCTAGTTGTAATTCTTGAGTTGTAAGTAAATAAAAGTGTGATGAACATCATTATAAGAGCATTATCCGATGTGAGGAAAGGATGATGGAGACTATGATTCCCCCACAAGTCAGGATGAGACTCTGGACGAAAAATAAAAAAAACAAAAAAGAAAAAGAGAGAAAAAAAGAGGCCAAAGAGCCATAAAAACGACAGAAAAGATACAAGGGATGCTATTACCGTTTTTGCACACTTGTGCTTCAAAATAGCACGATGATCTTCATGATAGAGTGTCTCATATGTTATCACTTTCATATACTAGTGGGAAATTTTCACTATAGAACTTGGCTTGTATATTCCAATGATGGGCTTCCTCAAATTGCCCTAGGTCTTCGTGAGCAAGCGAGTTAGATGCACACCCACTTAGTTTCTTTTTGAGCCTTCATACACTTATAGCTCTAGTGCATCCCTTGAATGGCAATCCCTACTCACTCACTTGATATCTATTGATGGTCATCTCCATAGCCCGTTGATACGCCTAGTTGATGTGAGATTACCTACTACTTTTTGTCTTCTCCACAATCACCACATACTATTCCACCTATAGTGCTATATCCATGGCTCACGCTAATGTATTGCGTGAAAGTTGAAAAAGTTTGACAACATCAAAAGTATGAAACAATGGCTTGGCTTATCATCAGGGTTGTGCATGAGTTAATACTTTGTGTGATGAAGGTGGAGCATAGCCGGAATATATGATTTTGTAGGGATAACTTTCTTTGGCCATGTTATTTTGAGAAGACATGATTGCTTTATTAGTATGCTCGAAGTATTATTGTTTTTATGTCAATATTAAACTTTTGTTTTGAATCTTATGGATCTGAATATTCATGTAGAATAAAGAA
This sequence comes from Triticum aestivum, assembly GCF_018294505.1. Lineage (NCBI taxonomy): Eukaryota > Viridiplantae > Streptophyta > Magnoliopsida > Poales > Poaceae > Triticum > Triticum aestivum. The sequence goes on from NC_057804.1 coordinate 340,803,663, forward strand.
AATTATATGGATAAATATGTTAGGTAGCATTCCACATCAAAAATTCTGTTTTTATCATTTACCTACTCGAGGATGATCATGAATTAGGCTTGGGGATGCTTGATACGTCTCCAACGTATCTATAACTTTTGATAGTTCCATGCTATTATATTATCTGTTTTCGATATTTTATATGCATAAATATGCTATTTTATATTATTTTTGGAACTAACCTATTAACCTAGATCCAATGCCAGATTTTTCCTTGTTTTTGAGTTTCACAGAAAAGAGATATCAAATGGAGTCCAAACGGAGTAAAACTTTCGTGATGATTTTTCTTGGACTAGAAGACACCTACAAGACTTGCAGATGAAGTTAGAAGACCCATGAGGCAACGACAAGCCATAGGGACGTGCCCTAGGGGTAGCGAGGCATGTATTGTATTGTTTCCATCAAGGATAAAAAAATGGGGTTTTCATCATATTGCATGAGTTTATCCCTCTATGTCATGTCATCCTACTTAAGGTGTTACTCCGTTCTTTATGAACTTAATACTCTAGATGCATGATGGATACCAGTCGATGTGTGGAGTAATAGTAGTAGATGAAGAATCGTTCGGTCTACTTGACACAGACGTGATGCCTATATGCATAATCATTGCCTTGGATATCATCATAACTTTGCACTTTTCTATCAATTGCTCGACTGTAATTTGTTCACCCATTGTATTATTTGCCTTAAAGAGAGAATCCTCTAGTGAAACCTATGCCCCCCGGGTCTATTTTCCATTGTATATTGTCGGATCTATAAACTAAAAATACCAAAAATACATTGCTGCAATTTATTTACTTTTATTTAGTTTTACGTTCTAACAATCTTTTATACGTATCTCTATCAGATCTCACCATTGCAATTGACCATGAAGGGATTGACAACCCCTTTACCGCGTTGGGTGAAAGTGTTTGATTGTTTGTGGAGGTGCATAAATTGGGGACTTTCTTGCACCTCCTACTGGATTTATACCTTGGTTCTCTAACTGAGGGAAATACTTATCTCTACTTTGCTGCATCACCCTTTCCTCTTCAAGGGAAAAACCAACGCAAGCTCAAGAATTAGCAGGAAGAATTTCTGGCGCCATTTTCAGGGAGGTCTAAATCAAGCCTACCAAGTACCCATCATAAACTCTCATATCTTGCATTACATTATTCGCCATTTGCCTCTCATTTTCCTATCCCCCACTTCTAAAACGATTTTCAAAAAAATATAAAAATATTTTCCGTTTTATTCGCCCTTCTTCCATTCGTCTTTTCGTTTGCTTTTTGTTTGCTTGTGTGCTAGATCGCTCGATTTGCTTTTATGGCTAGCTCCTTTATCATAATTGATACCCCGAAAAATGAGATTCTTAATTTTAAACAACGGGGTGGGAGAATCTTAAAGATGCTTGGTATAAATTTGCAATGCTCAAAATAGATCTAATTGTTAGCAATCTACTACCGTTCTTTGAAATTTTTATGTGGGTGTGACTACTTGGTATAGATATGTGCTAGATACCATTACTGGTGGAATTTTTTTGGGTAGTTACACTATGGATGCCTACAATGTTATGTTGAATTTAGTAGGATCTCCACCGCTTATGTTTAGTGAAACGGTTTTAACTTTGGAACATGTGATGCAATGACATGATATTACTGAAACTAAAATCCCCACCATAGAGCTATTTGAGAGTTTTGATGAAAAGTTCCATAATCTTCGATCGAAGCTGGGCATTACTTTGAAGAACATTAAGGAAAAAGAACCCATAGTTAATGAGAAAATTGATCAAGATTCGTCTAGAATTGATAAATTAGAAGATATTATTACCAACTTGGGTTCCGCTTTTGTCGCTATTAAAACTAAGCCAAAACTTCCTCCTATCAAAACCACCAAGTTTATTTATGTTCCTAAAAATAAGGGTGATTCTTCTAGTAAAGAAAACGGAGATCTTAAGATGATAAGTGTTCACCCCAACTTTCTCAATATTATTAAGGAACCAATTGCTACAACTGAATTTCTTGATCTCTTGCCTAGGAGTGTGATTATTGACAAAATCAAAGAATCTCCTAGAGGTTATAAGTATGCAATTGAAGAGTTACATACAAGGATGGCAATACCTAGATCTATTGCAATATGCCTAGCTAGGGTCATTAAACAATAGCACTTGTTGGGAGGCAACCCAATTTTATTTTTGTGTTTTTTGTTTTTCTACTGTTCTTGAATAAAATACACATTATTACCTCTGTATTAATTGTGTTTTGGTGTTTCAATTAATGTTTGTGCCACTGCCAAGTAAGACCTTTGGGATGGCTTATGGTGATAGTTGATTTGATCTTGTTGAAAAACAGAAACTTCCGCACCTAGTAAAACAATTTTAGAAAATATCAGAAGCATGCTTTTGATCTGAATTTTTTACACAAGATTTATATACAAATTCCCCAAGCAGTACTAATTTTTTAGAATTTTTGGTGTTACATTAGTATTCGAAATTTCCTGATTGCTACATATTGTTCTGTTTTTGACAGATTCTATTTTCTATGTGTTGTTTGCTTATTTTGATGAATCTATGGGTAGTATCGGGGGGTATGAACCATGGTGAAGTTGGAATACAGTAGATATTACACCAATATAAATAAAGAATGAGTTCACAACTATACCAAAAGTGGTGATTTTATTTTCTTATACTAACGGATCTCATGAGTTTTCTGTTGAGTTTTGTGTTGTGAAGTTTTCAAATTTTGGGTATAGATTTGATGGATTATGGAACAAGGAGTGGAAAGAGACAAAGATAGGGGATGCCCAAGGCACCCCAAGGTAATATTCAAGAACAACCAAGAGCCTAATCTTGGGGATGCCCCGGAAGGCATCCCCTCTTTTGTCTTCAATCCATCGGTAAATTTTCTTGAGGCTATATTTCATGATATGTGTTTTGCTTGGAGCGTCTTGTATGATATGAGTCTTTTCTTTTTAGTTTTCCACAATCATCCTTGATGTACACACCTTTTGAGAGGGACACACATGAATCATGAATTTATTAGAATACTCTATGTGCTCCACTTATATCTTTTGAGCTAGGCAATATGCTCTTACTTCACTTACATCTTTTTAGAGCATGGAGGTGCCTTTATTTTATAGAAATTATTGAACTCTCTTGCTTCACTTATATTATGTTGAGAGTATCTAAAGATCATGGTAATTGGCTTAGGTTATGAATTTAGTCCTAATATGATGGGCATCCAAAAGGGATATAATAAAAACTTTCATATAAAGTGCATTGAATACTATGTGAAGTTTGATTCCTTATGAATGTTTTGAGATATAAAGATGGTGATATTGGATTCATTATAGTGAGAAATTGTGCATTCGTAGAAATACTTGTGTTAAATTTTTTGATTCCCGTAGCATGCACGGATGGTGATTTATGTGATGAAGTCGGAGCATGATTTATTTATCGATTGTCTTCCTTATGAGTGGCGGTCGGGGACGAGCGATGGTCTTTTCCTACCAACCTATCCCCCTAGAAGCATGCGTGTAGAACTTTGTTTTAATATCTAATAGACTTTTGCAATAAGTATGTGAATTCTTTATGACTGATGTTCAGTCGATGGATTATATGCACTATCACCCTTCCACCATTTCTAGCCTCTCTAGTACCGTGCAACTTTTGCCGGTGTATTAAACCCACCTTATACCTTCCTCAAAACAGCCACCATACTTACCTATTATGGCATTTTAGACATTTTGAGATATATTGCCATGCAACTTCCACCATTCCGTTTATTATGACACGTTTCATCATTGTCATATTGCTTTGCATGATCATGTAGTTGACATCATACTTGTGGCAAAGCCACCATTCATTGCTTTTATACATGTCACTCTTGAGTCATTGCACATCCCAGGTACACCGCTGGAGGCATTCATATAGAGTCATATATTTGTTCTAGTATCGAGTTGTAATTCTTGAGTTGTATGTAAATAAAAGTGTGATGATTATCATTATTAGAGCATTTTCCCATGTGAGGAAAGGATGATGGAGATTATGATTCCCCAACAAGTCGGGATGAGACTCTGAACAAAAAAAAGAGAAAAAAAGAGGCCAAAGAGCCCAAAATAAAAAATGAGAGAAAAGAGAGAAGGGACAATGCTATTATCTCTTTTCCACACTTGTGCTTCAAAATAGCACCATGATCTTCATGATAGAGAGTCTCCTATCACTTTCATATACTAGTGCAAAATTTTCATTATAGAACTTGGCTTGTATATTCCAATGGTGGGCTTCCTCAAATTGCCCTAGGTCTTCGTGAGCAAGCGAGTTGGATGCACACCCAATTAGTTTCTTTTTGAGCTTTCATACACTTATAGCTCTAGTGCATCCGCTGCATGGCAATCACTACTCACTCACATTGATATCTATTGATGGGCATCTCCATAGCCCGTCGATACACCTAGTTGATGTTAGACTATCTCCTTCTTTTTGTATTCTCCACAACCACCATATACTATTCCAGCTATAGTGCTATATCCATGGCTCATGCTCATGTATTGCGTGAAAGTTGAAAAAGTTTGAGAACATCAGAAGTATGAAACAATTGCTTGGCTTGTCATCGGGGTTGTGCATGATTTAATACTTTGTGTGATTAAGATGGAGCATAGCCAGACTATATGATTTTGTAGGGATAACTTTCTTTGGCCATGTTATTTTGAAAAGACGTGATTGCTTTATTAGTATGTTTGAAGTATTATTATTTTTTATGTCAATATTAAACTTTTGTTTCAAATCTTATGGATATGAATATTCATGCGACAATAAATAAAATTATATGGATAAATATATTAGGTAGCATTCCACATCAAAAATTATATTTTTATCATTTACCTTCTCGAGGACGAGCAGGAATTAAGGTTGGGGATGCTTGATACGTCTCCAACATATCTATAATTTTTAATTGTTATTATTGGTTTTTGGATGTTTTATATGCATTAATATGCTATTTTATATTATTTTTGGGACTAACCTATTAACATAGAGCCCAGTTGTCGGATTTCGGGATCCGACAACTCATGAGAGGTTCAAACACTGGGGTGCGTGCGGAGATCTCAACTTGCCCAGCATGTCTACTCGTGAACCTCCCTAGCCTAGCGCGAAGAGCTCACAGAGACACAAAGACACAGAGATTTATACTAGTTCGGGCCACCGTTGTTGGGTAATACCCTACTCTAGTATGGTGGGGTGGATTGCCCGAGGGGCTATGGATGAACTGGTTAGAAAGGATGAAAAAGCCTCAGGAGGTGAGTTGTTCTTGAGCTGGTGTGGTGCTCTACTTGTTCTGGTTTCGGTCCCTTTCTGTGGTGGTGGCTAAGTCCTATATATAGTGCCTTGGTCCTCCTCCCAAATATGAGCGGGGAAGGGATTCCACAACGATGAGATTTGGAAGGGGACAAGTAGTACATTCTATCCTGACAAAAGTAGTCTTCGCCTGCGAAAAGCCTCTGGCCGTGACCCTGTGGTGGGCTCAGTGATGACCTTCGTCTTGCCGTCCTGGCGGTCTTGGTCTCGTTGCACCAGAATGGAAACCTTTGGTTGATTCCTCGGGACTCCGCGCCTGTGGCTTGCCCCCCTTGCACCAAAGAGGAAACTTGTGCTCTGCACCCGCCTGGCGCCCGCCTGGCCTTGGTCGTCACGGCTCATATCTTCTGAGCCTCGTGAGGTAGGTGCATAGATCTCTCCGCCCCTCAGGAGCCCTCCTAAGGAGGCCAACTCATTCAGGGGTCTTGGCGTTGTCTGCCTCACAAGGCTTGGCCCGTCGCAAGGGTCTTGCTACATCGTCGTTGGAGCTGGGCCGTACCAGGCCGTTGATGGAGCCATGTGGTGGGCCGCAGGTAGGCAGGACTAGATACCCCCATGTCCAGGATGCCGACAGTAGCCTCGGCAATTGCTTGACTTGACCAGTCGATGCTACATGCAGGGGCTCATGATGGCGCGAGGTCGTGGAGGCCGACGGTTGGACTCCCTTTACTATAAATGTGAGAGAGGGGAGGAGCCCCCTATCCATCGTCCCTTTGCCTTGCTCCCGCTTGCTTCTTTCCTCTCCGTCTTGCTCCCATGTCATCGCCGTAGAGGTTCTTAGCGGCCGAGAAAGGGAAGGCCCCCAAGGAGGGTCGGCCTCCCCTCCTTCCCAGAGGGGCCGTGGCTGTCCCCGCAAGCATCATGCGGTCCCTCCGGCAGCGTCCAGGGGGCGCGGGCCCGCACCCCCCAAATGCAGTGTGGCACCGGGCGCCCGTGATGGCACCTCTTCCCGCGGCTGGGGCTACCGGTCCCGGAGCAGCCCCCATGACGAAGGGAGGTGCGCTGTGATTGTGCGCCCGCCTCGGCCATGCTTTTCTTCGCTGGAGGTGCTCCCCAAGTTTTTTGTGTGGTCGGAGAACCCAGCTGGCACCTCGCTCTGTCTCCCTCGCTTCTTCTCCGGCGAGCTTCATTCTTCGGGGCTTGCTCGCCTCTGGCTGCAGGCTAATGGGTGCTACAGCAGAGCCTCGTGGGTTAGCACTGAGGTTTCCGCCTCCGGCAGCGTGGTGCTGACCCGCGACTGGCAGACTTTTGCCCGCGCGCGTGGCCTGGGCGAAAGGTGCACCCTCCACTTCAAGTACGACTGTCTAGCGACCCTCTATGTGAGGGTATTCATTGGGGACAGCCGGCGCGTGGGGTGCTGCCCGGAGGACAGCAGTGACGACGATGGTGGCGACGGTGAACTTGGCCTTGGCGACGCGCGCTCCTCCTCCCGCGATGGCAGCTCTTCCTCGGAGGAGGCCTCGAGCAGCGGTGGCTACGACCGGCGTCCATGTCGTCGTGCTCATGTCGAGGACACCGGTGGCTCGTCCCATTGCGGCGCTACAGTGAAGCAGGAGAAGAGCCCAACCTGAAGCTGGGGGTCGGCGAACTTGGGCCCCAGATCTCCTGTTGGAGAACTGGTGGAGCGCCGGGCTACCTTGAGGCGCTGCTTGAGGATGCGGCGCTGGTACCAAGCCTGCACGCCTTTGGGCTTTCCTTGTTTAGCTTTTCCTTTCTCCTGCAAATCGAAAAACAGAAGAATGTACCCTGCGAGGGCGTGTAATGAACTGCTGCTGCTATGCCTTTTTATGTCATGGTTCTTGTCCTTGATGCTGTGTTGCAGTATTTGTAATTTGAGCGGGTCAAGGTAGGAAGGCTTAGCTTGATACATGCAGTCGTCCTTTGCCTCGTGAGGACGTGACCTTAGGCATTTGGCAGGGCCCCAGGGCGTGCGCCTTGTGCCCTTCGGAGACACGCCTTGGGCCCTCAGGAGGTGTGGCAGGGCAGAGCTATCCCTTGAAGGAAAAGAAAAAATGTTGAGCGACTTATTCCCCCTTACGCGAGCCCCCTACCATAGGGTGATCTGGATATGTTGCATCGCGTCGTGGCATGGACATGAGGGGTGCTATCGCCAGCGGACTCGATCGAGGGCTCCTCGCGAGGGTAAAGCCGAAATAACGGGGTTCGGCATGGTGCGCGCGCGGAAAGACGAGCCCTGGGCGCACACACCTACTTAGCCCCACGCGTGAGGGGCGCGAGGAGAAGTGGCGGGCGACTGCCACCTCCCTCTTGTCCTTAGACCAAAGCAGCTCAGGAGAAAACACACTTGAGGAACCAGTGCTCACGAATACCAAATCCATTGAAAAACTTACTAAGAAAAACCGCAAGCAACTTCAGAAAGCAAATGAACAGCCGCGTCTGGCACCTAATCTAGTCTTCTCACCAGCGTGGAGCTAAGTGCTGCCACTAGGACTTGGGAGGGAGCCCCCATGAGGCCCTAGGGTGACTCTCAGGAGACTCCGGGGCGTGTACAACCCCACTCATTATTACGTGAGAGTGTCACGAGCAGAGACATTCACAGGCCGGAGCCTTGCTTCACAGGCCGGAGCCTTTCTTCAGGGGTAGAACTTCTGGAGGTGCTGGATGTTCTAGGCGTTCTGGATGGGGACCCCGTCCTGTGTCTCCAGGCGCGCGGCGCCAGGCCTAGAGACACTGGCAACACTAAATGGGCCCTCCCACATGGGAGAGAGCTTCTGCAACCCCTCTCTGGAGAGCACTCGGCTCAGGATGAGATCGCCCACCTCTAACATCCTGGAGCGGATGCTACGGCAGTGGTAGCACCGCAGCGCCTGCTAGTACCTCGCTGCCCAGAGTGAGGCTTGACGGCGGTGTTCCTCCCCCAGCACGAGATCCATCCTCCGCGCGGCGTCCTGCTGCGTTTCGTCGAATGCTAGGACCCGCGTGGAGCGATGCTTGACCTCGTGAGGGAGAACCTCTTCTGCTCCGTAGACGAGGAAGAAAGACATTTCTCCTGTTGGCTTGGTCGCGGTGGTGCGGATGGGCCACAGCACAGACTGCAGCTCGTCGAGCCAGCCCCTACCACAAGCCTCCAGCTTCTTCTTGAATGTGCGGGTCTTGAGGCCACTCAGGACCTCCGCATTGGCTCTCTCAGCATGTCCATTGCTCTGTGGGTGTGCTACTGAGGCATAGCAGATTTGCGTTCCAAGGTTAGCACAACATATTTTGAAGAGATTGCTAGTGAACTGTGAGCCGTTGTTGGTGATGATGCGATTGGGGACCCCAAATCGGCTCACGATTCCCTTGATGAACTTGACGGCTGATCCTGCTGGGATGGTGCGCACGGCTTCTACCTCCGCCCATTTTGTGAACTTGTCGATGGTGACGTAGAGGTATCGGTAGCCCCTGGCACCCCAGGGAATGGCCACAAGATGCATAGCCCCCAGACCACAAATGGCCATGTCAGCGGGATCGTCTAGAGGCCCTGCACGGGCTGATGGATCTGCTTGGCTTGGAACTGGCATGCTTCACAGGAGCGCACCAGCTCGATAGCGTCGTTGAGCGCGGTGGGCGAGTAGAAGCCGCTGCGGAACACCTTGCCCACCAGGGTGCGGGACGAAGAGTGGTGCCCGCAGTCCCCACCATGTATGTCCGCCAGCAGCTCGAGCCCCTGTTCCCTGCAGATGCACCGTAAAGAAAAGTCATTGGGCATCATGCGGTATAACTCACTATCATTGATGCAGTACATGGTGGCCTGGCGAGCCACACGCTCAGCGTCCTCCTCCTTCTCTGGTAGGGTCCCATCAAGCAAGTACGCCTTGAACTCCTCCGTCCAGCACCCCTCCTCAGGCACAAGCGCGAGCAGCAAGAGGGCGCCTGAGGGATGACCACAGGCTAGGGCTCCCGTCTCTGGTGCCTGTGGCAAGTCGTCCTGAGGTGGTGCTGGAGTCGTGGCATGTGGTACCGCGGATGGCTTGAGAGCCGCTCCTCAAACACCCCTAGCTCCCGAGGGAGCCTGCGAGAGGCTCTTTTGGTGATGTTGTCTGCTTCCTTGTTCGTCCCGCGCGGCACATGATGCAGCTCCATCTTGCGCACCTCTTCCAGGTACGCCTCCATGTGTTCGTCCTTAGGCGTGTATTCCTTGTTGGAGAAGTTGACGAGGAGCTGAGAATCGCCTTTGATGGTGAGGCGCTTTACCCCCAGCGCGGCAGCGGTCCGGAGCCCCGCGAGCAAGCCTTCGAATTCTGCAATGTTATTGGAGACCTTCTTGCCCCGCTGAAAGTAGAGCTGTACTGCATAGCAAAGCTTGTCTTTTGTGGGTGAGATGAGGACGGCCCCTGCCCCTGCGCCTTGCCGAGCAAACGCCCCGTCGAAGTACATGATCCATCCGTCTGGTTCTTCATCTCCTGGTAGGAGGGAGCAGTCCTCGCCTTCTCCGTGAGCCGGAGCGTCGTTCCACTTGGCCACGAAGTCAGCGAGGGCCGTGCCCTTGATGACCCTGGTGGTACTAAATTCTAGATCAAATGCTTGAAGCTCAGTGTTCCATTTAGCGACTCGCCCGGCCGCGTTTGGGCTTCGGAGCACCCTCTCTAGCGGGTATGCTAAGACAACCTTGATGGGGTGGCCTTGAAATTAGTGGCGCAGCTTCCTAGAGGCGAACAGAAGTGCGAGCAAGAGCTTTTGTGGCATGGGGTATCGTGCCCGGGCCTCCCTCAGTACCGTGCTAACAAAGTAGACGGGGTGCTTAACGAGGGAGGAGGCGCTACAAGAAATATGTCAACTTATGACCTTCTGCCAGTGACCCTGGAAGAATTGGTCATAGATTTATGACCATTTGAGGCCAATTGGTCAAAAGCTGTTCGAGGGGCTCCAAACCCTAAACCATTGCGACCATTTTGGTTAGAAAGGTCATAATTTCCTTACATGAAATGGTCATAAAGCTAACAGCGCTAGTCCGCTGCCTTATTTCTAGTTGTTAACGACCAATATAGATGGTCATAGCCTTGTAAATTGTGGTGGGTTGCTATGACTAGGCGCCACCTCATCAGTTTTGCCTATGTGTCATGTCCATGTGGCAGTTTTTGCCCTAGGTTGTGAAGCAACCTATATTTCTGTCATTCCCAAAATTCCCAAAAAAATCTCATAAATTCTTTGGGTCATATCTTCGTCAAATATGTAAAAACCTTCCTTGCCTAGTTCAAAAATAATTCAAAAATATTCATTTTCCTATTCTGTTCAGAGTAACAGTTTGTGAAGGAAGTACCACTTTGGCATGTCCAAATAGTATCCATTTTCTACAGTGCTTTCCTATGCCCAAATAACCATCCTCCACCAAATGACAGCTCAATCCATTCATTATTTTGAGCCGAGCTTCAACATTCGTATTTATGTCCAGTGTGGTGGTTTGCAAAGCAAGTACCAGCTAGGCTCCTCCTTTTGAGCTGAAAATTTGTGAAAATGGTCTTCTTAGTAACTGATCATCCCCAGCCAAAACTCACGCCCATTAGCCATCTACATTTCCCGTACCGCTAATCAAACACTTGGCTGCTAATTCATGTTTGAGCATCGATTGGTCTCCTCGTGAGAATCTTATGTTGTAATTTTCTTCCTAGCACCAACCTGGGGAGTGCCCAACCCACTAGACATGCCTAGGACGCCCAGAACACATGGCAACACCACGGTCACGCGGTGACCACGCGGCGGGCATGCGAGTTTACGCGCTCTAGAGTTGGGGCCCTCGACCAGCGCTCAAACCTCGACGTATCGCCACCAAACCATGTATTTATGATTAAATAGGTCCTTATGTAACTAGAAATGATTTTTGGAAAAAATAAATAGCAAACTATGAGGCAGCTGCAGTTCAAATTTGACCCGCTTCCAACTGAATCGGCAGAAATTTGTCTTTTTCACGAGAGGTGGATCAAATTTTGTTACACCAGACCATTTTGTCAATTGTGCATTAAATATGGCCTAGTATTTTATAAAAATGATTTGGTCCAATTTTGTAACAATTATTTGGTAGTTCCTTCACAAAAAACCTCCTTTCGGGCACTCGAAAAATGGAAAATGGTTTTTTCGTCCAACAAAAATGAAAACTTCCTTAGGCAACATTGTTTGCTATTCCAATATGCACCCTTGTGCACAATATGAGATCATTTGAACAAACTATGCCATGAATGTGGCCATAAGATTGATCATTTGGCTTGAAAGCCATGAATCTTCACACTTGATAGCTCATTTCTGAGAACACTTTTTTAAAATAATTACCGTATTAAAAGTTTATTATTTTTCCTAGAAACTTGGTCACATATAATGACACAATGTGAAGGTTTTCCAATTTTTTGATTTTTTTGAATTTTTTATGCCCGTTTGAAAATACGGTCAAAACGGCGGGCTTGACCGTTCCTAGCTAGTGGTTGAATCTTGGAAAACTTTTGATGTTTCTCTGATTAAATAGGTACTTATGTAACTAGAAATGATTTTTGGAAAAAATAAATAGCAAACTATGAGGCAGCTGCAGTTCAAATTTGACCCGCTTCCATCTGAATCGGCGGGAATTTGTCTTTTTCACCAGAGGTGGATCAAAACTTTTGACACCCAACCATTTTGTCAATTTTGCATTAAATATGTCCTAATATTTTATAAAAATGATTAGGTCCATTTGTGCAACAATTATTTAGTAGTTCCTTCACAAAAAAACCTCATTTCGAGCACTCAGTAAATGAAAAATGAATTTTCCGTGCAAAGAAAATGAAAACTCCTTTTGGCAACATTGTTTGGAATTCCAAGATGCACCCTTGTGCACAATATGAGATCATTTGAACAAACTATGCCATGAATGTGACCATGAGATTGAGCGTTTGGGTTGAAATCCATGAATCTTCACACATGATAGCTCATTTATGAGAACACTTTTCTAAAATAATTTCTGTATTACAAGATTATTATTTTTCCTGGAAACTTGGTCACACATAATGACACAATGCAAAGGTTTTCCAATTTTTTGATTTTTTTTTGAATTTTTTATGCCCGTTTGAAAATGCGGTCAAAACGGCGGGCTTGACCGTTCCTAGCTAGTGGTTGAATCTTGGAAAACTTTTGATGTTTCTCTGATTAAATAGATACTTATGTACCTAGAAATGATTTTTGGAAAAAATAAATAGCAAACTATGAGGCAGCTGCAGTTCAAATTTGACCCGCTTCCAACTGAATCGGTGGGAATTTGTCTTTTTCACCAGAGGTGGATCAAAACCTTTGACACCCAACCATTTTGTCAATTGTGCATTACATATGTCCTAATATTTTATAAAAATGATTTGGTACAATTTTGCAACAAATATATGGTAGTTCCTTCACAGAAAAACCACATTTCAGGCACTCGTAAAATGGAAAATGGTTTTTTCTTCCAACGAAAATGAAAACTTCCTTAGACAACATTGTTTGCCATTCCAATATGCACTATTGTGCACAATATGAGATCATTTGAACAAACTATGCCACGAATGTGGCCATAAGATTGATCATTTGGCTTGAAAGCCATTGATCTCCACACGTGATAGCTCGTTTCTGAGAACACTTTTTTAAAATAATTGCCGTATTACAAGTTTGTTATTTTTCCTAGGAACTTGGCCACATATGATGACACAATGCGAAGGTTTCCCAATTTTTTGAATTTTTTTGAATTTTTTATGCCCGTTTCAAAATGCGGTCAAAACGGCGGGCTTGACCGTTCCTAGGTAGTGGTTGAATCTTGGAATTTTTTTGGTATTTCTCTGATTAAATAGATACTTATGTACCTAGAAATGATTTTTGGAAAAAATAAATAGCAAACTACGAGGTAGCTACAGTTCAAATTTGACCCGCTTCCTACTGAATCAGCGGGAATTTGTCTTTTTCACCAGAGGTGGATCAAAACTTTTTACACCCGACCATTTGGTCAATTGTGCATTATATATGGCCTAGTATTTTATAAAATTGATTAGGTACAATTTTGCAACAAATATATGGTAGGCCCTTCACGAAAAAACTCATTTTGGGCAATCGAAAAAATGGAAAACTGATTTTTCGTCGAAAGAAAATAAAAGATTCCTTAGGCAAAATTGTTTGCCATTCCAGGATGCACCCTTGTGCATGATATGAGGTCATTTGAGTAGACTATGCCAAGAATGTGACCATAAGATTGACTATTTAAGTAGACTTTTTAAAACTAATTATCGTGTTAGAAGTTTGTTTTTTCCTAGACACTAGATCACACAATGCAAAGGCTTTCCATTTTTTGATTTCTTTAATTCTTTATGCCAAACCATGGGCATAACCGTTCGTAGCTGCGGATAGAATCTTACAAAACTTAAATGGCCAAAAAAGGCTAGAACGATTGGAAATGCATACAAGTTGGTTATCATCATCCATAAAATTTTAGTGGTTCCATTTTGCAAAAAATTATTGGTAGTTGCTTCATAAATCCCTTTGTTTTTAGCACTTAAAGACTATATTTTAAATTATAGCCATAGTCTTCAACCAATCAGGACGTCTCTCCCGGATCACCCTACCGTAGGCGATCTGAACCGTCCGATCGTCCCTGATCTAACGGCAGACTTGACCCCCCACCGTCTCACCTAACTAGACCTAACACAACGCGCACCCACATCCGCCGCCCTCTCCCTCCCTCAGATATCGATCCGATCCAGATCGACGCCGCCACCCCTCTCTAACCCTAGCTTCCCATCGCCGGCGGCGGTGCCCTCCCTCCCTCGCCTTCTCCTCCTTCCCTCCTCACGGCCGCCTCCACCACGCCACAAACCCCGGCGATGGCCTCGTGTAGATACCATCCTCCCCCGGTCCCGTCTCCAGCCCCGCCCGGATCCGCCGTGCTTGTCCACAACCGCCGCCCCCACCCCGCCGTCGATCTCGCCCACGGCGGCCGCCACCACCCCGCCGTCATCCTCGCCCACGGCGGCCGCACCACCCCGCCGTCGACCTCTCCTCGATCATTCCCAGATCCGCCCAGGGGCTGGACCTGGAGCTCATCTCCTCCATGGCATCGACTTCCAGATCCGCCCATGGGTTGGACTTGGTGCTCCATCTCCATGGCGAGTTGGCTGCATCCCCACGTCTGCTTCCGCTCGGTCGACGACGCCATCCGCGCATGCTTCTGCTGCTCGTATAGGTAAGGAAATATGTCAATTTGCTGTTCTCCCCTCGGCTTCCCTTACTCTACCTTACATGCTCTGTCTTCCCTCCTCACGCAGGTGCACGCACCACCAGCGCTCCCGGATCGAGCAGGTGACGCAGTGGCCCTCCCAGATCCACGACGAGCTGCATCTTGCTCGTCCTCACGGCTATCGGCCACGTCCTCGACAAGGGTCACATCTGGTCGTGACCAAGTGAGGCCCCGGATCTGCACTCACTAGGAGGGTGCGGCGGCACCGAGAGGATTCTCACGCAGCCGTCTTCCACCTTCTTCGTCCGGTTCCAGGTACTGACATTCCCCCCTCCCTGCACACATCCTCCACCTTCTCTTGCTTTCTCTGATCCTCCCATTCCGCTTTTGGTTGGGGCGTTCCTGTACTGATCCATATGCATGCGTTAATTTGTAGCTATGCACGCGACATGGAGCCTCATCTTCGAGCTGCTTGACCTCAAGGGCGAGGTGGACGACGACACTCTGGTTCTTGTGTGATGTTGCCAACAGCAAGATGTGACGGATAACTTGGTAGGATTTGGGATGGGTGGACTTGTTTAATTTGACATATTGATTTACATATGCATACACATGACTATTTCTGTACACTGAATATTTAAGCTTCTGCCTAGCTTACCAAAATTATGTATACAGAGCTGCACGTTTTAACACTAGAAATCAGTTTCTCTGGCATATATAATAGAAATACAGAAGTGCTTCTTTCCATATTAGAGCTGTGCTTGGCTAATTTTTCCATGTGATGACTACCACTTTTACAGGTAACGCTGATGGTTTCGGAGATACTCGTAAAGAAGAGTTGTACAATGCATGTGCTACTCTTAAGGTACTTGGGGTCCTTCACTTCTCCACAGTAGATTGTTTCCAGCCTTTGAACTCCTAGGAGATTTTAACACAAATTGTAACAGATGATTAGCTGCGTAGTTCACAAACCTGGGACTAAACATTTCATTATTTTTGCTCTTGACGACTTTTACTTGGACTTTCAGTTTCAATAAGCCACATCCTTGTATAAAACTTAACACTGTCATGCACCTGTTTGCGCGTATGCCTATGATAGGGTTAGGACCTGCCGCACCTTTAGAGTTGAAAATGTGATGATTTAGCTCACTTTCTTAATGTGATGTTGCTGCTGTACTCCATAAATTACTGAACATTTGTTAAAACTCCAAAAATACAGTATTTGCTAATGGCCTATTAGTGTTAGCAGTATTTGCAGCTGGAGTATTTAGAGATTTAGTTTCCTACTCCAAATTTTGTATGTTTTTGATGTGAAACGCTTATGCATGACTAAGTGTTAAGTTGATACAATTTTGAGTCCGCACTGCTGTATGTTTTTGATGTGAAACACTTATGCATGACTAAGTGTTAAGTTGATACAATTTCTTTGATAGACAAGCATGGAAATATGTATTAACTTTCCTGAAAGTAGATATGCATGACAATTCTGTTCAATTCTGATTTCTTTTATAGTCAATTATGTTCAACTGATTTCTGAATATTTCTGATGTGACCTGTGGCCAGGTACCAGAGGCGATCGGCATCCTCCTGGTGGCGCTGCTCCTCACAAAGTGTTGAAGTTGGATTACCGCCTCATGTTGATGGCATTGTTTCTTTTTGGTGATCTAATGTCGCTTAGGTTGCTGCTACTGTGATGGAAGCGCACCACAACTTTAGTTGATGTGTATCTGTTTTTGCTTGTTTTAGTTGAGGTTGGACGGGCAGACTTGTATGTGCTGTTATGTGTATTTGGATGAATGATTTCTGAATTTAATCATTTAATTGAGAGAATTATTGAGTGTTTGCTGTTCAAATGTGTAAACTGGAAATCAGGGAATAATAAAAAGACCAAATGGTCTACTGGATCAAAAATGCTACAGCCCAAATAATAGTGGGCTGGAATATTGTGCATTTCTGTAAAACCTTACAAAAAGGCCTAATGAAATGGTTTGCAAAAGGGCCATGGCCTAGAAAATTAAAAGGCCGAATTGTAGGGCGTGGCCCATGTAGCCGACCAAAAATTCACATGAAAAAAACAATAAAAAGGCCGAATTAATGGGCTCGGCCCATGTAGAAAACCGAATTGGACCGGGCTGAATCTTGTGCCACATCAGCTTGCCACGCTGGATGCCTACGTGGCTTGGGGAGGTTGCTAGTGACCAAAACGCCACAGTGGGAATATTTTGGTCGTAAACGTCTTTGACCATTCTAGAAGAAAGGTCGCTATAGTCAGTTTACGACGGCCAGCTTTTGACCTTCTGTTTTTGGTCACAAAAAGGTCATAAATGGAAATTTGTGACCTTTCAGTGACCAATAGTGGTGGTCATGAGTTGACATATTTCTTGTAGTGAGGCATCTACAGAATGTTGTTCTTCACGTGGGCACAGGTCCCTTTTGGCCTCATGAGGCCCGTGCTCTGGATCCTTGATAACCATGGGGTCATTCGTAACCTCGGGAGGAATATCGGCCGCTGCGCCGGCAGAGACTTCAGATGCCTTCCCTGAGGTGTGCTGCACTTCGCTTGCTGGTTGTGCATCCTGCTACGGCTTCTTGACCAGGCGCTGCTTCCTTAGCGCTACCAGGGCGGCACTTGCTGAGTGTGGGGTTGCTGGCAGATAGAGCACCAAGGGCTCGAGAGGGCGCGGTGCCATCACGGGCGGACTGGTCAGATATCTCTTGAGGTCCTGGAAGGCTGCATCTGCCTCGGGGGTCCACTCGAATGGTTCCTTCCTTTTCATGAGCTTGAAAAACGGGTGGGCACACTCCCCCAGGTTGGAAATGAAGTGTCCAAGCGAGGTTATGCAGCCAGCCAGCTTCTGCATCTCCCTCAGGGTCTGCGGGTGGTTCATGTCTTCTATTGCCTTGACCTTTTCTGGGTTAGCCTCGATCCCTCTATGCGATACCAAGAAACCCAGCAGCTTGCCGGAGGGGACCCCGAACACAGGGTTAAGATGAAGATCCACCATGCGCAGGCTAGAAAATGTCTCTTCCATATCTTCTATCAGAGTCCTGGCCTCCCGAGACTTGACCACTATGTCATCTACGTATGCCTCCGCGTTCCTCCCGTGCTACGAACCCTGGGCGATGTGCATCAACCGCTGAAATGTTGCTCTGGCATTGCGCAGCCCCATGGGCATGCAGGTGTAGCAGTACACCTCGCATGGGGTGAGGAATGACATCTTCTCCGCATCCTCCACCGCCATCTTGATCTGGTGGTAGCCAGAGAAGGCATCCAGGAAGCACAATAGGTCACACTCAGCGGTGGAGTCGACGATCTGGTCGATGCAAGGGAGCGGAAAAGGATCTTGCGGGTAGGCCTTGTTGAGGTTGGTGAAGTCAACACACACGCGCTCCTTCCCTCCTTTCTTGGGGACGATGACGGGGTTCGCCAACCACTCTGGGTACCGCACCTCTCTGATGACCCCTGCGGCTTGTAGCTTACGGGTTTCTTGGACGATGAAGGCCTGCTTCTCGGTGGACTGCCGGCGAGCCTTCTGCTTCACCGGCCGCACATTTGGGCATACTCTCAAATGGTTCTGGATTATCCCCCTCGGGACCCCGGCCAGGTCTTTGGGTTCCCAGGCAAACACATCCAAGTTGGCTCACAGGAAGTT
Source organism: Triticum aestivum (assembly GCF_018294505.1). Taxonomy (NCBI): domain Eukaryota; kingdom Viridiplantae; phylum Streptophyta; class Magnoliopsida; order Poales; family Poaceae; genus Triticum; species Triticum aestivum. Next base: position 340,821,835 of record NC_057804.1, read on the forward strand.
GATCAATGCCTCCTCTTGATCCTAGGGAGGCCAGCACCTATGGTGAAGGTGGCGTTGGTCGTCCCTTCCTCGCAAACCAGCACTTGCTTCGTCTTGGCTCGATCCTGGGAGAACAACTTCTTCTTCTTGGCCGGTGCTGCCTTTGGGGCCTCCCGATCCTCCTTCTTGTTGGGTACCGTGGTCGCGACTGTCTTGAAGGAGAGCTTGAGGGCCTATAATGCGCCTTTGGTGTCCCCTTCCACCGTGAGGACACCGTTGCTGCTCGGCATCTTCATGAGGTTGTACGCGGGATGGGTCGTGGCCATAAACTGCGCCAAGGCTGGGTATCCCAGAATAGCGTTGTATGGCAGGTTGATCTTGGCGATGTCAAAGTCGACAAGCTCGGTGCGGTAGTTGTCGCTGGTCCCAAAGGTGACGGCGAGGCGGATCTGCCCCAGGGGCCTGGTAGAACCATCTACAACTCCAGAGAAGGGCTTGGAGGGGAGGAGTCAGTTGGGCGGGACATGGAGCAGGCCGAACGCCTCCAGGGAGAGCACGTTGAGGCCAGCTCCACCATCGATGAGGGTCTTGGTGATCGCCACGTGGCAGATGGTGGGGGTGCAGAGCGTTGGGAGCGCGCCTGCTCCCGTTGTGGTAGCAGGGTGATCTTCGGGGCCGCAGGCGAGGTCAGCTTGAGTCGCCGCCCAGCCCGGGGGAGCTCCTGAGCCCGCCTGAGTGTTGCCTGCCCGTCGGTAGAACTGCTTGACATGGCAGTCGGATGGTGGCGCCTGCGAGCCGCCCAGGTGAGCTGCGACGACCGGGGGTGCCGGTGCCGCGTAGTGGGCGAGGAAGAGGTCGCGCAGCTCCTCCCACGAGGCCATAGAAGATGCCAGCAAGTTGAGCAGCCAAGCACATGGCGCGCCTGTGAGGGCCATGGGGAACCAGTTGGCTTTCACCTTGTCGTCTCCACCAGCCGCCCAAACATCTTCCTCGTATGCCTGAAGGAAGGGGGCTGGATCTGCTGCGCCGTCGTAGCGTGGCGGCATCTCCGGTCGGAACTTATGCGGCCACTACACCTGCCGCAGGGAGAGGGCGAAGCAGCTCAGCCCCGGTGCTTCACGCGCCGATGAGGCTGATGGAGGAGCGCCCGCCATATGGGTCCGTGGCACGATATGGAGGTCGAGGAAGAGGATTCCGATGCAGCCCTACCTGGCGCGCCAAATGTCAGATTTCGGGATCCGGCAACCCGTGAGAGATTCGAACACTGGGGTGTGTGCAGAGATCTCAACCTTCCTAGCCTGTCTACTCGCGATCCTCCCTAGCCTAGCGCGAAGAGCTCGCAGAGACACAAAGACACAGAGATTTATACTAGTTCAGGACACCGTTGTGGTGTAACACCCTACTCTATTGTGGTGTAGTGTATGGCCTCGAGGGGCTATGGACGAACTGGTTACAAAGGATGAACAAGCCTCAGGAGGTGAGGTGTTCTTGAGATGGTGTGGTGCTCTACTTGTCTGGTTTCGGTCCCTTTCTATGGTGGTGGCCAAGTCCTATATATAGTGCCTTGGTCCTCCTCCCAAATATATGTGAGAAGGGATTCCACAATGGCGGGATTTGAAAGGGGGCAAGTAATACAATCTATCCTAACAAAAGTAGTCTTCGCCGGCGATAAGCCTCTGGCCGTGATGCTACGGTGGGCTCGGTTATGACCTCTGTCTTGCCATCCTTGCGGTCTTGGCTCGTTGCACTAGAATGGAAAACTTTGGCTGATTCCTCGGGACTCCGCGCCTGTGGCTTGCCCCAAATTGGAAACCTGCGCTCTGCACCCGCCTGGCGCCCGTCTGGCCTTGGTCGTGATGGATCATGTCATCTAAGCCTTGTGAGGTAGCTGCATAGATCCCTCTACCCCTCAGGAGCCCTCCTGAGGAGGCCAACTCCTTCAGGGGTCTTGGCGTTGTGCGCCTCGCGAGGCTTGGCCCCTCGCAATGGTCTTGCTGCGTCGTTGTTGGAGCTGGGCCGTACCAGGCCGTTGATGGAGCCACATGGTGGGCCGTAGGTAGGCAGGACTGGTTAACCCCAAGTCCAGGACGCCGACACCAGTGCCAGTTTCTGTTTTTTCCTTGTTTTTGAGTTTTGTAGAAAAGGAATATCAAATGGAGTCCAAAAGGAATAAAATATCCGCGATGATTTTTCATGGACCAGAAGACACCTACGAGACTTGGAGATGAAGTCAGATGATCCACGAGACGACAACAAGTCATAGGGGTGCGCCCCCTGGCTTGTGGTCCCATTGGGAGTCCACCGACCTCCCTCTCAATCCTATAAATCTTCAAATATTCCGTAACCCTCAGAGGCATCCACGAAAATACCTTTCCACGGTCGCAACATTCTGTTCCTGTGAGATCCCATCTTGGGGCCTTTTCCAGTGATCTACTGGAGGGGCATTTGATCATGGAGGGCATTTACATCAACCCCATTGCCTTTCTGATGAAGCATGAGTAGTTTACCACAGACCTATATGCATAATCAGTGCCTTGGATTTCGTCATAACTTTGTGCTTTTCTATCAATTGCTCGACAGTAATTTATTCACCGACTGTATTATTTTCTTTCAAGAGAGAAGCCTCTAGTGAAACCTATGGCCACCGGGTCTATTTTCCATTATATATTTTCATATCTATAAACTAAATATACCAAAAATACCTTGCTGCAATTTATTTACTTCTATTTAGTTTTATGTTCTAGCAATCTTTTATACCTATCTCTATCAGATCTCACCATTGCAATTGACCGTGAAGGGATTGACAACCCCTTTATCACGTTGGGTGCAAGTGTTTGATTGTTTGTGCAGGTGCATCGGTTGGGGACTTGCTTGTACATCCTACTAGATTGATACCTTGGTTCTCTAACTGAGGGAAATACTTATCTCTACTTTCCTACATCATCATTTCCTCTTCAAAGGATAAAAAGCGCAAGCTCAAGAAGTAGGATATACCATTTGATCAAACTCTATATCATTGTCGTCAGGGCCCAATTGTCCTTTGTTTCGCACTGGCGTTATGTACCCTTTGTAGTCTTGTATTCGAAACTTCTTCAGGCAATCTTTGAGGTATTTTTCTTGTGATACGAAGATGCCATTTCTCTGTTGACGGATTTGAAGACAAAGAAAGAATTTCAGCTCTCCCATCATGGACATATGATATTCCTCTTGCATCATATGCCTAAACTCATCACTGTATCTCTTATCAGTGCAACTGAATATAATGTCATCCACATAGATTTGGCATACAAACAATTCTCCATCATATGTCTTCGTGAAGAGAGTGGGCTCAAGAGAACCAGGTTTGAAGCCTTTTCTCTTCAGGAAGGCTTTGAATGTGTCATACCAAGTGTGAGGTGCTTGTTTGAGGCCATACAGTGCCTTGTTGGGTTTGTAGACCATATCAAGACGCTTTGGATCTTCAAAACCTGGTGGTTGAGCTACATACACTTTTCTTCAATTTCGCCGTTGAGGAAGGCACTCTACGCATCTATTTGATACAGAAGGATGTTGTTGTGGTTAGCATAGGCTAGCAGTATGTGAATGGCTTCAAGACTAGCCATAGGAGCAAAGGTTTCCTCGAAGTCAATTGCTTCCACTTGTGTGTAACGTTGGGCAACGATACGAGCCTTGTTTCTGACAATTTGACCATGTTCATCTTGCTTGTTGAGATAGATACATTTGGTGCCTATAATATTGTTCTTGTGAGGATCAGGACGCTTGACTAGCTCCCATACATTGTTCAGCTCAAATTGTTGAAGCTCTTCTTGCACAGCTTGAATCCATTCAGGTTTCATGAAGGCTTCATCAACTTTCTTGGGTTTAGGTATCGAGACAAATGCAAAGTGTCCATAGAAGTTTTCTACTTGTGTTGCTCTTGATAGAGCGAGAGGACCAGGTGCATTGATACTATCGAGAATCTTCTCAAACTGAACTTCATTGGCAACCTAAGTATGAAGAGGGAGAAGACTTTGCTCTTGCCAATTGCTATCTTCATCTTCAGTAGTATCTTCAGGCTGAGCATTGTCTTCATGTGGAGTAGGTGCTGGAATGACAATTTCCTCTTCTGCCTGTTCCTCGATGGGTATGATTTCTCTAGTACCCAGCAGCTTGATAGATTCACTAGGGGAAGCATCATCAGTGAGTAGTTCATAGGATGTCTTCTTGTGGTATTTGTGAAGATAAACTCTGTTGATGATATGGCATGCATTATCAATGGCTTCAGTCTAGAACTTTCTTGGAGTCTTGTACTCATCAAGGATCGTACGTGCCATCTCAATAAGGGTCTTGTTCTTGCGCTCCATGACACCATTCTGCTGAGGTGTGTATGGAGTGGAGAGCTCATGAGTGATGCCCAGCATATCAAGATAAATGTCGACATGTCGGTGCAAAGAACCCTGGGTCTGTTCCCCAGACCATGCACACGCACGGGAACAATACTATGGCACCATGCCATGCGAGAGTACTGGCGATCAAGATCTTCGAGGGACCAACATGCAGATCAAGAGGACTAAGGTCAAGCCAGAGAAGTAAGATACCACCAGGAGAAAAGCCTCCCTTGCCGGGCAAGCAAGCTCGGCGAGGGCGGAGACACCCCCGGAAGAGAACACCCAAGACATCGCGGTAGGGCCTGCCGGGGCTCACAAAGGCAAAATCCACCTCACCAACCACTCCACCAAGACCCACGTCATCAATCGGTGCGGTGTCAAGCTGCAAAGTGATTAAGTGGTAGCCATTCGCCACATGGCACCCTCTTTCTACAGGAACACCTACAGACGACACCCATCCTGCGACGTGTCAAGCAAGAAGGCGTGAAGCTGGCAAAATAGCCTGGCAAGGCTTGCCAGGCAAACAACGGTGTGACATTGAGCGTCGCATTTAATGCGCTCTGTCAGCCCACAGAGTTAGGTATGATAGCACTGTTTGCTACCTTATCAGTGCATAATGGCTGATTTGCCACTGTGGTGACCCCTTAATCTATAAAAGGAGGCCCGTGGTAACCGTAGAGGAGGTTAGAAGATTTTACACCCACACACTCATACGCTCGTAGCCACTATCGCCCCTGCCGGGCAAGTGTATTGCGGTCCACCACCATTCTTCCACCATTTATCCACCAAAGCTGGAGAACGGTTTTATGCCTAGCTGTGGCCCGAACCTGCGTAAAATTGCTCGTGTGATTTCTGCCATGCTGCCCCACGCTCCTCTGTTATTTGTGCAACATGACATCCCCCCTGCCAAACCAGCAAGGGACCCTTGGTCCCATAGGTGGTCGTGGTTTCCCACGACAACTTTGGCATGCCAGGTAGGGGTATCACTTGCACGAACCTGAAAACGTGTGCAGCGCGTCATCTTCATCGCCATCTTCGTCTTTGATGGCGCCATCAACCATGGCGCCCAAGAAGAAATCCGGTGCTTTGGCTCACCCATCCACCTCAAAGGCTCCGCCGCCCACAGCCACCAATGATATGGGAGGTGCGGATGCGCGTGGGGATGTGGACGCTACTGGGGATGTGGTCGGAGTAGGCGGCAACATCACGACTTCCCCTGCAGCCAAAGTAGGAGTGGGAGACACCGGAGGAGAGCAACATCATCAACACCCCGATGGCCACGCTCCTTGAGGTATGGGTGAAGGGATTACTCTGTCCACCCTCCTTCCTCTTGCCAACGGGACAGCCGCAGTGATGGCGCTCGGTCCGGGACGAATCGCCGCCCTCCGGCCGTCCCTATCACCAGAGTGACTGCGGTGTGTGCGCCTCCCTCAAGGAGAGTCGACGGAACCGCTGGCCCTCAAGCGCCTTCGCCTTGCCACCATGCAATCCAGGTGGCAGCCCCGCAACAGCGGGGATGTGGTACAATCGCTTCTCACACCGTCAGGAGCCTAGCGACGGTACGATCTGCGTCGTCATCACCCATGCCGAGCACGGCCACGGAGGCCAAGGAGCAGGCTCAGCTGTTGCTAAGGTTCCCGCCAGCGGCCGAGCAGATGGAGGAGTGGCGTGCCACCATCCAGAGCCTGCTCGGTTTCACCGAGGCTAGTGTAACGCCCCGGATTCGATGCGCCAGGTGTCCGCCAGTTATTTGCCGTCGTTGCCATGTCATTTGCTTGCGTGCTGCATTTTATCATGTCATCATGTGCATCTCATTTTTGCATACGTGTTCGTCTCATGCATCTGAGCATTTTCCCCGTTGTCCGTTTTGCAATCCGGCACTACTATGTCCTTCGGCGTCCCCTTTTTGTCTCTCGTTGTCAGTGGGTGTTAAACTTTCTCGGAATGGCCCGAGGTTTGCCAAGCGGCCTTGGTATAGCACCGGTAGACCGCCTGTCAAGTTTTGTGCCATTTGGAGGTCGTTTGATACTCCAACGGTTAACCGCGCAGCCCGAAACCCCCCTTTTCTCTTGCAGCCCAACACCCCTCCAAAGTGGCCCAAAACCAGCAAACTCCCCTCTATGCTCTCGGTCGTTCGATGACGATCGTGTGGGCCAAAACCTCTCCTCATTTGGACTCTCCTAGCTCCCCCTACCTGTATAAACAACCCTCCCCCGAAATTCGCGGATCAATCCCTGTCCAAACCCTAGCAAATCCTACCCGCCGCCACCGGACGCGTCCGCGCCACACCGGACACGTCCGCCGCCGACTCCCCAGCCAATCGCCGCCCGCCACCTGTCGCTGCCGCCTCCCTCCACTGCTGGCCCGCCAGGCCCAGATCCGGCCCGCCCGGGCCCGGTCGCTCCGCCGCCCGCCCGCAGGCGCTCGAGCGCCCGACCGCCGCCGCCCGTCAAGCTCTGGCCATCGGAGCCTCGCCGGGGCCTGACTCCGCCGCCTGCGCCTCGCCCCCGGCACCGGCGACCTCGCCTCCAGTCGCTGCCAGTCGTCCCGAGGGCCCCCGCCTCCGTTCGTCGTCGCGCCGGAGCGCCTCCCCGTCGGCGCGCCTCCCGGCCCGAGGCTCCGCCGCCCCAGCAAGGCCCCGCGCCGCCGTCCCCGGCCGGTGCCGCCCTCCGGCGTCCGTGCTCCGCCCTGCCGCCGTCCACAGCTCTCCGCCGCCTTGGCGCCCCTCGCCGGCCCCGGATCCAGCCGGAGCTCCCTCCACCATCACCGGATCCGTCCTCCCCTTCCCCGTCTCCGTCCATCTCCCCCATCTCCGGCGTCTACTGTGGCAAGCCCGGATCCAGATCTGGATATATGAAGGTTGACCCCGAAAACGCCTAAGTCCCCGAAATATTTTCACATTATCATGCCATGTTCATCGCATCATATCTTCATGCATACTGCTCCGTTTCGTGCGTGTAATATGTCGAATTGTTCATTGCAACGAGTACTTCACTTCATTCCATTGCGTCATGTTCATTTGAGCTCATCTTGATGCCCGAATCATCGTTGCAAGAGTGCTATATGATGTTGTCTGCTGTCTGTTAACAGAACTTGCTCATTTGTCATTTTTTCAATGATTGATGTGTGCATCCTATGAGGTTGATGTCCACATGTGTTTTGAACTATGTCATGCCATCTTTACAGGGGTGTATGCCATGTATTTTTGTGATCAATGTGGTGACTAGTACAAGCATGCAAACTAGGCTTCGTGATGTTGCTGATTTTAGTCCCTGTTCTGCTGTTATTTTTATGCGATGTAAACTTGATGCTACATAGAGATCCATGCATATTTTGAGATACTTCAGTAAGGATGTTTTGAACATATGGTTATGATCTATCCATTCATGCCCCTGTTTGCAATTATGGAGTAGTCTAGCATGTCATTTTCATGCTCTACTTTTGCTACAAAATGTTTCCTGGCAGATTGTTTACATGTTATTCAATTTTTCCAAGGTTGTTGTAGTTGATCATTGCATGCTATGAACTTGTTCTTGCCTTGGTTTGTTTCATAAACATGTCTTCTTGGTGATGCTATGCTTATCTTGTCATGCAATGATTTGTGGTGAGTGAATCGATCTTGTTAAGTAGGATACTTGCTGTTACTGTTTTGCTAGGCTGAATCTGTTATTTCGTGATGTTATGTAAACCTGCTTCTACAAGTCATTCTATGCATAATCTGGAGACGTTCACTAAGGGTGTTTTGTTCTACATGTTATGCTCTATCTGTACATTCCCCTGGTTGCATTTATAGCCTGTTGTAGCTTGTTTTAATCTTGCTCCAAAGTTGCTATATAATGTTGCTGTCAGCCTGTTAACATTAAGTTCAGTTGTTGCCATGATTGTTGCTATTGTTCCATGCACCCTATGAACTTGCTCTTGCCATGCTTAGCTTCATAAACATGCCTTCTTTCTGTTGGTTGCCTTGCCATGCCATGTATTGCTCTGTGGTGAGTGGTACAATCTCACCAACATGCCTACTTATTGTTGTTCCTGCCATGTTTAAATCTGTATTATAACTTGCTATGTTTACATGGGTGCCATCATATCTTCTGATCCTTTTTGGCTCTTGGTCAGTAAGGTACTATTGTTCTATGCAATTAGTAGATTCATGCCATGACTTTTTTTGCCATGATAAGTTCCTGTAACATGTTGTTTGATAGCTCTAAACATTGCAACCTGATGTTATTTTCTGCAAAGTCTGAACTGTTATTATTTGCAATCTTGCCATGTGTGTTTGAGCATGTTTTGGTGATTTCTGGAGATAGCTCAGTGTTCATGTTTTGTAATGCTTTACCTGTACATCATGTCCATGCCTTTTGTTTTCATATTGTGGTACTGTAGCATGTTATTTTGGTGCTTGCAATATGCCTAGTTGCTGTTTTGGACAGATTGTTGTTATGACTTGTAAAGAGTGTATGTGTTGCACCGTTGCTCCGTTTTGAGTGTGCTCTATATGAAACTTGCTTGTTTTTGTGTGTAGCTTCATATTATCATGTTGCATCCTTGTTTTGAGGTGTTTGCTTGATGTTTGGGTGCATTTTGCATCAATGCCATGTTTAACTTGTGTTGCTCATATCTTCTAGGCCGTAGCTCCGAACTAATTGAACTTTATATGTAACTTGACTAGAATCTCGTGTAGATCATATTGGTGCATCTTAACTTGCTGTTTAACAACCTGAACATAAGGTTTATTCAGATCTGGACCAATTTAGAAACTTGCATATGAGGACTTACCGGAATTATTATATGTTGTTTTCGGCCTCTTTTAAACTTGCTTTGATGTGTTGTCCTTGTTTGCATCATCTCTTGCCATGAGTAGCTTCATGAAGTCTTGTCATGCATCATGCTTGGTTGTGCATCATGTCTTGTTCATGTGTGGTGTGTTTACCATGTTGTGTGCTTCTTCTCGATAGTTCCCGTTTCATTGCGATCGTGAGGATTCGTTCGTCTACGCTTGGTTCGTCTTTGTGGCTTCATCTACTTTATGGACTCGTTCTTCTTCCTTGCGGGATTTCAGGCAAGATGACTGCTACCCTGGATCTCACTACTATCATTGCTATGCTAGTTGCTTCGTTCTATCGCTTTGCTGCGCTACCTATCTTTTGCTCATCAAGCCTCCCAAATTGCCATGAACCTCTAACCTTTGACACCCTTCCTAGCAAACCATTGCTTGGCTATGTTACCGCTTTGCTCAGCCCCTCTTATAGCGTTGCTAGTTGCAGGTGAAGTTGAAGATTGCTCCATGGTGGACAGGATTATGTTGGGATATCACAATATCTCTTATATTTACATCTATATACTTGGTAAAGGGTGGAAGGCTCGGCCTTATGCTTGGTGTTTTGTTCCACTCTTGCCGCCCTAGTTTCCGTCATACCGGTGTTATGTTCCTGGATTTTGCATTCCTTACGTGGTTGGGTGATTTATGGGACCCCCTTGACAGTTCACTTTGAATAAAACTCCTCCAGCAAGGCCCAACATTGGTTTTACCATTTGCCTCACCACCACCTACTTTTCCCTTGGGAGTAATTAACCCAAGGGTCAGCTTTATTATAGCCCCCCCGGGGCCAATGCTTGTCTAAGTGTTGGTCCAAACTAGAGCACCGTGAGGGACCATCCCTTGGCAACTTGGGTTACGTTGGTACCTGTATGCTTAGCTTATCCGGTGTTGCCCTGAGAACGAGATATGTGCAGCTCCTATCGGGATTGTCGGTGCATCGGGCGGTCTTGCTGGTCTTGTTTTACCATTGTCGAAATGTCTTGTAAACCGGGATTCCGAGTCTGATCGGGTCTTCCTGGGAGAAGGTATATCCTTCGTTGATCGCGAGAGCTTACCATGGGCTAAGTTGGGATACCCCTGCAGTGTATAAACTTTCGAAAGCCGTGCCTGTGGTTATAGGCAGATGGGAATTTGTTAATGTCCGGTTGTAGATAACTTGACACCAGATCCGAATTAAAACGCATCAACCGCGTGTGTAGCCGTGATGGTCTCTTCTCAGCGGAGTCCGGGAAGTGAACACGGTCTTTGGGTTATGTTTGACGTAAGTAGGAGTTCAAGATCACTTCTTGATCATTGCTAGCTTCACGACCGCTCCGCTTGCTCTCTTCTCGCTCTTATTTGCATATGTTAGCCACCATATATGCTTAGTCGCTGCTGCAGCCTCACCACTTTACCCCCTTCCTTTCCCTTTAAGCTTTGCTAGTCTTGATACCCATGGTAATGGGATTGCTGAGTCCTCGTGGCTCACAGATTACTACAACAACAGTTGCAGGTACAGGTTATGCGATGATCATGACGCGGGAGCGATGTTTGCTTGTTTTGGAGTTCTTCTTCTACTTCTTCTTCGATCAGGGGATAGGTTCCAGGTCGGAAGCCTGGGCTAGCAGGGTGGATGTCGTTCGAGTTTCTGTTTGTGTTTCATTTGTAGTTGGATGATGCTCTTATGTAGGATGATGTTGTATTCGTGTGGCATTCTATGCCTCTTGTATGTATCCCCATCTATTATGTAATGTTGATGTAATGATATCCACCTTGCAAAAGCGTTTCAATATGCGGGTCTATCCTTGGTGGGACCTTCGAGTTCCTTTTGGATAGGGTGACACATTGGGCGTGACAGCTAGGGGCTCGAAGCGAGCTAGCCCACCACAACCTCCTGAAAGGATCGAGAAGAGGTGTCTAGAGGGGCGCGAATAGACTCTCAACCAAGAAAAGTAGCAATTTTTAAGTTCTTCAAGTTGAGGTGGAGTTTAAGCATAGGTTTAAACATTCACAATACATATCAAGCATGCATGACAAGAGTATATGAGCAGCGGAAAGTAAAGCATGCAAATTGCAAGAATGTAAAGGAATGGGATTGGAGTGTGCAAGCACAATTGGAGACACGGAGATTTTTGGCGTGGTTACAATAGGTGGTGCTATCGTACATCCACGTTGATGGAGACTTGAACACACGGAGGGTAACGGTGCGCGAGTCCACGGAGGGCTCCAACCATGAAGGGTCCATGAAGAAGCAACCTTGTCTAACCCACCTTGGCCATCGGCCACAAAGGACTTGCCTCACTAGGGTAGATCTTCACGAAGTAGGCGATCTCCTTGCCAGTACAAACTCCTTGGTTCAACTCCACAATCTTGACGGAGGCTCCCAAGTGACACCTAACAAATCTAGCAGACACCACTCTCCAAATGGTAATAGATGGTGTGTTGATGATGAACTCCTTGCTCTTGTGCTTCAAATGATAGTCTCCCCAACACTCAACTCTCTCTCATAGGATTGGATTTGGTGGAAAGATGATTTGAGTGGAAAGCAACTTGGGGAAGGCTAGAGATCAAGATTTATGTGGTTGGAATGGAATATCTTGACCTCAACACATGAGTAGGTGGTTCTCTCTCAGAAAATGAATGCTGGAAGTGTAGGCATGTTCTGATGGCTTTCTCCACGAATGAAGAGAGGTTGAAGGGGTATATATAGCCTCCACACAAAATCTAACCGTTACACACAATTTACCAAACTCGGTGAGACCGAACCAGAAAACTCGGTCAGACCGATTTAGTTCATAATGTGACCATTAGGCTTTTCGGTGGGACCGATATGATCAAATCGGTAGGACCGATGTGCTAGGGTTAGGGTAAAACCTCATCTCGGTTTGACCGAGTACACAAACTCGGTGGGACCAATTTTGGTAATAAGGGAAACAGAGAGTTGGTCAAGCAAACTCGGTGGGACCGATTGCATATCTCCGTGAGACCGAAATTATTACAATAGGCAACAGAGAGTTTGCAAGCCCATCAGGGTGAGACCTAGATCCCATCGGTGAGACCGGATTGATTAGGGTTTCTGGCAGTGGCTATGTCAAATGAACTCGGTGGCGCTGGATAAATCAAATCAGTGGGGCCGAGTTTGACTTTTAGTATGGGACATGTGTGGATATGAGAAAGTGGTTGAGGCCTTTGGGGTATATAACTAAGAATCTTGAGCAAGCAAGCCATTAAGCAACACCTCATCCCCTTTTAATAGTATTGGCTTTCCTATGGACTCAATGTGATCTTGGATCACTGAAATAGAAAATGTAGAGTCCCGAGCTTTGAGCTTGTGACAATCCTTTGTCCTTAGCATCTTGAAGGGGTTCCACATCCTCTTGTCCATGCCACTCCACTGTTGGCCTTATCTGAAATATACTAGATAAAAGTATTAGTCCAATAAGAGATATGTTGACATTAATTACCAAAATCACCCAGGGAGCACTTGTGCTTTCAACTCCCCAAGAAACAACGACAGCTTGGGTTGCTAGTCGTATGGAAGGGGCAACCCCCATGGTACAGTCCCTGCCATAGTAGCCGTTGCGAGCAGAGCTGAATCAAGAACCTAACGCCGTCTCGATGGCCTCTTCTGACCCTCAAGCGCGTCTGGACCGGCGACAAGCCCCGGAAGACAGGCGGAGGGGAGACACGCGCGCTGTCATTGAGCGATGCCGCGATGACCATCGCCGGACCAATGGGTGCGATGGTCCTGACATCGATGAGCCTGCGCTCGATATTGGCAGGTGCCTACCTTTCAAGGTTGGCTGCCCTGCCTTTACTCATGAGCTGCAGCAAGTCCGTTGGCCGTTTATCCGCATGTTCAAGCTAGAGATACCCGAGAAGTATGATAGGAGGCTAAACTCGGCAGAGTTTCTGAGCATCTACACCATCGCTGTTGAAGCTGCCATGGGAAAAGATGAGAAGGTATTTGCCAATTACTTCCCTTTGGCTCTCAAGTCCAATGTGAGGTCCTAGTTGATGCACCTGCCGGAGAACTCCATTTCGCCTTGGGCTGACCCTTGGCATGAGTTCATTGGTGCCTTCACTGGCGGCCACCAAGAACTAGGACGACCCAGCGATTTGCAACTCCTCCAACAGAAAGAAGGAGAAACTCCCCAGAAGTATTTGCAGAGATTCAGTAGAGTCCACAGGAACATCCCGAACATCCACCCGGCAGCTGTGATAGCCGCCTTCCAGTGAATGTGCGCAACGGCAGGATTCGTTCCAAGATGAATGTATGGTTTCCCAACACTGTGAAGGAACTTTACACCTTGGTGGATAAGTGTGCTCGAATGGAGGAAGGAAGGAAGTTACTTGGGCAGGAGGACTGCATCAATGTCGATTCAGAGGATAATGACGAATCCGCCAGTCAGAAGAAGAGCAAGAAGCGCAATAAGAGCCTCAAGCATAAGGCAGTGATGACTATTGAAGGTTCATGTACACCTAGTATCGGCAAGCGGCTAAGACCGAAGCCCCGGCAAAGAAGCTGCCGTGTGCGCCGACGGCCAGGAAGCTAAGGCTGCCAAGAAGGCCGGGAAAGGCGATGGGCCGCATTGCAAGTTTCATCGGACCAAGGGCCACGACCTTCAAGAGTGTTATCAGGTTGAGTAGCTCGTCAAGAGGCAATCAGCAGAATACGAGAAGCATGATATGGAAAAGGATCAGAATGTCTCTGGCGGTAAGGGTCGAGGCGGTGAAGTAAATCACCCTGGCAAACCCCTTTGGAACAAAGGAAAACCCGCCAGAGGTCAAGAGAAGGAAGCCTGTCATGATGAGAGTGATCAAGGTATGAAGAGGAAACCAGTGAGCAAGAGTTTTAGAAGGCCACTGACGCCCTGTGTATTGATGGGGGTGCATCCCTGCACACCTCTCACCGCCAACTCAAACAATGGGCGCGTGAGGTCAATATCGTGGAACCAGCACCAGAGGCCCAGAAACCACTCAAATGGTCAAGCACGCCCATCATCTTTGACAAAGAGAATCATCCTGACCATACCACTACGGTAGGGTGTTTTCCATTGTTGGTCTCTCCAACAATTCGCAACCTCAAAGTCGCTAAGATGTTGGTGGATGGCGGGGCCGGGTTGAATATGATTTCCCAAAGGTTATCAGCAAACTTCATATAGCAAAAGAGGAGTTTAAGGTCACCGGCATGTTTCAAGGAGTTCATCCCGGCAGGAGTCATCCTAAGGGAAAGATCATGTTGCTTTTGACATTTGGAGGGGAGTTGAACTATCTGACTGAAAAGATTGTGTTTGATGTGGTCGACCTCCCCTTGTCATACAATGGGATCCTCGGACGACCAGCCCTCACTAAATTCATGGTGGCATCCCACTATGCCGTGAGCCAGTTAAAGTCATTTCCATCCCATCAGATGAGAAGGACGCAATCATTTGCATGGACAAGATGTACCGGGATGCGGTCGTGGCAGAGGCAGCGGCAGCAGCAGTTCCTGCCAAGGAGAGCAGAGGAAAGAAGCAGGATAGCAAGGACACTGGCAAGGAATTCGGGAAGCGTACCTCTTCAAAGTATTCTGCACCTGTTGATGACTTGACGGAGAGTTCCAACAGCAAAGGGACCAAGGTTACTGCTCCACAAGTGAAGAAGGTCCCAACAGGGCTGGCTGGTGTTGATGGTACTTTCACCATTAGCGCCACCCTTGATGACAAATAGGAAAACACACCCGTTGCCTTCCCGTGGATGAATATGGATGTCTTTGCCTGGCAACCATCTGATATCCCCGGTGTTCCCATGGAGTTAATCGAGCACCACCTTGTTGTCTGCCCACATGCCAGACCCGTCAAGTAGAAAGACTGGAAGCAATCCTTGGAGAGGCATCAGTTTATTGCAGAGGAAATCAAGAAGCTTGAAGCAGCTGGTTTGGTCACAGGAGTGCTGCATCAAACATAGCTAGCAAATCTAGTGGTGGTCCGCAAGGCTAACGGGAAATGGAGGCTTTGCATAGATTTCATAGATCTCAACAAGGCCTGCCCGAAGGACCCCCCTTGCCGCGCATCGATCATATCGTGGATTCTACTTCGGGTTGTGATTTGCTTTCATTCCTGGATGCATATTTTGGGTATCACCAGATCTCATGTCCAAGGAAGATGAAGAGAAGACCTCGTTCATCACCCCATGTGGTACGTATTGTTTTATCCGCATGCCATTCGGATTGAAAGAATGTCGGGTCTACTTTTGCAAGGGCAGTCCAGATTGGTTCCGAGCCACAGCTGCACAGAAACATTGAAGCTTATATGGATGACAGTGTGGTCAAGACCAACGACAGAGCAACTCTTATCCAGGATTTGGAGGAGACATTTGCGAATCTGTGCAAGATCAACTTGAAGCTCAACCCGGAGAAGTGTTTGTCTGGCGTTCCCTCTGGCAAGCTACTTGGGTTCTTTGTGTCCCACCCGAGGATCGAAGCCAACCCCGACAAGATTAAAGCCATCAAGCAGATCCAGGCACCAAGGATAGTCAAGGATGTGAGGTGTCTGACAGGGTGCGTTGCCGCACTAAGCAGATTCATTTCCAAGTTTGCTGAGCACGCCCTGCCGTTCTTTAAAATCATGAAGAAGGCAGGGCCCATGAAGTGGATCCCAAAAGTAGATGCGACCTTGCAAGAGTTGAAGGCCTACTTGTCCTCTGTGCCCACCTTGGTTGCTCCCAAGCCACAAGAGCCGTTGCTGCTATACTTAGCGGCAACCAACCAAGTGGTTAGCGTAGCCCTGGTGGTGCAGCGGGAAGTGGACTAAGCAAAGAGTGAGCAAGGACCGGTAGTGTCAGATTCGAATTAGGGCAGAGTGAGCACGACAACGAGAGCAACCCCAAGGACACAACAAGGAAGAATGTGGTGCAGTGCCCAGTCTACTTTGTCAGTTCCTTGTTACAGGGGGCTCGATCAAGGTACACTGGTGTGCAAAAGTTGATCTTAGGTCTCATCATGGCCTCAAAGAAACTGTGCCACTACTTCCAAGCCCATGAGATCACAGTTGTCACTCGCTTCCCGCTGTAGAGGATACTCCCAAACCCTGAGGCTACCAGCAGAATAGTGGAGTGGGCTTTGGAGTTGTCCAGATTTGGTCTGAAATTTGAGAGCACATCAACAATCCAGAGCAAGGCATTGGTAGAGTTTATTGCAGAATGGACGTCGACCCCTGACGAGGAAGTAACAGAAAGAATTATCCCCGACAAGGAGGCGCCCCAAGAATGGATTATGTATTTCGATGGTGCCTTTTCCCTACAATGTGCAGGGTCTGGCGTGCTTCTCGTTGCCCCCTCAGGGGAGCACTTGAAATACGTCATCCAGATGCATTTTGGCCGGGAAGAGGCAACCAACAATACAACAGAGTATGAAGGGCTCCTTGCCGGGCTCAGGATTGCCGCAGAGTTGCGAATTAAGAAGTTGATCATTCGAGGAGACTCACAACTTGTGGTGAGACAAGTCAACAAGTATTATCAAGGTCCATTGATGGAGGCATACATTTAGGAAGTGAGGAGATGGATGAGCGCTTTGTCGGATTGGAAACAGAACACGTACCGCGTGCAGAAAACAACATAGCTGATCATCTATCAAAGTGTGTTGCGCAAAAGCTTCCCGTGGAACCAGGAACTTTTGTTCTCCATCTTACACAGCCCTCCATATCACCAACAACAATGGCCAGGAAAAGGAGAAACATGGACTCCGGTAAACCTCTCCCGGTAGAGCCTCTCGGATTCCGGGTTCCGCAGACCCAAGAAAGGTTCGAACTCACGGGCGTGTGCAAAGAACTCAACCTCTTGAGCCAATCGATCCACTGCTCTCATGACCTAGCTCGATGAACACGTTAGTTTACCTAGGTTTGGTCCACCTTGCGGTGTAATACCCTACTCAGATTAGCCTCGCGAGGGGCTGAGGATGAGCTAGTACAAGTGGAAGAACAACCTCAGTTGGCTTGTTCTTGTGATGAGCTCTCGGTGGTTTGGTGAGGTGATCACCTGGTGAGTTGATCCTTCTCTACGATGGTGGCTAGGCTATATTTATAGTGGCCTTGGTCCTCTTCCTTCAAAACTTAGGCGGGAACGGATCCCACAACGACCAAATTTTAAAGGGGAAAGGAAGTACATCTAATCCCGACGAAAGGTGGTCTTTGCCTGCAAAGCCTCTAGGCGTGATGTCGTGGTGGGATCAGCGATGACATCCATCCTGCCGTTCTAGTGGTATTGGTCTCATTGCACGCAAATGGCAACCTTTGGCTGATTCCTTGAGACTCGACACCTGCGCTTGCCTCCTTTGCACCAAACAGGAAACCTGACACTCTATGCCCCCTGGCGCGCGCCTGGCCTTGGTCGTCATGCCTGATGTCATTTCAGCCTCGTGAGGCTAGGTCTTGCATAGAAATCTCCACTCCGCTCAGGAGGCCACCTGAGGAGGCCGCTCCCTCGGGAGGTCCTGAAGTCGCCCGCCTCGCGAGGTTTGGCCCCTTGCGAGGGTCTTGTCTTGCCGTAGTCGAAGATGGGCCATACCAGGACGTCGATGGAGCCACTTGGTGGGCCGCAGGCAGGCAGGTCTGGGTACCCTGGTTCCCAAAACACCGGCAGAAGCCCCCGGGCCCAAGGCGCGCTTGGAGTTGGCTTCGAGGCAAAGCCAAATGGCAAGTGCGCAACACCGCAGGCCCCAAATGCCTGTTTACCGAGCCGACGCATGGCACTTAATGGGACGTGGGCATCTACACTTTCCCATGCTGCCTTGGCAACTGGCATGGCCTGACAGAAAGGCCAACTCCCGCAACCGAGCTTTCATTGCCTTCCCTTTGCCTTGCTCCAGATCTCATCCATCTCCTGCCGAGGGCGCCCCTAGATCCACCAACTCCTCGCTCCAAAGCTCCTTGCCGATGGGGAAGAAGGCGGAGCTTGCCGGTGTAGCCACAACCACTGCTCCTACTGCTGGAGCGGCCCTCAACCAATCAACCATCACCGAAGTCGAGCACCTTGCTGCCGTGATCCCGCTGACGGCGGGCCAGGAGAATGAGTGGGGAGCGACCAACCTTTGGGTCGGCTCCGCCGAGCAGGGAGCCTTGGTGGGCACGTTCTTCCCTTTCTTCCTTCACAGCCTCTTCGCAGGGCTCATCCCTCCCTTTTCCAGGTTCTTGTTTGCTATCCTTGACCACTACCAGATCCACGCCCTTCATCTTCAATCCAACTCCGTCCTCCTTCTGACGGTCTTTGCTTTCTACCGCGAGGCCTTCATGGGGGTGAAGCCCTCCATCGCGCTGTTCTGCCATTTCATCTCCCTCCGGACGGATGGCTCAAGTGAGCACTCCAGGTAGGTCTCCTTTGTCGCGCTCCATGATAATAATGAGCACATGAAGGTCGGAAGAAGGTGGACGACTTACAGCGCAGGTGGATCTACCTGGACGCCTGGAGCCGTCACACTCGGCTGGAGCAGCCGACTGGGCGGCCGAAGAAGATGCCTCAGTGATCTCACGAGAAGCTCACCGACCCCCGGGCGACATCGGTCTTGAAGAAGATGAAGGCAGACACGGGCTCCCGGGCACTGACGGGGGCCCTGATCATCCGCGAGTTCCTTGTGCAGCGCCTAGCTCCTCTCAAAGCTCACTCGCGCCCCATGTGGGATCTCAAAGGCACATAAGATGACCTCTGGCTGCACCCTGGGAACCTGACGGACGAGGAGCTGGACAAGGCTGTGTGGATCTTGCTCGGGAAGGATTCAGGCTGCCTCCTAGCGGCCCACCTTCCACTCTACTACCGCGATGGCGGGGTGACACTGGCCGCCTCCATGCTAGAATTCAACGAGTGGGGGTTCGTGCTGTCCGGGCCTCCCGACTCCCCGGTGGCATTGTCCTCCGAGGAGGACTCCGTCGAGGGCGAGGAGGAGGAGGAAGACTCGGAGGTGACCAAGGAAGGGATGGGGAAGATTTCTCCTCCGCGGCAGAGCGAGCTCCTCTGGGGTATTCCTAACGACGACGACACTGTGGAAGTCTTGGTCGGGAGGCCCCGGCGTCTCGCCGGGGATGTCATGAGGTCCGGGGGGACCCAGATGGGAAGGCCGAACCGGGGGGGGGGGCTGAAGGGAGGAACAACACCGACACGGCCTCGGGCTATCGCCCTCGCCTTGTCACCTGCTGCTGCTGCGTCAAAATCTTTTGTTGTGCGTCCGACCGAGCCTCCAGCCATGGCGAAGCCCTTGCTGCAGAAGCTTGGGTGCATCACTGTCTTGGGCAAGAGAAGGGCGTAAACCGCTAAAGACGAGTAAGCACCTTACTTTGTTCTTACCTTCCGTCGCGATACCATGCTCATGATGTCGCTCTCCTGACGACCAGGCTGGCACCCAATGTGAAGAAGAAGAAGGAGGACGCCGCTCCCAATGCGCAGTGGGCTCCAAAGGCGCCAGCTCCTGACACGGCCGCGGGAGGCGTGAAGCCCCCGGAACCCCCTGCCCTAACCGATGTCCCAATAGCGCCAGTCCAGGTGCCAGCGCCTCTCCTCCCCGGGCTCTCGTGTCGGTGGACCAGGGCTCCTCCGCCGGGCCCGGTGCCTTGAATGAAGCCTACGCCATGCTGGACCGACTCCATGATGACCTTCAGGGTGCTGACGGCGTGCGGCGATGGGGCACCTGGAGCTGATCTCAGGGTGGCTTCGAGCTGACTCATCCGTCAGGACGGCTTGGGGACAGGACGAAGCCGCTGCCGTGGGCGCTAAGGAGCAGGCCAGGACAACCATAGCGGCTCATGACGCTGTGCTGGCCGACACAACGTCCACTAACAACAACTGCTTTGAGGTGGAGGCCGAGCTGAAGAAGCTTCAGGAGGAGTAAACCACCCAGACGCGCGGGATCCAGACATGGGAGGAGAAGCTCATGACCCGGGAGTCCGCTCTCGCCGATCGCGAGGCCGAGCTGGAGCAAGCAGCCCAAGAGCAGGGCACGGAGCGGAGCCGGCTGGAGAAGCTGAAGGAGGAGGTAGACGTGGCCCAGGCACCCCACACCAAGCATGTCTCGGAGGAGACGGCCAAGATGGAGGCCAGGGAGAA
Organism: Triticum aestivum; assembly: GCF_018294505.1. NCBI lineage: Eukaryota > Viridiplantae > Streptophyta > Magnoliopsida > Poales > Poaceae > Triticum > Triticum aestivum. The sequence continues at coordinate 340,842,049 of NC_057804.1, forward strand.
GACGCTTGCCGCGGCTGAGAAGGCTGGGCGCGACACCTTTACTTCCTTCGAGCTGATGTTCCGCGAGGCACTCCACTCCCTCTACGGGGAAGGGTACGACAAGCCACTGGCAACCGTGGATGACTGCCTTCCTGGTCTTCTCACCAAGCTTGTCGAGGAGCTGGGGAACATCTCCGCTATGCTGGGCTCCATGGTGGAAGGGGAGTGCCACGCGCTCTTCACTGTGGCCACGACACGAGTCTACAGCCATCTTTATCTCCTGTACCACAGCCTGGACCTTGGCACGCTGCTGGAGCTGGTGGCGCCCGAGTCCCGGGTCGCTGCTGCTGAAGCCGTGAAGGACCAGGTGGAAGCCCTAGTGGTGAAGTTCCGCTGCATCGACCCTGAGGCCTTGGCGGCTGTAGCCGGCGACGAAGGCGATGGCGGCACCATCTAGGACGCGCTCCCCAAGGCAGCTAGTGGTGGCGAGCAGGGTTGAAGGAGGCACCTCCGATCATTTATCCTGCAACATATATCGTGCCTCGTGGAGGCATAAGAACTCCTTCTTTGAACTCGTGAACATTATGGTTTGTAATAATTTGCTAGGATTCCGTGATTTTCCTTTCCGTGCTCGATTTCCTTCCATTTGCCTTTAGTGTTCTGCGTCGGCCGGGCCCGGCACCGTGCACACCTCAGCCACCGTTGGTTCGTCCGGATCGCCAGGACGAGACCAAGGGGGGAGGGGCTACTTGACTAGTGAGGACCCTGAGTCGCGATGCTCAGGGGCCCCCTTGAAGTACGAACGGCCTTGTGAAGGAAGTGCAAGCAACGTCTGGGTTAATCCGGAGTCCTCATACCTTGCCTTGCTAGCTTTTGCCTGGGAGGGTCACTAGATGAACAGGTACCGAAGACCTGGTAGGGTGGCGTACGCCAGGCTGACCTAGACGTAGCCTCCATGCCCAGCCCCCTTGCACGACTCTCCTGGGGGAAAGTTGGCGCGGTGGGCCCAGAGGACGAGCCCTGGGGCTCTCCTGAGGTTAGTGCACTACTAGGGTGCCCTCAGTTGTTTATCTTCAGTGCGGAGCATGACGGTTCCACTCTTGCATGGGCATAGCCGCTCCTCGACCATGTCATCTGCCAGCACAGAGCATGGGGCTTCCACTGGTGTCTGGGAGGGGGCTCCCTCTGAGGGGAGGCCCCAGGGAGTGTACATCCCCGTCCTGGCACGTGGCTTGCACGACGGGACTAGAGGAGGTGTATATAGGCACCCATGAGCCAGCGCGGGACTCACGAGGCCCTACCTCTAGTTGGGTTGTGCTTGAATTTTCGGTAAGGACGCTTGCTGGGATCCAGCGAGATGGTCAGGTCACCTATCAAATCCCTAGTTCTGGTATGACCTAGACTAGCTAGTCACGTGTGCATCATGTTTAAATTCCATTAAATTTGAAATGGGGATTTGTGAAACCCTCGGAATCATTTCTGCAAATAACCCAGATAAAAATTGCTCCAAAAAGGTCCAAGAAAATGTTCATGTTGCTCTATGAAAATATTGGACAGAGATAAAAATCAAACAAATATTTTCAGGAGCTCATAAGTATTTATTTTGGGCATTTGGAATTAATGCAGTAATTGTATGCTTTGGATATATATTGTTATATATATATATATATATAATATTGTCCAAAAATTATGCCATTTGTTGAGGAGCTCTGGAATAATACCACTAGCTCCTGCAAAAAATTGGCACAAGGAAATAAAATGGTTTAGTATTTTTATTAAACCAAAACAAATGTCAGAAAATAGAAAACAAAAACAAATTAGGAAAAAGGGAGAAGCTTACCTGGCGCTTACCTGCAGCCCATCTGTGTCAGGACCCCGACTCAATGCCACATCGATCTAGCATGTAACACCTCATATCACTTTGCGGCCTCACGCACGGTATTCCCACGGGTGTCGCCTTACCTTTGCCCGGGACCGTTTGCGCCTTTTGGCACACGTATATGACAGTGTCGCTAGCATCCATATGATAAGGAGCCCGGGCTGACATGGCTAGTCGTAAACCCAAAGTGGCACATACTTACATGGACAGGCATCCATGACCCATCATCGAACGTGTCGGTCATCAGCGAGTGAATCCAGGCTGTAGCACTGGGCTAGCAGGACTCTGGTGAACCGGGCTGTAGCGGGCTAACAGGACTCCGGTATTCATCGCGTGACATTTCCCCGAAGGGACAGACACAGGAACGAAGAAGGACACATGCTGGCCAGCCTAAGTGTCCCGGAGCAGTAGCGAGCTACCATGGCTCGGTGGAAACACTAGGAGACATTTCCCGGTAAGAGAGGCTACTAAAGATAAACAACTAGATGGTCAGATCCCACACATACCAAGCATTTCAATAACATACACACAATATGCTCGATATGTGCAAATACAACATGGCATCACAAAAATGACTCTACGACTCAAATAATTATTCAATAGGCTCCAAGGAGCGAGATATTACAAACAGGGGTCTCACGACCCAACATTCAGAGCATACAAGTCTAAGCACAAGCGGAAGCTATCATGTTTGAGTACAGACATCTAGAAATGAAAAAGGCTGAGAAGCCTGACTATCTACCAGATCCTGCCGAGGGCTCAAGATCGTAGCTGAGGTAACAAGCTAAACGTCGAAGTCCAAGCGGAACTACTAGTGAGACTGAAGTCTCTCTGCAAAAACATAAAATAGGCAAACGTGAGTACAAATGTACCCAGCAAGACTTACATCAGAACTATCTACATATGCATCATTATCAACAAAGGGGGTGGTGGAGTTTAACTGCAGCAAGCCAGCTTTGACTCGGTGGCTATCCTGACACTACGACTGCAAGTAACTCTTTTGAGGTGGCGCACACGAGTCCACATATTCACCATATCAATACACCACTATGGATCCGCTCCCGTCTCCCTACGAGAACGCCATCCATAACACTCACGCTTATCTTGTGTATTTTAAAGTATCCACTTTCACTTGTCTATGAACTATGCAAGGGGTCCAAGTTTCCATATCCGAGGAATCCGGCTATTCGAATAGATAATGATAACCCTGCAGGGGTGTACTTCTTCACACACGCTTTCGCCACTTATCGCCCTGTACACGTCATGTACCTCGGCAACCTTCAAGCGGAAACCGGGCGAGGGAGTCGGCCACGACCTGACTAACCATACCAGTCTCTCGTCCAGGTTTATCGCCTATTCGGGTTCCATCCGCAAGGAGATCCGGCCGGGGTGTCGCTCACGGCCCCAAACGATGTGAGCAGGGTTCCCAAGCCCACCATCCGGGTGCCACTTGGTACACCGTGCCACTGTGCCTAGTCTGTCCCAAGCCCACCTGTACCGGGTGCCACTTGGTAGACTACTAACACTACCTACAAACACCAGAAACTAGTTGCAACTCCTGGACAGAGATCAAGTTGATTAATAAGTCGAGAGAGCTTGGAGCGCCCGGAGCCCAATGTGTGGTAGTAACTGATCATGGATCACAAACACAGAACTCAGTTCCTGAGGACGGCTGCAATGAGACAACCCACCATGTACTCCTACATGGCCTCTCACCGCTACCTTTACCAAATCATGTTCACACACTTAGCTCACACACAGTAGGACATGTTCACACGCCTCTGATTCATCCCCGATGAATCAGACCTGACTCAACTCTAAGCAGTAGCAGGCATGACAAACAAGCATGAATGAGTAGGCACATCAGGGCTCAAACAACTCCTACTCATGCTAGTGGGTTTCATCTATTTACTGTGGCAATGACAGGTCATGCAAAGGATAAAGGGTTCAGCTACCGCAGCAAGTATCAAATATGTCGTTGTTGTCCTAATGCAGTAAAAGAGAGCAGGAGCGAGAGAGTGGGATTTTATCGGAAGGAACAAGGGGGTTTTGCTTGCCTGGAACTTCTGAAGATAACATTGAGTCTCCATTAGTGTCAACGATCACATCATCGATACAACGTCTATCGAGGGGGAACAACACCGGCAAACAGAAGGAAACACAATCAATGCAATGCACAATATGATGTATGCTATGACATGGCAACATGCTGGTGTTTTGAGCTAATGCATCTAGCAACAAGTTAAATGGAGTTGGTTTGAATCCTAGGTTCAAATTCAAACTCCATATGTGATTATTTAAATGCCATTCACTTCATTTGTCCTAAACAGTAGTGATAAGTTGTTCTAACATGCATGAAAATGGTACAGATGGATTCCTTGAATTTTTCTGATAATTTTTCATATATAAATTATTTAATTTGGAGTTACGGTTAATTTTCTATGATTTATTGAAGTTTTAGCTATTTCTGGAATTTCCTGATTATTATAAAATAAACTAAATTCCAGAAAAGGAATATTGCGTCAGCATGACCTCACCCTGACGTCATCAGGTCAACAGGGCGGGTCCAGGTCAAACCTGACGTGTGGGGTCCACACGTCAGTGACACGGGTTAAACAGGGGGGTTTAGTTTAGTTTAATTAAAGATTAGGGCACTAGGGCCCACATGTCAGTGTCAGCAGGGGGTAATTAGTTTAACTAATCCGATTAGTGCTAATCCTAAATTAGTTAGTGGCCAGAGGCCCACACGTCAGTGACCCAGGGTCAAACTGGGCCCAGCAAGTCAACTGTCAACGGGGTCAACCCCACCGGCGACTTGACGCCGGCGAGGCCAACCGCGGCGGCGAGCCACGGGTTTGCATCTCCGGCGACCAAACGGCCGGCGGAGGGCATCTACGTGACGCTGGTGGACTCGCGCGTCGAGTGGTGCAGGCGTTGGGTGCGGGGGTGGCCGGAGTTGTCGCCGGCGTCGACCTTGGCGGTCGCCGGAGCTCGGGTGAGCTCGGGGTCGACGCTACGGTGGCCGGGGAGACTCGTGCGGGGCACCTATGTGCTCTACGTGGCGCGGGAAGGGAGTTGAGCACGATGGCCGGACCGCTAGGTAGCCGGAGACTCGTCGGCGGCGGTCACAGGCGGCGGCGCGTACGGGCGAGCAAGGTGTGGCGGCTACGGCGCACGAGAGCGAGAACGGAGAGGGGGAAAAGGTTCGGTGGCTCACGGCGGTTGTAGCAGACGTCGAAGCGGGCTCGGGGGAGGCCGGACGGCGACGAGTCGACGATGGGGATCCGCGGCGGCCGGCGATGAAGAAGAGACCGTTGACGGTGTTTTGAGGCGTCCGGCGTCGAGTGAGTCGACGGGGAGGATGAGGGCGTCGAGGCGGAGGCCATGGACACGTCGGCGAGGCGAGGGAGGGCCTGTGGCCGCGGTGGTTCTAGTCGGCGGCGATGGCTGCGTTCGGGTTCGGGCGAGAGAGAGGGAGCAGAGGAGAGAGGGGATGCAGCGGGGGAGGAAGAGGAGCGAGGGGACACGGGGCCTCGTCGTGGCGTTGCTAGGGAGGCCGGGGGGAAGCAGGAGGTGGCCGGGAAGCAGGAGGTGGCCGGGGCGCGTGCCCGTCCTCCTGGCAGGGAGGAAGACGACAGGGGAGGGAGGCGCCGGTGGGCTGGGCCAGCGGGAGGAGCTGGGCCGGCTGGGCTGGACAGGTAAGCGCCAGGTAGGCTTCTGCTCTTTTATTTTTCTGTTCTGTTTATTTTTATTTAATCTTTGCCACTGTTTGAATTTTAAAATAATTCAAACCATGCCAAAAACTCCTCTGAATATTTTATATTGCTAGATGGACTTTTCCAAAAGCTTATAAAATATTTCAGGGGTATTTGAAATTATATTCTAATTATATGAATATAATTCAAATTCAAATAGCTAATGAATTAAATCCAAAGTCCCAAAAATAATTCCTTAAAAATGTTCAATATTTTGGTTGGGACCAGAACCCTTACCAAAAATTATCAAACATTTAAGAAGAGCATTTTGGAGCAATGAATGAGATTTCTAGGGTTTTTGCCCCTCTTTTATTTAAGTTTTTGAGGCTTCCAAAATTCCCTCAGTTCAAATTTCAGAATTTAAACATGATGCACACATGAAGCTAACCTAGAGCATTACCAGAAGCTAGGGATGTGACAATCTGGCCCAGCACCGTGCGGCCCAGTTGGGCCAGCCCACCAGCGCCGTCGTCCTCCTGGCGCCAATCGGCCAGGCGTGTGGCCGGCGCGCGCGCACGGCCGTGCCGCCACGCCACCTGCTTGCCTGGCCCCTCCCTCGTCGCTTGGAAGCCACGCGCGACGCCACACGACGCCCCACACCTCTCTCACTCTCTCTTGTTCCCCCTCCTCCCCTGGATCTCCCTCCCATGACCCGCCCGAGCACTGCCGTCGCCGCCGCTCGCCGTCGCCGTAGCCATCGCCTCCCCCTCGCCTCTCCCACAAGTCCAACAGCTCCGTGCCGTCGTCCTCGTCCTCCTCGTCAAGCCACGCGTCGCCGGATGCCCTGTGGAGCCGCCTCCGCCGTCATCTTTAACCCCAGCCGCAATGGATCTCCACCGCCCGTCCGTCGCCTGCAGAGCCTCCCCTGAGCTGTCGTTACCTCTGCTGGAACCGCCGTGAGCTCTTGCCCCATCCCCCTCTCTCCGTTTAACCGTTTGCGCGTCGTAGCTTCATCCCCCTCCAAGGTCGTAGCTTCTCGCTGCCATCCATGTCGCCGCCGTCGCCTGGCCACCGCAGCCTGCAACCGAGCGCGTCACCATGCTCCTAGTGCCATGAGGGTGCCGTAGAGCCCCTCGGGTGGCCTCCCCATGCCCCACAGCCTGCTCTCGCTCGAAGCCGTGCTCCGACCGCCGTCGTGAGCTCTGCTCTAGCGAGCTCCGGCACCCCGACGGTCTCCCGCGTGTCCCACTGGATGCGCGCAAGCCTGGGCTCCTTGGAGATGGTCTCCGTGGCCCATTTGGTCGCCGGAGACGCGATCCCAAGCCCCTCCGCCGCGTTCGGCCTCGCCGGCGGCTAAACGCCGGTGGGGTTTGACCCCTTTGACCTTGCCGGCGTGTCAGGTGGGCCCAGAGGGTCAGGTGATTAGCTTAGGGATAATCACGGTTTAGCTAATCCCCCTGACACTGACAGATAGGCCCCAGCGCCCACTAATCTTGCAATTAGGCTAAACACAACCTGTTTAACTCTATTACACTGACGTGTGGACCCCACACGTCAGGTTTGACCCCAGTCAGCGCTGTTGACTTGCTGACGCACGCATGACGCAATGCTGACGCAGTTATTCATTTTCTGGTATTAAATCAAATCAGGAAAATTCTAGAAAATGATATAAACTTCAAAAAATCGTAGAAATTCAACCGTAGCTCAGATTGAAATAAGTTATATATGAACAATTATCAAAAAAATGCAATCTATCTATTTGTACTAGTTTCATGCATGACAAACCAACTTATACTCCTTTATAAGTGAAAACATGTAAATGGCATTAATAAAGAGTTAACTTGGAGTTGCATTTGAATCTTAGGTTCAAATGGACTTCAACCAAATGAATGCTAGCTGCATTAGCTCAAACAGCATCACATCTACATGTCATGAGCATGCATCATATTGTTGCATATGCTTGTGCTTTGATTGTTGGCACCATTCCTTCTGGAAAGGTCCTGCTCCAGAGAGTGCTCGAGAGTACCTGTCTGTGAAGCGGTGCCTCCCCTATTGATCTACCAGGCAAGCAAAACCCCCTTGGTCATTCCGATACAATCCTACTCTCTCGCTCCTGCTCTCTGTTATTGCATTAGGACAACAACGATTCAATTGGTACTTTGTGCTGCGGTAGTTGAACCCATTCCTTTGCATGACCTGTCATTGCCACAGTAAATAGTTGAAACCCACTAGCATGTGTAGGAGTTGATTGAATCCATTGTTGTGTTCCTACCATGCCATGCTTGCTATTGCTTAGAGTGTGTCAGGTCTGATTCAATGGGAATGAATTGGAGTGCAATGTTCTATGTTCTGATCCTGTGAGTGTAGTGTGTGAACACGACTAGGTAAAGGTAGCGGTGAGAGGCCATGTAGGAGTACATGGTGGGTTGTCTCATTGGAACCGACCTTAAGCACTGAGTTCTGTGTATGTTGTCCAAGGCTAGCTACTACCACACATTGGGATCCTTAATTGACTCTCTCGACTTATTAACCGACTTGATCTCTGTCCAGGAGTCGCAACTAGTTTCTGGTGTTTGTAGGTACTGCTATTTTTCTACCGAGTGGCACCCGGCAGGGTGGACTTGGGACAGACTAGGCACAGTGGCACGGTGTACCAAGTGGTACCCGGATGGTGGGCTTGGGAACCGTGTTCACATCGTTTGGGGCCGTGAGCGAAACCTCGGCCGGATCTCCTTGCGGATGGAACCCGAATAGGTGATAAACCTGGACTAGAGTCTTGTGTGGTTAGTCAGGTCGTGATCGACACCCTCACCAGGCTTCCGCTTGAAGGTTTCCGAGATACATGACATGTACATGGTGGTAAGTGGCGCGAGCGTGTGTGAAGAAGTACACCCCTGCAGGGTTAACATGATCTATTCAAATAGCCGCGTCCTCGGTTATGGATACTTGGATGCTTACGTGGTACATAGACAACTTGAAATGGATACTCTAAAATGCTCAAGACAAGTGTGAGTGCTATGGATGGCCTTCTCGTAGTGAGACGGGGATGAGTCCATAGTAGTGTATTGTCTGGTGTTTAGTGGACTCGTGTGCGCCATCTCACCTCAAAGAAGTTTCTCGTAGTCGTAGAACAGGATAGCCATTGAGTCAAAGCTGGCTTGCTGCAACTAAACCCCACATTATCTTCTTGATACAAATGCATGTATGATAGGATCTGATGTAAGTCTTGCTGAGTACCTTTGTACTCATGTTGCTTTATTTATGTTTTTGCAGTGGAGACTTCGGTCTTACTAGTTACGTGGACTTCGACAAGTAGCTTGTACCTCAGCTACGATCTTGATCGGATGTTGTAGATAGCCAGGCTCTTCAGCCTTTTTCATTTGTATATGTCTGTACTCAGACATGTAATGCTCCCGGTTGTGGCTTGTATGCTTTGAATGTTGGGTCATGTGACCCCTGTTTGCAATAAATGCTATGATGGATCTTTGAGCCTTATCTTTATGAGTTGTTGAGTTATGTTGTGATGCCATGTTGTACAACACATACTTGCATGTTATGCGTACGGGTAATGTGTATTGCTATGTGTGAGATCTGACTATCTAGTTGTTTATCCTTAGTAGCCTCTCTTACCGGGAAATGTCTCCTAGTGCTTCCACTGAGCCTGGTAGCTTGCTACTGCTCCGGAACACATAGGCTGGTCGGCATGTGTCCTTCTTCGTTCCTGTGTCTGTCCCTTCGTGGAAATGACATGCGGTGTCTACCGGAGTCCTGTTAGCCTGCTGCAGCCTGGATTCTCCGGAGTCCTGGTAGCCCAGCTGCAACAACCCGTATTCACTCGCTGATGACCGACACGTTCATTGCTGGGTCATGTATGCCTGTCCCTGTAAGTTAGTGCCACTTTGGGTTCACGACTAGCCATGTCAGCCCGGGTTCTTTGTCATATGGATGCTAGCGACACCATCATATACGTGTGCCAAAAGGCGCACACGGTCCCGGGCATGGTAAGGCGACAGCTGTGGGAATACCGTGCGTGAGGCCGCAAAGTGATATGAGGTGTTACATGCTAGATCAGTGTGGTGTAGAATCGGGGTCCTAACAACTTTGGTATCAGAGCCTGACTGCCTGTAGGATTACCAAGCCAAACAGGTCGAAGTTGAGTCTAGAAATTCTTTAGTTATGTAAGGGAATTGATTGTGGGAAGGAACATAAGGCTCTTTTTACTCCTTATACCTCATGGCCTTTTGATCTGAGTCATCCTATCTTTCCTGCGGGGTTAAGGAACTAGGCTTTCTCTTACGTCTATCAGGATCACGTGTTACTACTCCGTAGTTCCATAGGATTGGTTGATCAGAGTCATACCCTAGTTTTCAAGTACTTCCGGTGTAGCCTGTTTAGTACTATCCTAGAACCTTGAGTGGTGATGTTGAGTTGTTGTACTACTCCATTTTTAGTAGGATGTCTCATTCTGAGCATTCTACTGCCGTTATGCTACCAAAATTGCCTAGGAGTTCGAGAGATACTAACTTCCTTGTCCTACATCCTGCAGCCTATAGTTGATACTGATTCCGTCCTTGGTTTTGTTTCTCAGGATGTCATCAGTTAAGCGAAGTTCTGTTGCTCGTAGCCAGAACCACGGAGATGGTAGGGATGAGGATCCTCCCGAACAGCCTTCATTGGCAGAGTTCATGTTAGAGATGGAGAGGAACAAGCATGAGTCTAACCACTTGTTGGCACGTATCGAGGAGAACAACGCACATCGGTTCAAAGGGTCTGCGACCATTCATGACTTCATTTGCTTGCACCCACCCACCTTTCATCATTCTATTAAGCCACTCGATGCAGATGACTGGCTCCGTAGCATCACCCCTAAGCTGTGTTCCGCAAACGTAGCTGAAGATGACAAGGTCACTTATTCCACATACCATCTGGAAGGTCCTGCTAGTCTTTGGTGGCAGAACTATGAGGCTATGCTTCCAGCTGGCCAGATTCCTACCTGGAGAGATTTCACTGAGGCTTTTCACGAGCATCACATTCCCCAGGCCCTCATCAATCGTAGGAGAGAAGAGTTCTGTAGTTTCAACCAGAGTAAGATGGCTGTTGATGCTTATAGCAGAGAGTTTGAGAACCTCGCCCGCTATGCCACAGAAGAGGTGTCCACAGACGCCAAGAAGCAGGCTAGGTTTCGGAAGGGTCTCAACCCCAAGTTGCGTCGTGATCTCCACCTGCATCATTGTGATACATTCCAAGCTCTTGTGAACAAGGCCATTAATGCAGAGACAGCTCAGCTCACTTACGAGGAGTCTCGTAAGCACACCCGTGAGTTGGGATCTTCCTCCGGTTCGGGTTCTCAGAAGCGCAGGATTTGGGTTCCAATCTCCGCTCTTCCTTCCGGATATTCACCGAGGCCATCTTACATGGCTCCTCACCCAGCTCAGTCATATGTTCCACCCAGGCCAATTAGTAGACCGCTTGTCAGTACAGGTCCACGTCCAACCTCAGGGACTTGCTTCATATGGGGGAAGCCAGGACCCTATGCACGTGACTGCTCCCAGACTAGTTATGCTCCACCCAAGCCCGAAAAGACTGTTGGCTGTGTTAAGCCATCAAGCAAGATGATCAGTGCCAAGCCAGCCTGCACTAAACATGGACGTGTGAATCACGTCTCAGCTAAGGACGCTCATGATGATCCGGATGTCGTTCTCGGTACAATCCTTGTCAATTGTCACCCAACATCAGTTCTATTCGATACTGGAGCATCTCATTCCTTCATTTCTAAAAGCTATGCTAACTTGCACAACATGTCATTTTCTGATATGCGCTCTCCACTGGTCATTCAAACTCCTGGATCCAAATGGAAAACTTCTAGTATAAGCTATGGTAATGAAATCCTTGTTGACAGACTTGTATTCCTTGCATCACTTGTAGCCCTCAAGTCCTCAGATATTAACATCATCTTGGGTATGGACTGGATGACAGCTCATTATGCCAAAATTGATTGTTACACCAGGTCCATTCAGCTTACACACCCATCTGGCAAGATAGTCATTATCTCCACTAGAGTTGCAAAGCGTCAGCTCTATTCTCTTATGGCCAGCCCTCTTCCAGACCTTGAAGATATCCCGGTAGTCTGTGACATTCCGGATATCTTTCCAGAGGAAATTCCAGGTGTTCCACCTGACAAAGATGTAGAGTTCGTCATAGATCTTATCCCAGGAACCGCTCCAATCTCTAGGAGACCTTACAAAATGGCACCCTTAGAACTAGCCGAGCTTAAGAAACAACTTGATGAGTCCTTGCAAAAGGGTTTCATCCATCCTAGTTTTTCTCCTTGGGCTTGCACCGTCCTCTTCGTCAACAAGAAGGATGGTACGGACCAAATGGTTGTAGATTATCGTCCCGTTAATTTGGTCCCGATAAAGAACAAATATCCGCTCCCCAGGATCAACGACCTATATGATCAGCTCGTTGGATCCTAAGTCTTTTCCAAGATGGATTTGAGGTTAGGCTACCACCAAATCAAGATCAGAAACGGGGATATTCATAAGACGGTCTTTGTCACTCGTTATGGCCAGTACGACTACACCGTCATGTCCTTCGGTCTAACCAACGCCCCATCTACATTTTCCCGCTTGATGAACTCGATCTTCATGGAGTACTTAGATAAGTTCGTCATGGTTTACCTCGATGATATCCTTATTTACTCGAAGAACGAGGAAGAGCATGCCGAACATCTTAGACTTGTGTTAGAAAAACTCAGAGAGCACCTCCTTTATGCCAAGTTCTCCAAGTTTGAATTTTGGTTGCCAGAAGTGACCTACCTAGGCCACGTAATCTCTGGTAAGGGCATTGCTATCAATCCCGAGAGAGTTAAGGCCATTCTCCACTGGACTCCACCTGAAACCGTTAAACAAGTTAGGAGTTTCCTTAGTCTAGCCAGCTATTGCCGCCTCTTTGTTGAAAACTTCTCCAAAGTAGCCAAACCCCTCACGGAACTTCTCAAGAAAGATAAAAAGTTTGAGTGGTCCCCACGGTGTGAGTATAGTTTTCAGGAACTGAAAAGACGCCTGACTTCTGCTCCCATACTTGTGCCACTGGATTTCACTAAGGACTTTGTTATCTACTGCGACGCCTCACGACAGGGACTAGGTTGCATTCTTATGCAGGATCGTCTTGTGATTGCCTATGCATCTCGACAGTTGCATCCACATGAGGAAAATTATCCTACACATGATCTAGAGCTTGCAGCCGTAGTCTATGCACTCAAGACATGGCGACATTACCTTCTTGGTAAATGTTGTAAGATCTACACCGATCACCAGAGTCTCAAGTATATCTTCACTCAACCAGATTTGAACCTTAGGCAAAGATGTTGGTTCGAGTTGATCTCACATTATGATCTAGGGATTACTTACACTCCAGGCAAAGCCAATGTCATGGCTGATGCGCTAAGTCGTAAATCCTATTGCAACAATCTCATGTTGCAGCAGGGCCAACCACTTCTCCATGAGGAATTCTGTAAGCTTAATCTTCACATTGCTCCTCAAGGATTCCTTTCTACCTTGGAGGTGAAACCTACTCTTGAGGATCAGATCATAACTAGCCAGCAGTATGATACGGGTATTACCGGAATCAAGGATAACGTTAAGAAGGGAGCTTCTGGTAGTTTCTCCGTTGATGATCGAGGTGTTGTTTTCTTCGAGAACCGTCTGGTGGTTCCCAAGAAGCAACGTCTTCAGCAACTGATCCTTAAGGAGGCTAATGAATCTCCTCTCACGATTCATCCCAATAGCACTAAGATGTATCAGGACCTATGCCAGAGGTTCTGGTGGACTAGGATGAAGAGAGAAATTGCTCAGTTTTTTGCTAACTGTGATGTTTGCCGTCGCGTTAAGGCAGAGCATCAGAGATCTGCTGGCACCCTTCAGCCTTTAGCTATTCCTGAGTGGAAATGTGATAAAGTTGGTATGGACTTCATCACCGGCTTTCCCAGGACCAAGAGAGGGAATAATGCTATCTTTGTAGTCATTGATCGTCTCTACAAAGGTGCGCACTTCCTACATTTCGAGAGAGTATCACTGCTAGTCAGCTCGCTGACTTATATATTTCTCGAATAGTGTCACTTCATGGTGTTCCACTAGAGATCAATTCAGACCGTGGCAGTCTTTTCACTTCTCATTTCTGGGAGAGTTTCCAAACTACCATGGGAACCCATCTTTCCTTCGGTACCACTTTCCACCCATAGTCGAGTGGTCAGGTGGAAACGGTCAACCAAATTCTTGAAGACATGCTTAGAGCTTGCGTTATCTCATTCGGTATGGACTGGGAGAAATGTCTTCCTTTCACCGAGTTTGCTTATAACAATAGCTATCAATCCAGTGTCAGGAAAGCTCCTTTTGAGATTCTCTATGGACGAAGATGTCGAACACCTTTGAACTGGTCAGAAATTGGTGAAAGACAATTCTTTGGACCGGACATGACCCAGGAGGCAGAAGAGCAAGCTCGCATCATTCGTGAGAATTTGAAAACAGCCCAGTCTCATCAAAAGAGCCAGTATGATTGTCATCATAAGGATATGACTTATGAAATTGGCGACAAAGATTACCATCGGGTTAGTCCTTTGAAGGTTACCCATCGTTTCAGTATCAAGGGCAAGTTGGCTCCTCGTTACATTGGTCCCTTTCACATTCTTGCTAAACGAGGAGAGGTTGCCTACCAGTTGGAACTACCCCCACATCTTTCTCGAGTTCATGATGTCTTGCACGTCTCTCAACTCAGGTGTTGCTTCTCAGATCCCATCCGCAGAGTGGACCACGAAAAGCTTGATCTCAAAGATAACCTCACATATCAAGAGTATCCAGTTTGCATTCTTGATCAAGCAGAGCGTGTCACTCGACATCATAACATCAAGTTTCTCAAGGTTCAGTGGTCTCATCATTCCGAGAGAGAAGCTACTTGGGAGCGAGAAGATCGTCTTCGACTGGAGTACCCCGCTTTCTTTCCGTTGACCCCTGAATCTCAGGACGAGATTCTTTCAAGTGGGGGCGAGTTGTCACATCCCTAGTTCTGGTATGACCTAGACTACCTAGTCACGTGTGCATCATGTTTAAATTCCATTAAATTTGAAATGGGGATTTGTGAAACCCTTAGAATCATTTCTGGAAATGAACCAGATAAAAATTGCTCCAAAAAGGTCCAAGAAAATGTTTATGTTGCTCTATGAAAATACTGGACATAGATAAAAATCAAACCAATATTTTCAGGAGCTCATAAGTATTTATTTTGGCCATTTGGAATTAATGGAGTAATTATTTGCTTTGGATATATATTGTTATATATATAATATTGTCCAAAAATTATGCCATTTGTTTAGGAGCTCTGGAATAATACCACTAGCTCCTGCAACAAATTGGCACAAGGAAATAAAATGATTTAGTATTTTTATTAAACCAAAACAAATGTCAGAAAATAGAAAACAGAAACAAATTAGGAAAAAAGGGAGAAGCTTACCTGGCGCTTACCTGCAGCCTGTCTGGCCCAGCACTGTGTGGCCCAGTTGGGCCAGTCCACCAGCGCCGTCATCCTCCTGGTGCCAGTCGGCCAGGCGTGTGGCCGGCGCCCGCACCGGCCGTGCCGCCACGCCACCTGCATGCCTGGCCCCTCCCTCGTTGCCTGGAAGCCCCCGCGCGCTGCCCCGCGCCGCCCCGCACCTCTCTCACTCTCTCTCGTTTCCCCTCCTCCCCTGGATCTCCCTCTCGACCCGCCCGAGCGCTGTCGTCGCCGCCGCTCGCCGTTGTCGTAGCCACCGCCTCCCCCTCGCCTCTCCGACAAGTCCAACAGCTCTGCGCCTTCGTCCTCGTCCTCCCCGTGAAGCCACGCATCGTCGGACACCCTGTGGAGCCGCCTCCGCCATCATCTTCAACCCCGGCCGCCGTGGATCTCCACCGCCCGTCCGTCACATGCAGAGTCTCCCCCCGAGCCATCGTTACCTCTGCTGGAACCGCCGTGAGCTCTTGCCATGTCCCCCTCTCTCCGTTTAACCGTTTGCGCGTTGTAGCTCCATCCCCCTCCACGGTCGTAGCTTCTCGCCGCCGTCCATGTCGTTGCTTCACGCGGGCCACCGTAGCCCGCAACCGAGCGCGTCAACGTGCTCCTGGTGCCACGAGGGTGCCGCAGAGCCCCTCGGGTGCCCTTCCCGTGCCCTGCAGCCCGCTCCCGCTCGAAGCTGTGCTCCGTCCGCCGCTGCGAGCTTTGCTCTGGTGAGCTCCGGCACCCCCACGGTCTCCTGCGTGTCCCACTGGATGCGTGCGAGCCTGGGCTCCTCGGAGATGGTCTCCGCGGCCCATTTGGTCGCCGGAGACGCGATCCCGAGCCCCTCCGCCGCGTTCGGCCTCGCCGGTGACTTAACACCGGTGGGGTTTGACCCCTTTGCCCTCGCTGGCCCGTCAGGTGGGCCCCAAGGGTCAGGTGATTAGCTTAGGGCTAATCACTGTTTAGCTAATCCCCCTTGACACTGATAGATGGGCCCCAGCGCCCACTAATCTTGCAATTAGGCTAAACACACCCTGTTTAACTATGTTACACTGACGTGTGGACCCCACACATCAGGTTCGACCCCAGTCAGTGCTATTGACTTGCTGACGAAGTTATTCATTTTCTGGTATTAAATCAAATCAGGAAAATTCTAGAAAATGATATAAACTTCAAAAAATCATAGAAATTCAACCGTAGCTCAGATTGAAATAAGTTATATATGAAAAATTATCAGAAAAATGCAATCTATCCATCTGTACTAGTTTCATGCATGACAAAACAACTTATACTACTATATAAGTGAAAACATGTAAATGACATTTATAAAGAGTTAACTTGGAGTTGCATTTGAATCTTAGGTTCAAATGGACTTCAACCAAATGAATGCTAGCTGCATTAGCTCAAACAGCATCACATCTACATGCCATAATCATGCATCATATTGTTGCATATGCTTGTGTTTTGATTGTTGGCACAATTCCTTCTCGATAGGTCCTACTCCGGAGAGTGCTCGAGAGTACCTGTCTGTGAAGTAGTGCCTTCCTTGTTTATCTACCAGGCAAGCAAAACCCCCTTGTTCATTCTGATACAATCCTATTCTCTCGCTCCTGCTCTCTGTTATTGCATTAGGACAACAATGATTCAATTGCTACTTTGTGCTGTGGTAGTTGAACCCATTCCTCTGCATGACCTGTCATTGCCACAGTAAATAGTTGAAACCCACTAGCATGTGTAGGAGTTGATTGAAGCCATTGTTGTGTTCCTACCATGCCATGCTTGCTATTTCTTAGAGTGTGTCAGGTCTGATTCAGTGGGAATGAATTGGAGTGCATTGTTCTATGTTCTGATGCTGAGAGTGAAGTATGTGAACACGATTTTGTAAAGGTAGCGGTGAGAGGCCATGTAGGAGTACATGGTGGGTTGTCTCATTGGAACCGTCCTTAAGCACTGAGTTCTGTGTATGTTGTCCAAGTCTAGCTACTACCACACATTGGGATCCTTAATTGACTCTCTCGACTTATTAACCGACTTGATCTCTGTCCAGGAGTCGCAACTAGTTTCTGGTGTTTGTAGGTAGTGCTATTTTTCTATCGAGTGGCACCCGGCAGGGTGGACTTGGGACAGACTAGGCACTGTGGCACGGTGTACCAAGTGGTACCCGGATGGTGGGCTTGGGAACCCTGCTCACATTGTTTGGGGCCGTGAGCGAAACCCCGTCCGGATCTCCTTGCTGATGCAACCCGAATAGGCGATAAACCTGGAATAGAGTCTTGTGTTGTTAGTCAGGTCGTGGCCGACACCCTCGCCAGGCTTCCGCTTGAAGGTTGCCGAGATACATGATGTGTACATGGCGGTAAGTGGCGAGAGCGTGTGTGAAGAAGTACACCCCTGCACGGTTAACATGATCTATTCGAATAGCCGCGTCCTCGGTTATGGATACTTGGATGCTTACGTGGTACATAGACAACTTGAAGTGGATACTCTAAAATGCTCAAGACAAGTGTGAGTGCTATGGATGGCCTTCTCGTAGTGAGACGGGGATGAGTCCATAGTAGTGTATTGTGTGGTGTTTAGTGGAGTCGTGTGCGCCATCTCACCTCAAAGAAGTTTCTCGTAGTCGTAGAACATGATAGCCACTGAGTCAAAGCTGGCTTGCTGCAACTAAACCCCACATTACATTCTTGATACAAATGCATGTACGATAGGATCTGATGTAAGTCTTGCTGAGTACCTTTGTACTCATGTTGCTTTATTTATGTTTTTGCAGCGGAGACTTCGGTCTTACTAGTTACGTGGACTTCGACAAGTAGCTTTTACCTCAGCTACGATCTTGATCGGATGTTGTAGATAGCCAGGCTCTTCAGCCTTTTTCATTTGTAGATGTCTGTGCTCAGACATGTAATGCTCCCCCTTGTGGCTTGTATGCTCTGCATGTTGGGTCATGTGACCCCTGTTTGCAATAAATTCTATGATGGCTCTTTGAGCCTTATCTATATGAGTTGTTGAGTTATGCTGTGATGCCATGTTGTACAACACATACTTGCATGTTATGCGTATGTGTAATGTGTATTGCTATGTGTGGGATCTGACTATCTAGTTGTTTATCCTTAGTAGCCTCTCCTACCAGGAAATGTCTCCTAGTGCTTCCACTGAGCCTGGTAGCTTGCTACTGCTCCGGAACACTTAGGCTAGCCAGCATGTGTCCTTCTTCGTTCCAGTGTCTGTCCATTCGGGGAAATGTCACGCGGTGTCTACCGGAGTCCTGTTAGCCTGCTACGGCCCAGATTCTCCGAAGTCCTGCTAGCCCAGCTGCTACAGCCCGGATTCACTTGCTGATGACCGACACGTTCGTTGCTGGGTCATGTATGCATGTCCCTGTAAGTTAGTGCCACTTTGGGTTCACGACTAGCCATGTCAGCCCGGGTTCTTTGTCATATGGATGCTAGAGACACCATCTTGTACGTGTGCCAAAAGGCGCAAACTGTCCCGGGCATGGTAAGGCGACACCCGTGGGAATACCATGCGTGAGGCCGCAAAGTGATATGAGGTGTTACATGCTAGATCGGTGTGGCGTAGAATTGGGGTCCTGACATCACCTACGCCGAGTGAATCTATGGACGATATTGCATGGCAAGGCCAAAGACCAGCGACCCCAGGGGGTGACCTGAACGGAGCCGGCCCGCCAGACAGAGCTCGGCTGATGGATTTGTCGATGCTGCAGGGACGGACCCGAGCACAAATGCCGTGCCCAGACTTCTCATGCATCAGTCCCAAGGAAAGACAGCCGGCGCGCAGCCCCCGGGGTGGCGTGGCACCGTGCCGCGCGCCCTAACTTATGCACTCGCGATTAGCTCATGCGAGAACAAGGCACCAAGGGCCACGGGAGGTGACGTACACGGGATTGGCCCGCAAGACAGAGCTCGGCCACTTGGGTTTAGCGACGCTGCAGGGACGGACCCGAACACAGACGTCGTGCCAGTCCTTAATCATGAGGCGGTCGCGGGCGGGTTCGAAAGGGCGCACGACGTTCATGATGATGAAGCACCGGACAAGCATGTGAAAACATATAGCAGCTCATAAAAATGGCAAAATCAGTTCTGATAGATGCGCAAAACGATACATTCTGCGGGGAGGACCCAGACAGCTTGAGGATAATGCAGCCCGAGGGGCGCCCTCAACAGAACGAACTAAAAGGTTACTTGGCATCGTTAGGGTAGAAGTGTTGAAGTTGCTGAAGATGCGCCCCGCGGAAGTTGCTCCTCATGAGCTAGCAGGCTCCTGAGCCTCACTGGGCTCTGGAGGCTCTGACTCCTCCTCCATCAAGACTTCCTAGGGACCGGCTTCATGGGATGTCAAGACGCCACACATGCATCCCTGGAGCGAGGCAGCCATGCCCGGCAGGCAGAATGGCATGCAGACGTAGCTATGGGGGTGTCCGCCACACTGGCCGATGCTGGACGGCCAGAAGGGCTCCTGAGAAGCAGCTTTATTGAGGCCCTGGATGTTGACGCAGACGCACAGCTCGCCACTCGCGTCCTGGACAGCAGCTGCGTTGAGCGGTGCGGGCTGTCGCTCGCCTCGCATGGCCCGCGCCTCCTGAAGAACTTCGATTGCCCTGGTGATGAACTCCTGTGCACTTGGTGCCTTGCACCCTACGCCTTGCTCCTGGAAGCGCGTATTGAAGCACGCCTCCACATGGTGCCCAAATGCCTCCCTCGTAACATGGGCCAGGTCAGAGGTCTTCCAGAGAAGAGCCCCCGAGCCCAACCTGAGGGGGGCGTCCGGCGCGCCTTCCTATGCGAGACAGAAAGGTGCCCCAGCAGAGGGCGAGGGGCCCGAGTCACAATCATCATGCATGCTAGCCTCCTAAGTACCCTTGAGGAGGAGCTGCTTCTTCTTTGTGGGGGCAACCTCAGAGGGAAGGGTGATGCCCTCGCCATCCGAGTCCTCGAACGCTGCAGCCTTGTAGGCACGATCGAGGGAGCACAACGCATCTTTCTCATCGCAGGCGACAGTGATGATGCTGCCGCTTCCTGGCATCTTCAGGACATTCTAGCCGTGGTGTGTTGCCGCCATGAACTTGGCGAGAGCTTGGTAACCGATGATGGCGTTGTACGGTAGGCGAATGTGAGCGACGTCGAAGTCGATGAGCTTGGTGTGGTTGTTGTCGCGCTTGCCGAAGGTGACGGGGAGGTGAATATGCCCGATGGGGTGGGTGGAGCTGTCGGTCACCCCTAAGAATGGCTTGGTGGCCTGAAGCTGGTCATATGGCACCTGGAGCGTGTCAAATGTCTCGATGGAGAGAACATTCAGCCCAGCGACGCAATCGACGAGTGTCTTAGTGACGAGAACATTGTCGATTGTAGGTGAGTGGAGCATAAGGAGAGCGCCTGAAGTGGCCGCGCACTTGAGCTGGTCCGAAGAATCAAAGGTGATGGCATACTTGGACCACCTGAGTGGACGCGACGCCTCGAGCTTGGGGAGGGCCGCGTTCACCTCACGAGTGAACTGCTTGAAGATGTGATGGGAGCTAGCGGCCTGGGGACCTCCCAGGATGCAGGCGATAGCACGAGGCTCTTGGAAGACCCCAGCCCCATCGTCCTGGCGGTGGTCGTCGTTCCTTCTTGGCAGTGGCGGCAGCAGAGGGAGGCCAGCTTTGCCCTGAGGAAGGTCCTCGCGAGGCTGATCCCGCCACGGACCGTCATGAGGCTGGTCCTACCAGCGGTCTTCACGAGGCTAATCACGCCAACCCTGACGGGGGCCACGATCAACCCAGTGGCCTCCGTCGTGACCTCCTCCTTGGTCGTAGCCACGATAGTTGTGCTTAGGGCATTGGCCAAGGCGTCCATCATGGATGGCCCTGAGCTCTTGGCAGATATTGGTGTTGTGGCTATGCACATTATGGAAGACACAAAACGGACGGTTGCCTTTGGAAGAATCAGGGTGATCATAGCCATGCTTCATGTCAGGCTCCGCCACGAGCACTGCCGGGCCCTTGCGCTTCACGTCCTTCACCTTGGCCTTCTTGTCTTCGAGATCAGCTTCAGGGAGCTCGAGGAGCGAGAGGCGACCTTCTTCTGCCCTTGCGCACCTGGTCTCCATGTTGAACATCTCTAGGTCTGAACACATGTCCTCATGTATGGCAAGCTCCTCCTCCATCTTGACATCCTGGACGCCATCTGTAAATGCTCAGATGATGGCCTCGTCTGACACCTTGGGGATCTTGAGGCGAATGTTAGAGAAGTGTTGGATGTATTTATGCAAGGACTCTCATGGTTGTTGCTTGATGCATCGCAGGTTGCCAGCTGCAGGAGCGCGGTCGCGGGTGCCTTCGAAGTTGGCGATGAAGTGCTCGCGCAGCTCGTCCAAGGAGGAGATCCACCCCAGCGGGAAGTTCGGGAGCCACGAGCGCACGCCATCCTTGAGAGCCATTGGAAACTAGTTCTCCATGACCTTCTCGTCACCACTCGCCGCGTCGATGCTCCGCTCATAGAGCAGTAGGAACTCGGCCAGGTCGGGGGTGCCGTCATAGCACGGAGGCAGATCCGGCTTGAACTTGCTAGGCCAGACGATGTGGCAAAGCTCTGGAGTGAAGGGTCGACATCCCACCGTGGCCATGGGGGCTCGCCTTGGAAGGGAAACCAGGTCTAGACGCCCACGGGCATCCACCTCAGGCCGCACGCGGTCTTGACGCGGAGGTGCAGGAGGAGCTGGGAGCGCACGCGCCTCTCTCTAAGGCCGCTACACGACCCGACAACTTTCTTCATCGCATGCGGGCGCCCTGCGCGGATTGTCATGTTGGGGGGCCTCGCACCTTGGTAAAATAAGAAATGACTTCACAAAGACAAACTAAAATGTAAAGGAGGTGGGGGATAGAACTAGTAGCTTAGTGAAGACAAGGATTTGGTAGACAATTTCCAATTAATGTGACAAATGTGCGTCTGGTTAGGGAGGCTGGATTGAACTCAGAAGACCATGTCTTCACCTTATCCATCTTGAGCTAAGGATACCCAGTCCTCGCCCAATCACTCTTGTAAGTCTTCAAGGTACACTTCCAGACCTTCATAGACTCCATTGCCCGGTGATCCATAATGAGTCTTGGATCCTCAGAAAGTGATGCCTAACCGGCTGGAGGGTACACAGTCCTCAAGTGTAACAAGTCTTCAGGTCACACGAACAGAAAGACTTCAGTGATGCCTAACACTCTTTGGATCTAGGTGTTTTGGGCTTTGTCCTCGCAAGGATCTCTCTCTCAAAGGCTTCAGAGGTGGGTTGCTCTCAAATGACAAAACTCGTGCACTAACTCTGAGAAGCCACAAATTTATTAGGGGGCGGGCTATTTATAGCCAGGAGGCAATCTGGCATGATATGTCCGAAATGACCTTGGGTCACTAAGGAACCAACACATGTACAACGGCTAGATTTCAAACACATGCGACAGCTTGGCTTGGGCTACAAGTAAAGCCGACTCTTCCAACACAGGATAAGATTTGCTCTCATTGTCTTTGCTTGAAGACATAGGATTTTGGTTGAGCATCATGTCAGTCTTCTGACTTTGTTCTATTGGACACCACTTAACAGCACGGTGGTTCCTATGACTCCGGAAATAAGAAAATGAAACTACGAAAGAAACTATGTCTTCGCACTCCATAGTGTTCAAGTGAATGTCTTAACACGTTATTATCTTCAAAGTGAATGTCTTCACGAACCACCATTGTCTTCAATGTCTTCATACATTTTTAGGGGTCATCTCTGGTAGGAAAACTGAATCAATGAGGGACTTCTACCTGTGTTATCCTACAATTCTCACAAACACATTAGACCCTCAGCCACGTTTGTCGTCAATACTCCAAAACCAACTAGAGGTGGCACTAGATGCACTTACAAACCTATTAACCTAAAGCCCAGTGCAAGTTCCTGTATTTTCCTTGTTTTTGACTTTTACAGAAAAGGAATATCAAACGGAGTCCAAATGGAATAAAACTTTAAGGTTATTTTTCTTGGATGAGAAGACACCTACATGACTTGGAGAGAGAGCCAGAAGAGTCCTGAGGAGGCCAAAAGCCTCTACGATGCGCCCTAGGGGGTTGCCCTGAGGGCTTGTGGGCCCCTTGGAGGTCCTCCAACCCTAAAACCACTTCTATATATTCTGAAATATTCCTCAAACATCAGAAGCGTCCACCAAAAACGTTTTTCGCCGCCGCAAGCCTCTGTTTCCGTGAGATCCCATCTTGGGCCTTTTTCGTCACTCTACCAGAGGGGGATTCGATCATGGAGGGCCTCTACATCAACCTTCATGCCCTTCCGATGAAGCGTGAGTAGTTTACCACAGACCTACGGGTCCATAGCTAGTAGCTAGATGGCTTCTTCTTCTGTCTCTTTGATCTTAAATACAATGTTCTCCTCGATGTTCTTGAACTTCTATCAGATGTAATACTCTTTTGTGGTGTGTTTGTTGAGATCCGATGAATTGTGGATTTATGATTAGATTATCTATGAATATTACTTAAGTCTTCTCTAAACTCTTTTTATGCATGATTAAGATATCTTTGTATTTCTCTTCGAACTATTGGTTTCGTTTGGCCAACTAGATTGGTTTTTCTTGCAACGGAAGAGGTGCTTAGGTTTGGGTTCAACCTTGTGGTGTCCTCACCCAGTGACATAGTAGGGGTAGTGAGGCACGTATTGTATTGTTGCCATCAAGGATAAAAACATGGGCTTTACATCATATTGCTTGACTTTATCCCTCTACAACATGTCATCTTACTTAAGGCGTTAGTCCGTTTTTATGAACTTAATACTCTAGATGTATGCTGGATAGATGTCGATGTGTGGAGTAATAGTAGTAGATGCAGGAAGGAGTCGGTCTACTTGTCATAGACGTGATGCCTATAATCATGATCATTGCCTTAGATATCGTCATAACTAAGCACTTTTCTATCGATTGCTCAACAGTAATTTGTTTACCCATCGTATGTTTTCTTTGAAGAGAGAAGCCTCTAGTGAAACCTATGGCCCCGGGTCTATTTTCCATCATATATTTTCCGATCTATAAACCAAAAAAATCCAAAAATATCTTGTTGCAATTTATTTATATTTACTTTAGTTTGATCTTTTAATTATCTTTTATACCTATCTCTATTAGATCTTACTCTTGGTCGTGACCATGAAGCGATTTACAACCCCATTTTCGCGTTGTGTGCAAGTGTTTGTTAGTTTGTGCAGGTGCATATATTGGAGACTTGGTTGTGCCTCCTACTGGATTGATAACTTGGTTCTTAACTCAGGGAAATACTTATCTCTACTTTGCTACATCATCCTTTCCTCTCCAAGGGAAAAATCAACGCAAGCTCAAGAAGCAACACATTACATTGATTGTGTTACTTCTTGTTTGTCGGTGTTTGTTCCTCCTCGGCAGAAGAAGATTCAGACATTGTGATCATTGACACCGATGAAGAGCTATACTATCTTTAGAAGTGCCACGCAAGAAAACCCCCTTGATCATTCCAATATAATCCTACTCTCTCGCCCCTACTCTCTTTTACTGCTTTTGGACAACAACAATTCAATTGTCACAGGTTGTGGTAGTTGAACCCATTCCTCTGCATGACCTTCTTTTCCATAGTAAATACTTGAAACCCACTAGGATGAGTAGGAGTTGTTTGAGCCATGATGTGCCTACTCATTCATGCTTGCGTGTTATGCATGTTATGCTTAGAGTTGTGTCAGATCTGATTCATCTCGGATGGATTGGAATGGTGGTGAACATGTCCTACTGTTGAGAGCTAAGTATGTCAACATAATTTGCTAAAAGTAGCAATGAGAGGCCATGTAGGGGTACATGGTGGGTTCTCTCAGTGAAACCGTCCTCAGGAACTGAGTTCTATGTTTGTGATCCAAGACAGTTACTACCACACATTGGTATCCTTAAGTGCCCCTATCGAATTATTAATCGCCTTGATCTCTGTCCAGGAGTTGCAACTAGTTTATGGTGTTGGTAGGATATGTGTTGGAGGCCGTCCATAGTGCTGACCATAGGGGTGGGATATGACGTAGTAGATACACCATGGCACGGTGTATCGAGGCACCCATTTGGTGGGCTTGAGAACCCTACACATATCGTTTGGGAACATAGTGGAAACCTCGACTAGACTTCCTTGTGGATGGAACTCAAATAGACAATAAACCTGGGCTAGAGTCTCATGTGGTTAGTCAAGTCGTGGCCGACACCCTTGCCAGGCTTCTTCTTGAAGGTTGCCAAGCCACATGACATGTACATGGTGGTAAGTGGTGAGAGCATGTATGAAGAATTACACCCCTGCAGGGTTATCAAACTATTCGAATAGCCACGTCCATGGATATGGACTACTTGGGAAAGCTTACATTGTTCATAGGTAACTGGATGTGAATTCTGTAAAATGCGCAACATAAGTGTGAGTGCTATTGTCGGGTACACAAACAAGGGTCACTGCAAAAAAATATACTTCCGCGATGATACGTGTTTGTCACAGTAGGTCACGTTTTCTGACATGCATGTACATCCATGGCAATTTTATGGCAGAATCAAGATAGTCTTACATGTGCTGCTGTAGAAGTGTTCCATGACATTACCAAAATTATCATCACAGAAGTGTCCACTTCCATGACGATAAATCACGCGTCATATAAGTTCTTTCGTCAAGGGTAACCGACACGTGGCATCCACCGTAAAGGGTCACTGTTAGGCTATCAATTTCCGGTTTGGTTCCGATAACCTGTTAACAGCCCGGACCAATGGGGATTTTCCACGTGTAAAATTCTCAATGGTGAGAGGAACCACGTGTCGACTCATTGTTGGGATAGATGTCATCCACTCATTGGACCGCAGACGCCTATGATACGTCGACACGTGGCACGGCCCAACCTATGCCCATTCCGGTGAAAAGACCGGCCCGTTTGACTTGGTCAAAAGGTAGTGGGCCGGCCCATCGAAAGCATGTTAATGGCCTATTCGCATATAGCCCATTTACAGCCCGCTAACTCATTGCCCGTTATGGCCTATACGAATTGGGCCCAATAGCGTCATTTGTGCTGTCCAATATGATTCCAGCCTATTATAACTTGCGGTCCATGTATGGCCCATGACGTCTTTCGGCCCATACGAGGCCCTTTGTAACTCTGGGCCCATTAAAGACCCGAGGTGAAACTGGCCCATAATGAATAGTGTATCACGTTATACCCATTAACGGCCCATAATTCCGTAGGCCGTCTCCAGCCCGTGTTACATTTCGGCCTTCTAAGGGCCCATTTATTCTTGGGCTAATTTCCAGAATTCGGTTACTTACGGTCCATCTGGCCTGTTCTGCTTGTGGGCCAAATTCGGCCCGTGGTTACAGTTGGCCCGATTGTGGTCTGTTAACCCGTTGGGCTGTTTTCATAGCGTCATCAAATCCGGCTTTTAACAGCCTGTTATGGTCCCATAAACAGACGATTTCCACTCTAGCCCGTTTTCGGCCCCATTTTGCGGACCGTTATTGGTCCACAAATAGTACGCCCATGTGTGGACAAACGATTATTTGGCCCGTAGACGACCCATCAATTCTACGGCAGGTAGAAGGCCCATGGATCCTACGGCCTTTAAGAGGTCCATGGTCACTACAGCAGGTAGCGGGACCATGGTTACAACGGTCAGTGTGTTGCCATGGTTATTGTGTCTTGATTATAAAAATAGGTTATCGTGGTGACTAGAAAAATGTGGAGAAACAAGTGTAGTGACTACAAACAAACAACTAAACAAGATAGTAAGGAAATAAATAAGCAAGTAGCAAACACATGGCTATTACACATATTACATCCACTGGGCATCAAAGTTCAGCACCAGTGTAAATATAGGGAACAAAGCATCATATTGCATACACTGGCCCTCTAAAGTGGCCACCAGTGCAAATAAACGAGGCAGCAAAACAAGTCCATAACTGAAACAACTTTAGAAGAGGTCAAGAAACGTTATCCTGGGTATCCACCATGTTATCAATAATCTTAGCAAGCTTATTAGCTTTCTCCTGTTTGGCACTAAAATCCTCCAACGCTTGCTATTGCACCAAAAAGTATGCATCTGAGTTCTCTAGGGACTTCCGCAGTCCTTCGGCTTCTTGTCATAGCATAGCTGATCGATGTGTTTCAGCTTGTGGTTGAGACTCAAGAAACCGAATTGATTGAGACAGTGAGTTCGAATAGCTTGTGCCAGCGGTAGTGGCCAGTAACTCGAACACTACACCAAGACAGGACTTTGGGGTTGTCTCGCTGTCTTGAAGATAGTTTTCCTTGTTGTTTTATCATCTTTGTTGGACACCAACAAGGATGTCTCACTATCTTGAACCTTATTTGCATTACTTCCTTTACCATTGCTCAATAGGGCACTCTTCCCCAATGTTCCGTCAGCATTCTAAAAGAAGAAACAAGCAGACACATCACAGGTTCAGCATGTAGTATATGGAAGTCATTTTAGGAACTAGTTCATTAGTAACATGGATAACATTAAACTACCAAGTCTTCTATTGCCAAGTAGTACATAATAAAAGCATCAAACAAACATATATCTATGTCCTATGGTCACTGCATTGTCTTGCCAAATCAAAATAGAGACACAGTTCAAATCATATTAGTTCAAGACAAAGCACCATTGATAGAATACAAAGCGTGGGAAACTACACGGCACAACAAGATTTCAGATGGGTACCACGGGTCTACATGTACAACAACACTATTGGCTCTGTTGTGATGCTAGTAATGCGCATGATATGAGAACTCAACTGTATACACAATTGAAATTGAAACCAACAGACCTATTTATTAGAGCAAACTTGTTAAAGAAACATGCTTATACATACCTGTTGTGCCATTGAAGTTTCGATTGGATCCTTTTATTTAAAAATAAGTTTGTATGAGTAAATATAGTCATACAAGAGCAAAGTAGTATGTATAATAGCAATGGAATCTTAAATGAGAACAGTTTTTCTTCAGGTTTAAGCACTTGTTCTACGTGAACAAAGTACAGTACGACGCATAAATATAGTACTTAAAAATAAAAAATGAGCTCATAGACCTTACCACATTCTTGGTTCGGGACCAGTACAAAATAAGGCATTCCCAATCATCGTCCCGTAAATGTATGTCGGGAGAACGTATGGGAATTTGATGAGTTTCTTTGCTACTGAAGTACAGTTTCTTCAGGTAATTCTGATACTGCCACCAAGCATTCTTGAAGATAGCAAAGGTATTAGCGCAGGTTACCTCATCCTGAGATTCAAAATCGGTACTTCTCTATAGAGAATATGGGAAAATTTGCTGTATTATAACCATCATGGATGTAGAATGTATGGGACAGAGCAAAGTAATTGCCATGAATAACATTACTTACACATAACTCCTGGACGAACACCTGCAACTGGCATTTTCCTTCATCTTCCGTATAATATTTCCATGATGGGACGATACACACATCGGATTTAACAACATCAAATGCGATAGATGCTAAACTACGAATGGTTGGTTGTACTTCCTCCACGGGAATAGTTGTACTACTTGGTGGAGTTGGGTTTCACCATGGTAGTACTGGCGCTTTAGGCTGGTTGTGCTTCCTCCACAGGAATTGGGTGAAGTTGTTCTTTGTCCATCGCAGTAGGGGTACAATCTGCGAGAGTCTGGGGTAGGTGCGGTAGGGCTGGTTCTCCTGCATGTACAACCATGGTGCTATCTCCACCAAGAGGTAGCACTGTTTTATTTGAAGACCGTGTTTTTACTCTGCTAGATACTACCATCGCCTGCTCCAATTCAAATGGCTGATAAGAAGGAAACGTAGTTGAATGTATAGACCTTGTATGAGAGATAGATGTAATAAATAGTGTGGAAAAAAGAGGGCATGAAATAGTTGACATGTATATTGATTAACTAAAAAGGATAGCATGACATAATTTCGTATATATGATGTCTATCTAAACTGGATAGCATGGCATGCCATAATTCAAAGATATGATGACTAACTAAACAGGATGGCATGAGATAATTATATGATGTCTTTAGTAAAAAGGTTCGCATGACATAATTCACATACATATTATCTAAGTAATAAGAATCGCATGATTTAATTCACATATGTGATTTATATACTAAGTAGAGGGCATTCACATATATGATGTGTGAACTAAGAACATGGTGTTGAGTATTGTGTATATGATGTCTAAAATATGCAATGCAAACCATATGCATGATATGAGCAGTATAACCATGCCATGTTAGAACATACACCTCGGTGGGGGAATAGGACTGGTCATCTATATCGGAATCCATCTCTGAGGATCCATCGGGACCCAACAAGAGATCTTCTTTGACATGTAGCATTGTCTGCTCGGAAGAGCTTGTTTTCACTCCACATTTTTCCATCACCCACTCAAATGGCTGATTCAAAGGAAGTGTAATTTAATGTACAAACATTGTCGACAAATGGAAATGTAATTAAGAAAAGGATTGCCAAGATTCATTTCAATATGTGATGCTTGGTTAAACAGGATGGCATTGCATATTTCACATATATTATGGCTGGCTAAAAGAGATGAGTCTGCATAATTATCATATATGATATAGAAACTAAACAAGTAGCATTACAGAACTTGTCTAAACTAAGCAGATGACATATATCATGTCGAAAGTAGACACTGCAAGGCAACATATGCATGATATGACAAACATCATCATGCCAAGTTAGATCAAACAACTTGGGGGTAAATAGGAGTGGTTAGCTACGTCTGAATTCACCTCAGAATAGATATCTTCCTCTGGATTATAATCTGGAGAGGGGGGGTAGGGTTTTCCATTGAACCCACCATGGAGCAATGTCTGAATGACATTGTATTGCCATGCAAAACTCTTCTCCTTTTCTCTACATGTTCAACATGACTGTGTACAATATCTGACATGCATACGAAAAAATATAGTGAGATTGTGTAAGGAAAGCATTCAGAAATCTAGAGTGATGGTAACAACCAGTGGATGAAAAATAATGATAGCAGGCTGATGATAGCTTTAATTTAATAAAAAGACAGATGATGATTGCTTTACTTTTTGTTTCCCACCCAAGATGAACAACATAGGCAAACCCTAGGTGAACCTGATAATAGATAGAGATACTATTCATTGCTGCCTTCATATGTGACCCACAAGTAATTTTAAAACTCAAGTTTGAACATTAATTTGGACCTGACTTGGAGTCTAAGAGGCGAACAAGACAATAAAGTAGCAGGTAATATTAAGCAATGCATAACATAAGCAGAAACAAAAGAGTGCGACCTCTCTTTTGGACCCGTGTACTCCTCAGGGTCATCTGCTGAGTCGATGATGGTGATGCAGTTACAGTGGGTGCCAATGGCAGTCATGATGTATGGTTTGGTGGATGCTTCTGTCGATGGAGCAACTCAGGTGAGGTGGACGACATCGTGGCAAGAGCAGGAAAAACCACACAAAGTAATTCTGTAAGGGCTCCTTTGGCATGCAGGATTCTAAAAACGCAGGGATAGGGAAAACACTAGAATAGGATAGGAGGGCACGTGGGAAATAAAGCATTTGTACACATAGGATTTCAATAAACTTAGGTGTTTGGTTCACATGAATTGGAAGAGCAAAGGAATGCAAAGAAACATGGCCAAATTAAAGTGAAAGCATATGAAAGTGTGTACAGTTAGAATGATATTCTGCCACTAATGCACTTAGTCTTGTTTTCATGCATAGGATTTTTAAAAGTAGGTCCAGGTGGATGTTTTTCTCCATTCCTTTCAACGAAATGCATGAATAATTGAATAGTAGAGTCCCATAGGAAAATTTTCCATTGCTATGTTTTTCCTTTACTTTTTCCTTTGAACCAAAATAGCCCTAATGAATTGACATGTAGAGTAATAAGTGATGCGATGAGTGTACAACCTCTTTGGCGTAGCCGTGTCGACCTCAGCATCACTGGGTTGGTCGCTGAGGAAGTTACGGAAGGGGTGGCTGTCGGAGGTGTGGAGGAAGATTTGAGGCGTCTGTAGACGGCGTCCAGGGCACTGCTCTGTTGTGATGGATGGTTCCATTGTTGGAGCAGCTTCAGCGAGCCGTAATACATCGAGGCTGACGCAGTACAAGACAAACATCATTAATCTCAAGTGGGATTCTAATAGCATCTCCAATACATGATGTAAAATACATTGCCAAAAAGTGATAGATGTAAAAGTTACATCACCAAAAAACACCTGACTACAACTGATGAGGTAAAAACTATTGACTCTGAACTTAATTGTCGAAACTAAAATTTACTGTGGAATCTGAATGTTACTGTCGAAACTGAATGCACTGGTAGCAGAGAGGCACTTCACATTTAGTTTAGGCCACTCAAGCACTAGTAATAGAGAAACAGTGATCTAAATCAGCAGGTGATCAACGGGAACAAGGTAGCAGATAGTAGCCGGAGAAGCAGCGCCTGGAGGAGCAGCGCGAACTAGAGCCAGAGTAGCAACTTGTGTAGCTGCAGCAGCCCGTGTACCAGCATCAGCAGCGCCGAGCAAGAGCAAAGAGCAGAGCAGCAGCGCAAGCGAGGGGAAAAGTAGAGCAGCGGCATGATCGAGCGACAGACGGAGCTGCTGCAGCAGCAGTGCGAGCGAGGGAGTGAGAACCGGAGCAGCAGTAGATACGGCTGGTATGGACGCCGCCGGTGAGGGAGCCTCGCACTGGAGGGGAGCCGTCATGGATATGTCGCCGGCGGCGTCGACTTCAAGGTAGTCGTACCATGGGGGTGCAGGATGGAGCACCGTCGGTGCCGGGAGGTCAAGTTAAGGAGAAGG
Organism: Triticum aestivum; assembly: GCF_018294505.1. Lineage (NCBI taxonomy): Eukaryota > Viridiplantae > Streptophyta > Magnoliopsida > Poales > Poaceae > Triticum > Triticum aestivum. Next base: position 340,873,980 of record NC_057804.1, read on the forward strand.
TGCAATGCGATGAGTGTACAACCTCTTTGGTGGCTCCGAGTAGGCCTCGGCTTCATCCGAGGAGTCGGTGAGGATGTTGCGGTTCCGGTGGAGCAGGATAAGGCGGCGCTGTGGGGATGTATCAGTCGTGATACACGAGGCCACCGTCAGAGCAACTCTTTGGAGGAGGAGGACGGGGCGGCTGGACCGGAGGGACAATGAGATTAATGACGGATCGTCATCTGGGGAGGTGGATTTGGGACGTCGAGCTGTTGCGATGGATGACGTCGTTGGGGAAGAGGCTACGGTTGGGCAGCGGTGAGGTGGCGGACGAAGGAGGGTTGGGTTTCGCTGCTGGAGTAGAGAGGTTATGGCGGCCTGGGATTTTGAATGGCGAAAAGGAGGCAATGGGGTGGGGGAACCATGACTTAGGTACGCGCTTGCCCAAAATGTAGGGTGTGTTACAAAAGTACCCCACTGATTTGAACTAGCGACCCTTTCGGCTCAGCGTTAGAAGGTGGATTTCGCGTGTCGGGATTTGTCAGCTAGAGGGAGTTTTTGCGCGCGTCGCAATTTCAGGATAGCAAGGCACGGGTTGAATTTTGGGGACAAGCCTAACGTGTAATAATGTACGTACCGAACCAATTCGCACTTACCTCAACGAAAAAACGAAAAAAATAAAACTATTCGCATCACACAAAGAGAGAGTCTTTTCCCATTTTACTGTACAAATGCTATTGAAAGCTATGAATCCATGTCATGTCCAATTAAATTTTTTTGCTGGCTGTATAATGCATGTAGCCTACTCATACCAACATTTTAGTGCATTCCAAATGTTTATACTACCACTGCAATTCGAACTAAATTTGAATTCGTTTCTCTATTTGAATAAGAATCTACAATCATGATTGTTGCCAACTAAAACCATCATTCATGTATTATCTTAACAACACACCACATGATTGGCCTCAAAATCAATTTCTACAAATCCACTTTGGTCCTGATCAACCTTGATCCCACTACTCTGAACACCTTAGCCAGTATTTTTGGTTGCACTATTGGCACGATTCCCTTCACCTACCTTGGCTTACCACTTGGCACAGCTAGACCAACATTACAAGACCTCATGCCTTTGGTTTGCAAGTTGGAGCGACGATTGACCTCAACAATTGCCATGATGTCTTAAAGTGGCAGGCTCTCCTGGTTGAATGCCTAAGTCACCTCACTCCTTATCTTTGCCATGTGCACTCTCAAAATTCCCACCCAAGCTCCTTGAGATACTAGACAAAATCAGACGCCGGTGCCTTTGTACTAAGAAAACTAAACAAGGCAACAAACGTAACTCTCTTGCCGCATGGGACATGGTCTGTCGACCCAAAGATAAAGGTGGGCTTGGCACAATCAATCTGAAAATCTACAATGAGGCCCCGCTCCTCAAGTTTCTACACGAGTTCTATAGAAAAAAAGATGTACCCTGGGTCCATTTGCTTTGGGACAATCACTACATTGACAAAATTCCTCATGCTGTGGACCCTATTGGATCATTCTAGTGGCGTGATATCCTAAAACCAACACCAATCTTCAGAGGCATATCCTATGTGCAAGTGGTGGATGGCACAACTACTCTGCTCTGGAAAGACATATGTTTGCACGATGTACTTGTGAATTCCCACCCACGTGCATTCTCGTTTGCCGTGCAAGAAGACATATCAGTCACAGACTTCTGGGCCTCCAACGATCTGCATGAAACCTTCCACCTTCCTGTGTCACCAATTGCACTTGACGAAATCATAGACATACAATAAGAATCGACCAAAACCTCCCCCTCCACATCACCAAATGATGTTTGGCATTATATTTGGGGAGCTGCTGAATTCAGGTCCAAAGACTACTACAATCACTACTTCTGTGGTGAATAGACGGATCCTATGTTTAAACACCTCTTGGAATCAAAGTGCACCATGAAGATAAAGGTTTTTAGCTGGTTGCTTTTCCATGATAGGTTCAACACACGCAACATGTTGAAACGAAAACACTACAACATAGGGGATGACTTTGATTGCCTCCTCCGTGGGCTCCCGATAGAAAAAACTTTGGACCATATGATCTTCACCTACTGTTTCAGCAAGAGATGCTGGGCTGAAATCCATGTTGAATGGCCCACCTTTGACAACAGAATCGCATTTCTTCATGGAAATTTTCTTGACAGCTGGCTTGGAACTTGTGGAAAGAGAGAAAAAACAAGCATTTTTGAGGGGTTAACCCTGGTGTTGGATGTTGGTTAACACGCTTCAAGGAAGACCTCGGTCAGCTCCAACATAGAGTTAAAGAAGCCCATAAGGCTCACCTACACACCTTCTGTAACACCCTTACTTGATCACATATACTTGCTTCTTTGCTCCCTCTTATAGATTATGTAGTCACCCCCTCCTTGTAGGGGGGCAGCCATGTTGTAAATCAAATATGTCTATGTAAACACCCCATTTATATAGATATATCAAAACACAGTGGGAGTTCTCTCCTACTGTCAATCCTCTAAAAAAATTACCACATCATTACTATAGAGATAGATATGAACTATGTGTACTATATGAACTCGAATTCGAAATTTTGAATACACTTGATGTTGATTTTAAATAATAGTACATTTTAAATACACCACATCATTACTATATTGATGCACTAACTATATCTTCATAATCTAAACCATGTTCCATATGTACATTCTGTTTATCACACAAAGTATAGTGCCCCGCCCCTACATTATGACAAGTATTTAGCCCTGAGCTGCAAAAGCCACAAATTATCACAAATTCAAATAAATGTTCTATATATTATATGTAGTATAACATGTTCATAACCACACCATGCTTATCACAATTATATATATTCATGCATGCGTCGGTTTAAAACACTACAATATGTTCTTCAAATATCCAAATCCACTTTTATAATGAATTATGGTCTCTATTCATCTTTTACACCCACACAATCCTCTTATCTCTGTAGCTAGTGCTAACTTTCTCTCATGCATGCACACGCCCGCCTCCCTCTCACTCTCCCTCTGCATTCTCTAGCCCCATTGCGCACATTCGTCATTTCACTTTAGGTCATTCACCCATGGTGTGTGTAGGCCCCCAGCTCCTTCTTTCCGGCACACACCGATCGATATACCTCTCTAGCCAGGTGTGCCTACCACAAACACAAGATTTCCCTCTTCTCTTCTCACCGTCCATGCCTCACTCCCGCCCCTCTTTTCATGAATATAATACATGTACACAACTTCCTGTCACACCCTGATTTTCAAGGCACACCACTTAAGATGATAAATCATGATAAAGTGTGGTTTGACAAAAACTTTTGCATTATTTGATTTTTTTATTTGAGTTGGTTTTCTCTCTGTGTTTTCAGGTGCTCTTAAAAGTCAACATAGCTTCACCTTTTATACTTCATTTCCTTGATCCAAAACTTCTACCCAATGATCATACCATGTGTATAGTACAATATAGAATTTTCTTACAAAAATAATTTGGCCAAAAAGTATTTTCTAAATTTAGTTTTCCAAAAACCCCTGAATTGAGGTTTTCACTACAAGTACTTGATTTGTGGTATGGAAAATCTTAAAAAGAGTATGTTTGACACCTATTAGGTATAGGACTCCCAAAAACCACAAAAGTATAATTTTAAAAGTCATTTTGCTATTTTATTTAAAGGCTTTTTCTTTAGGCCAGAAATGGTCTTTAATAGGTTAAAATTATTTTATTGCTTTATAAATATTTGTGAAAATTTAGGGAAACTTAGTAGACATATATTGTCCATATATAAGAGTTTCAACACATGGTCATGTTCAAAATATTGGTCAAACCCCTCAAAAACCCTTTCTGGATATTTCAAGCTTTTGAAATATTTACAAAGCAAATATTCTCTAAAAATTCCAAGAAAATTATAGCATGTCACATATGACATATTGGATGATCTTGCCAAGCCTCATGTCTTGGACAACAACATAACATCAGCAAATCTCCTCAAAACCATTTCTGTCCATTTTGAAGTTTGAGCAACTCTACATTGCCAAACATGTCCAAATGTTCTCAAACTTGGTGCACATGCTCCAATGGTCTAATTAGGTATCTAGACCAAATGGCACAAGTTGGAGAAAATGATATCTTGACCAAAGTGCCTCAAAACCCTCTTTGTCCAGAATCAAATTTGAACAACTTTACATTGTCAACTTCCTTATTTTGCTCTCAACCTTTGTGGGCATGCTCTAAACCCCAAATGATGACACTTCACTAAGTGGTGCATCAAGGAGAATAGTTTTGCATGTCCAGATCTTGGAAAACTCATTTATGTTGATTTCTCGGGTTTACAAAAGTTGCATTGGCAACTTTGCCCAAATGGACTCAACCTTGGTGGAACCTATTATTATCTCATGCCATTTGACCCTGTCAAGCCTCATGAAAGTGGAGTTCATCCTCTTGCCCAAACCAGCAACAAACACCTTCCGCCATTTTACTAAAACCCTTGTTTTGACCACTTCCACTCTTCTCCCTGACCTCAACTTTTTACCACCGCCCCTCCTAGACCTCTTCTACCTCCAGTAGCAATGGATGCATCTCAGATCAATAATTGAGGGGTGAAACCACCTCTTTTACCTCTCTGGACAGCCCTTGCACCCCTCTTCCTCACCTCCCTCCTCACTCCAGTGGCCACCCAAGGCATCCAAGGATTTCCCCACATTCTTTACTCCTCCCTAGAGCTACCAGACATGCTTGGCCGTGCCCACTTTGCCAAAAAAAATGGCATGCCGGCCATTTGCACGCTCTGGAGCGCGCTACAGTGCGCTCCTGCATTGTAGCCGCCCCCTGCCAACCACCTCCGGCCACCTCGGGCCTCCCCAGCGCGCCAGCCAATGCTCCTCGATGTCCGCAGCACGCCACGCCTCTGTCCCCGTCCTCCCTCTACCTCCTCTTGCCCCAGCTCGCACGCGCGCCGGCCGCCCGAGCGCACTAGTGAGCACGCTCACACACGCGGTGCCCTGGGCCGCTGCTTTCCCTCTCTTCTCCCCCCTTGCCCTAGACCAACCCCAGACACGCCCACGCGCGCCCCCATGACCCATGACAATGGCAATGACCTCGCTGGCGCATGGGTCCATGGCAAGCCCTGGCCCGGCTATATAAGACCTCCCTGAGCTCTCCTCTCCTCACCACTCGCCCTCTGCACCACCAAATAATCCTCCTGCACCCCCAGTTCTCTCCAGAGCCGCATGAGCTCGAGATCGAGTCGAGCTCCGCGCTTCGGCTCGCCGGAGTTTGCGAGGTACAGGCGTCCCCGCTCCTCCTCTGCTCGATCTGGAACCCCCGAGCACCCCTAGTTATTTCCCCTTTCTCCCCCGCTTCTTTTGCAGCCGGAAACGGCTGGAACCGTCGATGCCTGAAGCTCCTCCTCCGTGCTTCCTCGTTGTCGGCAAACCAGGCAACTCTGGCGACATCCACCACCACCACCCAAACGGCGACTCCACGCTGAGTCCAACGGTGCCATCATCTCACCCCGCTGTGCCGTGCTTCACCGCCGGTGAGCACGCCGGCCCTCTGGTCGCAAGGTCAGATATGATAGGTGGACCCCCGCCTGTCATCCTCCCTCTCTCTCGCCCCCTCTCTCTCCTACTGGCAGCAGGGCCCCGCCCGTCAGGTTCAAAACCTGGCGCGCGCGCACCGCTCGGCTCGCCTGGGCCGAATCGCTTCTGGGCCTGTGCGCTGCGGCTGTTTTGGCCCAGTTGCACACTGGCCTTTTTCCTTTTATTTTTCTGTAACTTTTCCAAAAATTCCACAGGATTAAATATTAATCCAAATGCAATAAATCAGTTCCTAAAATCTTGTAAAAATCCTACCTATTTAATGGTATAACCTTCACTCATTTCCAAACAACTTTTATGTACTGTTCATATTCAAATTCAAATTTGAATATATCGAAACCCCTCTGAAAATCCATTTCTCCATTATGCTACTACAAATCCAAAACTAGGAATTTTCCCATTCTTAGTTTTCACCCTAGTATTTAACAAAATAAGTTGACATTTTTCTGAGCACTTTGGTTTTTCTGTTTTACTATTGCCTTATTTTCTCATTATTTTCTTGCGACGATTAGATCCCGTATTAGACGAAGTTGCTAAAGAAGAAGAAGGAGAAGGATTTGAAGAACTTGAGGACCAAGCCAAACAAGGCAAGCAGCCCTTTGACCATGATGCCCCTCTTGTTCATCGGTACCCTTTTTCCGATTGCATGATGATGAAATATGACCATGGTAAACTTGTTGTGAACCACCCCACGATGCATACCCCTACTCATGACCTTACCTTGTTCATGATTGCATTGTTAAGAGACTAGTTGATGCATAATGATGCATGTGTACCATGAACTCTTCATGGTTGCATTCTTTCGAAAACCCCATCGGGTGCCCCTAATGCCCTTGGGAGATGCTGAACTAAGGTCACCACTTGAGGAAGAAGTGGTGTACCAGAAAGAGCTTTTGGTGTGTGTGTGTAAAATGATGGATTAGATTTATGTGCGATTACCATCCCAACCAAACATGTGCAACCACTCTACCCCTTTATGGGACGGGGCATTATTTATTACTTAGGCTGATACTAGCATGGTGCCCACATTACTAGTGACGGGGGTGACTTGAGGTAACTCTCGGGACGGGGTCGTGCTTGGATAGGCGGCCATGACTATTTTCACAGGGCACGGGACACACCGTCGGTCCCTTCGTGTATGCGTAATAATATGAAAAGGGCAGAGTCCCATGATCTTTTGCTTATACACGAGGGCCGTGTATCAACGAGTGGAACCTATGTTAGTGTCGTCTAGGGAAAGGTAATGATCGGGTGCTTCCCTCAAGTACTTGAGGTACTGCGGGATCGTGGATGACACGAAAGCTTCCCGGATCTTGTGGGTGAAGTGCGCAACCTCTGCAGAGTGTCAAACTATTCGAATAGCCGTGTCCACGGTCATGGACAGTTGGGAGGTGCTACTTAAACTATGTCCAGAAATTTTACAATCTCGGTGCATGTGTGTGTGGAAGAAAACTATTTGTGTCAAGGTGGTGAGTTGACATGTTGAAAGGCATGGCATTGATTCAAATTATATTTATGCTGATATCTGTAACCTGTTCTCAAGGTTACCCATGTTCGCTGATGCATATCTCAAAAGTTGATAGGACATCTCAACTAGCTTGAAGCTAGGTTGCTTACTTGTTGTACAGTTGCATTGTTACTTTGAACCAAATCATGGGTTGCTTGCGAGTACATTCAAAGTACTCATTGGCTTGCCACAGGTTATTTAATTGGCCAGGCAAGGAAGAGTAGGAGTTCAAAGAAGAGTTCTTTGGAGACGAACATGCGAACTAGGACGTTTCCCAGTCAGAATGCGTGTAGGGTTAAGGCAGATGGCATGGGTTCTACTTATCGACGAAGATTTCCGCTGCTTAAGTTTATTTGGTATTCAGCCCCTATGGCTTTATCTATGTAAGACTTGACCAGAATGGTCATAAATTGCGTAAGACAGTACGTATGGATGTAAGACTCATGTTATTCAGCTTCTGTGTGTTCAGTGAGCATTGATCTCTGGGATCACTGTACACGTGCATTCGGTGATCACGACTTGTGAGTCGGGGTCCCCACAGAGCTGGTATCAGAGCCATCCTGACTGTAGGAAGCCTTAGTTAGCATGGACGTTAGTTAGTCTGAGACCATCTAAACTTCTCTTCTTTTCTAAAGCTTACCCAACCCAAAATATATTTCCCTTATTGACCTCTCCTATTCAACTTTTGTAGATGGCCGTCGCCCCCTTGAGACTCCTTACGACAGGATTTCCATCACTCCTAAGAGATTGCCTCCAACAATGCCACTATCCCTTGCTGCCCATATACACCCTACACGAACTGGAAAATGATGTGTTCGAGAAGGAGTTCTACGCCAAGGTTTTTGTGCCTGCCAAGACCTCACCTCAGGGGTGGTTCTTCGTTGGACCACCTATGCCAACAAGAGACCTAGCCATTCAGCAAGTGGCATACGAAGCACTCCTCGTCTTCGAGATCTCCTTCCAGAAATGAAAGAAGAACATGCCACCCGCTACCTTCCTGGCAAGAGCGGAATTGGAGCTCCGACTCAAGTGATGATTTCCCAAGAAGATGAGGATCCAACCCTCAAGTACCAGATCCGTTTCGTCAACGCAGGAGACTACCTTCTACGCCACCTTACCGAAGCATTTCTCAAGGCTCGCCAAGATCTCCCTTCACTTATGCACCTCCACTGCCTCGAGAAGAAGAAGGTGGTCGAGCAAGAACAGCAAATCACTGCCCTAGAAGCCCACATTTTTAATCAGGAGCAGCAAATCAAGGGACTTCAGAAAGCTCGCAACAAAACCTCACGCAAAAGGCATAGGAATGGATTTCCATATCCACATCATAGAGGATCATCGTCAGGCTTCCGACGACAATACGCAAGACTGAATAGCAGCCCTTTTGCTTCCGTCGCATGTCACAGGTGTGGTGAACTCGGGCATATTAATAGGATGTGTCCCAACAAGCAGCCGGCTGTCGCATGTCCATTGGCACCTAGGAGAACCTAGAAGGTGAAGACCGAACGGCTTTCTCTCAAAGTGATGAAGCAAGCACGACTACTGAATCTGAGGACCCCTAGGGTAGGATGAGTCGTGTACGCCCTATGCGCAGTCGAGTCCATATGATGGTTCAAATCAAACCATGTTGAGTGTTGCTTGTTCTTATCTGTTTGTGTTTTGATATAAGTTGCACTTTTGCCTTAGGCATCATGTATGTGACTATATCACCTATCTTATCTTAATGAAATTGTGTGTGGCCTTTTTGGCACCTGTTTGTTTGCACCTGCACTATAGAACCCCCTTTAAGCACCCCCCATCTATGATGCTTTTCCCTCTCATCCCTCTCTCCTCAACTGAAGACCGGGAAGGCAAGGTATACCAAGGATTCTACTTCGGCGACCAACTAGCACTGGATATTTTTTCTGCAGCCTCCTCGACCAAGAGAAGCCCAGTAGAGTTATGTTTACCTCTCAAGATTAGAAACCCATCCCTAGACCCTTTGAGACTTCATGAGACAACCCAGCTCGAACCCCTAACCAAGTGCTTAACCCACAAAACTGCAAGAGTACCAGGTAAGCCTCCGTAACCTTGCACTGGTTCATTACGGAAATAGTGGACATAGTGAACGACCACATTATCATCCTAAGATAGCACCAGAACTGACAATGCCATAGGGTAGACCTATTCGAGGATATTGAAAAAGGACAAATGACTTGATGAGTTTATATCAGAGACCTTGAGGAATTATCTGAGACTTCTTGGTGGATTATGAGGTTTTCATGTTAGTTGATGAACTTGGTGGGATCATGTTAATAGAGTAGCATAGAATTCATTACCCGTGGAGTAAATTGGATTTTGAAGCACGATGAAATTCTTGAAGGTATAAGGATTTGACTTAGCTAGGAGATATTGATAGGAGATAGCTGACCATGATATTTGGATTAAATAGGTGATCCTAACGGATTCTAGATGCTGAGTAAGTCTACAAGGTTCAGAATAAATTGGATTTATACTGATGATCTCAATTATGATACCATGTTTCTCGGTGGATAATAAACTAGGAGATTGGATTACTTGTCGGAGTTGATTTAGGGATCTATATAAGCTTGAGGTTGGAAGTTACTTGACCCCGAAAATGTGAATTGGTGGATTGACTATAGTAGAGATAGCTCTTTCAAGTATTTGGGGATTATAGGACATTAGAAGATCGTGTGGAACACCATAGACATTGGATTTGTAGTGGTTAATGGAAGTTAATGGGATGTGGGAGTTGATTCATAGGAAGGAAACAAGATCTTGGAGTAGCTTACGACGTGTTTCCTTAGGATAGACATGCATATGAGTTTGGGTATGGTTGAAATGTATGATTTTGTTAGACCCCCTCTCGGGAGCCATGAGCATATGAATAACATGAGTGATGATTGGAGTTGACATATACAAGATGATTCTTTTGGTAATATGATGTGAAGACTAGGTAGAACTATTGGCATCTCAGAAACTATGCTTAAGAATGAGATGATAAGCGTTCACCCGCACACTAGAACCCTTGAAACTCTTAGGCCCCACCAAACCACAACATGGTCGGGTCATGACCACGGGCTTTGGCTCTAGGACAAGAAGACCTTTGCCAATGCTCAATCGAGACCACCACCAATACCCCAGCTTACTTTGAGTACCCCATAGACTTCATGGAATACTTGGACAAGCTAGTTGTCATCTTTATTTGGCGACATACTTATCTACCCAAAAACGGAAGAAGAGTCCTTCAGCTGATTAGAAGACATTTTAAAACCGCCATGTCTAGAAGGAAGAACTACACCAACCACCATCGTCAAGAAGTAAACATCCGTGTCAAAGACCAGGTGTATCTGCAAGCCACTTCTCTCAAAGGAACCAAGCATTTCCATGTCAAAGGGAAGCTCACACCAAGATTTAACAACCCCCTCCAAGATCATTCCAAGACGAAGGGCAGACAAGTACCAGCTAGAGTCACCACCTGAGTTACCCACTGTGCACAATGTTTTCCACATAACACAACTCCGGAAGTGGTTCCAAACTAGCCCGATCACTAACAGGGACATCGATCATCGAGCCATCGACCCCCAACCCAATCTGACCTACCACAAACAACCCATTGACGACCTGGATCAAGCAGAACATTATACACAAAGCTACACCATCAAGTACTTCAAGGTTCAATGGAGCACCACTCGGAAACAAAAGCAGAATGTGGAGACTACTCCGAATCCAAGTTTCCATACTCCTTTTCGCGCCTAGTTTGGGAATCTTGGGGACGAGATTCTTGTAAGGGGGTAGGTCTGTCACACCCTGATTTTCATTGCACAACACTTAAGATGATAAATCATGATAAAGTGTGGTTTGACAAAAACTTTTGCATTATTTGATTTTTTATTTGAGTTTGTTTTCTCTCTGTGCTTTGAAGTGCTCTTAAAAGTCAACATAGCTTCACCTTCTATACTTCATTTCCTTGATCCAAAACTTCTTCCCAATGATGATACTATGTGTATAGTACAATATAAAACTTTCTTCCAAAAATAATTGGGCCAAAAAGTATTTTCTAAATTTAGTTTTCCAAAACCCCCTGAATTGAGGTTTGCACTACAAGTACTTGATTTGGGGTATGAAAAATCTTTCAAAGAGTATGTTTGACTCCTTTTAGGTATAGGAATCCCAAAAACCACAAAAGTATAATTTTAAAAGTCATTTTGCTATTTTATTTAAAGGCTTTTTCTTTAGGCCAGAAATGGTCTTTAATAGGTTAAAATTATTTTAATGCTTTACAAATATTTGTGAAAATTTAGGGAAACTTAGTGGACATATATTGTCCATATATAAGAGTTTCAACACATGGTCATGTTCAAAATATTGGTCAAACCCCTCAAAAACCCTTTCTCGATATTTCAAGCTTTTGAAATATTTACAAAGGAAATATTCTCTAAAAATTCCAAGAAAATTCTAGCATGTCACATATGACATATTGGATGATCCTGCCAAGCCTCATGTCTTGGAGAACAACATAACATCACCAAATCTCCTCAAAACCATTTCTGTCCATTTTGAAGTTTGAGCAACTCTACATTGCCAAACATGTCCAAATGTTCTAAAACTTGGTGCACATGCTACAATGGTATAATTATGTATCTAGACCAAATGGCACAAGTTGGAGAAAATGATTTCTTGACCAAAGTGCCTCAAAACCCTCTCTGTCCAGAATCAAATTTGAACAACTTTACATTGTCAACTTTCTTATTTTGCTCTCACCCTTTGTGGGCATGCTCTAAACCCCAAATGATGACACTTCACCAAGTGGTGCATCAAGAAGAATAGTTTTGCATGTCTAGATCTTGGAAAACTCATTTATGTTGATTTCTAGGGTTTACAAAAGTTGCATTGGCAACTTTGCCCAAATGGACTCAACCTTGGTGGAACCTATTATTATCTCATGCCATTTGACCCTGTCAAGCCTCATGAGAAGAGGAGTTCATCTTCTTGCCCAAACCAGCAACAAACACCTTCTCCCATTTTACTAAAACCCCTGTTTTGACCACTTCCACTCTTCTCCATGACCTCAACTTTTTACCACCGCCCCTCCTAGACCTCTTCTACCTCCAGTAGCAATGGCTGCATCTTAGATCAATAATTGAAGGGTGAAACCACCTCTTTTACCTCTCTGGACAGCCCTTGCACCCCTCTTCCTCACCTCCCTCCTCACTCTAGTGGCCACCCAAGGCATCCAAGGATTTCCCCACATTCTTTACTCCTCCCTAGAGCTACCAGACATGCTTGGTCATGCCCACTTTGCCAAAAAATGGCATGCCAGCCATTTGCACGCTCTAGAGCATGCTATAGTGCGCTCCCGCACTGTAGCCGCCCCCTGCCAACCACCTCGGGCCACCTCGGGCCTCCCCAGCGCGCCAGCCGATGCTCCTCGACATTCGTAGCACGCCAGGCCTCTGTCCCCATCCTCCCTCTCCCTCCTCTCGCCCCAGCTCTCACGCGCGCCGGTCGCCGAAGCGCACCAATGAGCACGCTCACACACGCGGTGCCCTGGCCCCCTGCTTTCCCTCTCTTCTCCCCCCTCGCTCTAGACCAACCCCACGAGCAACCGAGACACGCCCACGCGCGCCCCCATGACCCACGGCAATGGCAACGACCTCACCGGCGCATGGGTCCACGACAAGCCCTGGCCCGGCTATATAAGACCTCCCCGAGCTCTCCTTTCCTCACCATTCGCCATCTGCACCACCAAATAATCCTCCTGCACCCCCAGTTCCTCTCTAGAGCCGCCCGAGCTCGAGCTCCGCCGCTTCAGCTCGCCGGAGTTCGCGAGGTACAATCCTCCCCCGCTCCTCCTCTGCCTCGATCTGGAACCCCCGAGCACCCCTGATCATTTCCCCTTTCTCCCCTGCTTCTTTTGCATCTGGAAACGGCCGGAACCATCGACGCCCGAAGCTCCTCCGCCATGCTTCCTGGTTGCCGGCAAACCAGGCAACTCGGGCGACGTCCACCACCACCACCCGAACAGCGACTCCACGCTGAGTCCAACGGTGCCATCATCTCACGATGCCGTGCCCTGCTTCACCGCCGATGAGCACGCCGGCCCTCTGGTTGCGAGGTCAGAGATGACAGGCGGGCCCCGCCTGTCATCCTCACCTCTCTCTCGTCCCCTCTCTCTCCCACTGGCAGCTGGGCCCCGCCCGTCAGGTTCAAACCTGGTGTGCGCGCTCGGCTCGGCTTGCCTGGGCCGAATCGCCTCTGGGCCTGTGCGCTACGGCTGTTTTGGCCCAGTTGCACAGTGGCCTTTTTCCTTTTCTTTTTCTATAACTTTTCCAAAAATTCCACAGGATTAAATATTAATCCAAATGCAATAATTCCAGTTCCTAAAATCTTGTAAAAATCCTACCTATTTAATGGTATAACCTTCACTCATTTCCAAACAACTTTTATGTACTGTTCATATTCAAATTCAAATTTGAATATATCTAAACCCCTCTGAAAATCCATTTATCCCGTTATGCTACTCCAAATCCAAAACTAGGAATTTTCCCCTTCTTTGTTTTCACCCTAGTATTTAACAAAATAAGTTGACATTTTTTTGAGCACTTTGGTTTTTCTATTTTACTATTGCCGTATTTTCTCGTTATTTTCTTGCGACGATTAGATTCCGTAATAGACGAAGTTGCTGAAGAAGAAGAAGAAGGATTTGAAGAACTTGAGGACCAAGCCAAACAAGGCAAGCAGCCCTTTGACCATGACACTCCTCTTGTTCATCGGTACCCTTTTTCCGATTGCATGATGATGAAATATGACGGTGGTAAACTTGTTGTGAACCACCCCACGATGCATACCCCTACTCATGACCTTACCTTGTTCATGCTTGCATTGTTAGGAGACTAGTTGATGCATAATGATGCATGTGTACCATGAACTCTTCGCGGTTGCATTCTTTCGAAAACCCCATCGGGTGCCCCTAATGCCCTTGGGAGATGTTGAACTAAGGTCACCACTTGAGGTCACTCTCGGGACGGGGTCGTGCTTGGATAGGCGGCCATGACTGTTTTCACAGGGCACTGGACACACCGTTGGTCCCTTCGTGTATGCGTAATAATGTGAAAAGGGCAGAGTCCCATGATCTTTTGCTTATACACGAGGGTCGTGTATCAATGAGTGGACCCTATGTTAGTGTCGTCTAGGGAAAGGTAATGATCGGGTGCTTCCCCCGAGTACTTGAGGTACTGCGGGATTGTGGATGACATGAAAGCTTCCCGGATCTTGTGGGTAAAGTGCGAAACCTCTGCAGAGTGTCAAACTATTCGAATAGCCGTGTCCACGGTCATGGACAGTTGGGAGGTGCTACTTAAAATATGTCCAGAAATTTACAATCTTGGTGCATGTGTGTTTGGAAGAAAACTATTTGTGTCAAGGTGGTGACTTGACATGTTGAAAGGCATGGCATTGATTCAAATTCTATTTATGTTGATATCTGTAACCTGTTCTCAAGGTTACCCATGTTCGTTGATGCATATCTCACAAGTTGATAGGACATCTCAACTAGCGTGAAGCTAGGTTGCTTACTTGTTGTATAGTTGCATTGTTACTTTGAAACAAATCATGGGTTGCTTGCGAGTACATTCAAAGTACTCATTGGCTTGCCACTGGTTATTTAATTGGCCAGGCATGGAAGAGCAGGAGTTCGAAGAAGAGTTCTTTGGAGAGGAACATGCGAACTAGGACGTTTCCCAGTCAGAATGCCTGTAGGGTTAAGGCAGATGGCATGGGTTCTACTTATCAACGAAGATTTCCGCTGCTTAAGTTTATTTGGTATTCAGCCCTTGTGGCTTTGTCTATGTAAGACTTGACCATAATGGTCATAGTTTGTGTAAGACGGTATGTATGGATGTATCACTCTTGTTATTCAGCTTCTATGTGTTCAGTGAGCATTGATCTCTGGGATCACTATACACGTGCATTCGGTGATCACGACCTACGAGTCCGGGTCCCCACACTTCCCCCTTGATATAGTAGTCCTTTCGCACCACTCCTAGTTGGATCCCTCTCTCTATCTCTATCCTTCTCTTTGGGTCTTATTTGCTTCTAACACATACATTCATGTATACCGATCGATCTCCCTACATATACCTAGGTCGCCTATAAATCTTTTTCCCCATGCATCGATTGATGTACCTCACAAGTTATGTCTCTCGCTTTCTTCAATAATGGACGATTGATCTTCCTATGTAGTTACGTCTGCTTACCACAGCCGTATCGTCCCCCTCATCGTTCGTGCATGCCTCCTGACCCGTCTCTCACACGCACGTGCATAGATAGGCAGGCATCCCCTCTGTTATTGATATTGCATGTGTGCCCTCCGTTTGTATAGTAGGCCTCTCCCACCATTTGTGAGAAGAAACTCCACCACCAACCCCTACGACAATCTAGCTCTGTCTCTCTCCCAACCTTATTCTTCTCCTACACATAAGCATGGATGCCGATCGATCTCCCTCAATACATAAGGTAAGTCTCTCTCCTCCTCCACACATACACCAAGCATTCCATATAGTTAGGTCTTTGCCCTGCCACCTGCCACACACACCGATAGTCGAACGTTGTAGGTAGGTATCCATGCCATAGAGACAAACTGCACCTGCCCCTCTCACGTTCCAGTAGGCAGCCACCCTATATCTTTGACATGGTGTCGGTGTCAAAACCGGCGGATCTCGGGTAGGGGGTCCCGATCTGTGCGTCAAGGCTGATGGTAACAGGAAGCAAGGGACACATATGTTTACCCAGGTTTGGGCCCTCTCGATGGAGGTAAAACCCTACTTCCTGCTTGATTAATATTGATGATATGGGTAATACAATAGTAGATCTAGCACGAGATCGTAGAGGCTAAACCGAGCTAGCCTATGATGGTATGATTGTAATTTTGATCGGCCATCTAAGGACCGACCTCTCCGATTTATATAGACACCGGAGAGGGCTAGGGTTTACATGGAGTCGGTTACAAGGAAGGAAATATAATATCCGGATCGCCAAGCTTGCCTCCCACGCAAAGGAGAGTCCCATCCGGACACGGGCCGAAGTCTTGAGTCTTGTATCTTCACGCTTCAATAGTCCGGAAGTTGTACACAGTGCGGCTGTCCGGATACCCCATAATCCAGGACTCCCTCAGTAGCCCCTGAACCAGGCTTCAATGACGATGAGTCCGGCACGCAGTATTGTCTTCGTCATTGCAAGGCGGGTTCCTCCTCCGAATACTCCAAAGTAATCATCGAACACTTAGACCGTGTCCGGATCTGCGAGATGATCTTCATATGCCACCATAGAGAGAACGATATTTTACAAATGCAATCTGCTGACAACTTTTTCTGATGACGTGACATGTTATTACGGTCGGATCTTTATTCGATCCGTTTTCCCATAACCAGCGACAGCGCATATTGCGAGGCGGTTTCTTTGACAAGTTTTGTCAAAGCAGAGATCGTGTCCCCTTATCACGGGATTCTCATCAATACGGGTATGGGTAATCTCACCACGCCATTAATCGTGGCGCTTGGGAAACAAGCGATTCTCAACGGGCAAGTGGGGAGGCGCACCGCTCTCGGCTCCTCTATAAAGGGATAAGATATCCCCATTTTCACCCACGCCTTCTTCCTCCTTTGCCCACTCTTGCCCCCTCGAGCTCCAGCGCCCAAGCTCAAATCTTCTCCGCATAGCTAAACATGTCCTGAGTAGAAGGCAAGTGGGTGGCTTCCACCATCAAAGAGAAGCACATCTCAAATCTTCGGGCGGCCGGATACTTGGCCGCTGACATAGCGCACCATCTACCAGACGCCAGGCAGGTCATTCCGACCCCAGGACCCCACGAAAGGGTCGTATTCGTCGCCCACTTCGTCCGTGGACTGGGATTTCCACTCCATCCCTTCGTTCGCGGGCTCATGTTCTACTACGGGCTAGATTTCCATGATCTAGCCCCGAACTTTGTCCTCAACATCTCCGTGTTCATCGTCGTATGCGAGGCCTTCCTCCGCATCTGGCCTCATTTCGGCCTATGGCTGCAAACCTTCTACGTGAAGCCGAAGGTTGTAAGCGGCCAACAAGCGGAGTGCAGAGGGGCCATGGTGGGCAGAATGCCTAACATCACATGGCTCGACGGCTCCTTTGCGGAGACCGTAAAAGGATGGCAATCGGGGTGGTTCTACATGACCGAGCCGCGCGGCACCAACTGGGCAACGGCCCCCGATTTCCAATCCGGAGCCCCCATGCGGCTCACCTCCTAGGAGAAGAAGGGCCTGTCCTGGGGAGATTCCACGGAGCTGGCCGGACTCCAGACATGCATCAAAAGCATGAAGGACAAGAACATCAAGCTTGTCAACGTGATCCAGGTCATGCTCGTTTGCTGGATCCTGCCCTGCCAGAGGCGGGCGGTCAATCTGTGGGAGTTCGTCCAAACCGAACACCGGACACTCCAGAAGCTCTATGACATAACGCACAAAGGCGCTTGGAAGGTGCTGTTCAAGGCCTTCGAAGTACCTCCTCCAACATCCGAGGACCGCGGGCTTCACGCCCCGCGGGCTCCTAGGCTGGTGAGTTCTCAAACTAACACATGACCCAGTTCTTCCCGATATATTCACGGGAGTGCCTTAAGTAGTTGTGCATATTTGCTTCAGGACTATGTGGAGACAGCGGAGCAGGTCTACTGTCCGGCTCGGTTTCTAGAAGGCCCAGCGGATGCTCTCCTGACGGAGATGCTGGTCCCGGCACCGTACAAGGTGCCGGAGAAGAAGGCCGAGAAGAAGGCCCCGGGGATCCGAAAGGGTCTCCGGTGTAAGGTTGTGCCGGAGGCCTCATCCAAAGACAACGAGGCAGACTCCTCCCACGAAGGGGAGGAGTAAGAAGAAGAAGACGCCCCAACCGAAGAGGATGATGGCCCGGGGAAACGGACTGGGGGGCCGGAAAAGGCCCTCGGCGCAGGGCCGACATTCCCTTGTCGTTTGATGATGACGAGACGGATTCCTCCCGCGGAGGCGGGGGGAATCAGGAAGAGATTCTACCTCCCCACACTGGGGGGAGAAGAAGAGGAAAGCCGCCCCGGGAGGGGAGGTTGGGGCGTCCAAGAAGGGGAAGCGATCCCTTCCGGACTATTCCGCCACGGCCGCTCACAGCAAGGAGGGGTGGCTGCCCAGGGGGAAGCCCCCAGTGTGATCGTAAGTGCCCGCATTTTATCATGGTTTCACTTCATAGTTTTTGTATTTATAATGCCGAACATACGTGCAGTCCGGCCAGGGATCACCCCGAGGTATCTTCCTCCGGGTCCTTGAGCAATTCGAAGATGAATTCGCTTCCAACGGCCACTACTCCTCAACCCGCGGATGACACAGAGGTGTTGTCCCAAAAGCTCCCAGAGTGGGGGGAGGTGACTCTGGAGACGCCCCGAGGCAGGGTCCCATACGTCGGACACGCGGGGTTCAAGATCCCCGCGGATCGTGTCGACGAGAGCCATGGCCAGCCGGGCACTTAGCCGAACACAATTCCGGAACCTTCGATGGTTCCGGACTCAGGCGGGCAAACCCCGTTAGGGAGGGCGAGCCGTCTGTATCAAGGACTTCCGTTGCGCATTAGGCGCCAGACTGTCTGCTGGAAGCGCTTCGCGGAGCTTCCATGGATGAAGAGCACCGTACTCTCATGAGTACGGTGATTCGGAAGGTTTTCTCCGCCAAGAGCGGACTAACCGAAGCTTGCACCAGCCTCCTGACAGGCTTTGAGGTAAGTAATAAATATGTGCAAAATTACCACCCGATAGGTAGTAGCCCCTGATACTCTGTTTGGTGTTCGGAAAGAAAAGCCAAACGGAGGGTCAATTATAATCCTCAGGAAATTAATGATAAGTATTGTTGTGAATAAGCATGTTGTGCTGCTTGCTGCTGCTGCCCGTACTGCCGAGGTTGCCGAACTAAAACAGGACCTGGAGCAGCCGCAGGGAGAGCTCGACCTCACGAAGAGGCAGCTCGAAGAGAACAAGGGTAAGTGATTCCCTCTCTTATGCATTTGAGGATACTCAGAATTGGTGAGTCTAACGCCTAAGTGTCGTGAACTGTGTAACAGGGGCCACCACCGAAGTGGCGTCCCTGAAGAAGGCGCTATCCGAGGCCGAAGAAAAGGCGGCCTCGGAGTGTAAGGAGCGCGAAAAGCAAAGTGCTAGGGTAGGTGAGGTACAGCAAGAGCTCCAGGACCTCTGCAAGAAATGCGAGTCCGTGGAGCATGATCTGAAGGCAAAAGAGGCCGAGCTTGCCAAGGCCCTTGTGAATTTGAAGGACGCCAAGGCCGAAACTGAGAAAGCACAACAGGAGATCCAGGAGGCCAAGAAGATAGCAGCGGGTAAGAAGTTCTTTATGCAAAGCAAACATGTGGAGGAGGCGTTTCATTTACTTACTCGAATTCAGAGCTCTCCAGGGGCGTTCGCAGATCTGCCACGCAGCATATCAGATGCTGCGGAGTTCTACCATGCCCAGGAGGGGAACTCAATGGAGAAGCTGTTCTGGTCCCAGTATGCTGGGGCCGAACACCCGATGCCTCTGAGTGACCAACTGAAGCAGTTGGTCGAACTCCACAGGGCGGCCGAACTGGCTATGAAAGGTTTCATAGTCCGGATGTGGCCCGGTGCGCTCATGCCCAGTAGCTACTTTGGCCTGATCAAGCGGATGGTGGATGCCTGCCCGCGGCTTGAGGTGATCAAGCGATCCGTGTGCATCGAGGGTGCTTGCCAGGCCTTTGCCCGCGTCAAGGTGCATTGGGGCAAACTGGATGCGGAGAAGCTGGTCAAGGGCGGGCCGCCGGAGGGCAAGGCGCATCGCCATCACGAGCTGTACTATGATGGCATTATGAAGGGTGCTTGTCTCGTCGCTGATGAATGTACCAAGGACACCGTTTTTGAATGAATTCACTTCTGTCATGTTTGTATTTTAAGGACGAAGTTACTTGCGCTATGTAGCGCTTTTGTTATTTAAAATATTACCTTCTGTGCGGCTGTTTATAAAATTCTGAAAGTAGGCCAGTCGTCGGCTTCCTCCCCCGTGTAACTAGTAATGGGGTGTTCGTGGAAAACACAGACACTCTTTATCCAAATGTTTGGTTCCTTAAGGAGGTGTCCGGCGCAGCGAACAAGGCAATCGGACTATGTGGCTTTATAACTTTCACTTAGCCATAGAAGTCTACAATTTTAAATTTCGGCGAAGCCCCTAGAATCCGGAAGACCGAATCGGGGCACTATACACGCCTAGATCGGACAAAGACGATATATCGCCTCAAGCGGAAAATCGTTAAGGATTTTAAGACCTCTCGAACAGCGACCAACTCTTGCCACATCATGCCGGTCAGCTTTCGGCTTTCTCTACTGAGGTGCTCGTCCGGAAGAACCGGGACACAATCGCAGTAGTTCTCCCTGCACTACCTTAGCCGATATAATGGAACATAAGGCACCAAAACAAGGGAGCCGGGCTATCCCAACCGTAGACTCAAGACATGATTCGGAGCTGATGCATATAATGCTATAAGTTCGGGGTGTCGCACTGTTGAAAGTGTTCGAACTTTATTTGCCATATTACGGGGCGCCATGAGAAGCCCCTGGCAAACTGGCTGTACCAAGGTGTACGGATGCAATACCAAATAAACATTTATAAGAGAAAAATACTCAAATAAGGATAATAAGCTGACGCTATATATAATCTCCCATTGACGAAAAATACGTTTAAGCGTATGTTTACAATGGATGCATTAAGCAGAGATAAAAATAGGACTATTTGACATGTCCTATCCAGGGGCAGGCTGTGTACAGATAGATGAAGCAGGTATAATGATCGCAAATAGATTCCACCTGGGTATTTCCTTTTGCGCACAACGTCTGTTACCTCCTTGGATGTCTCTCCCATATGAGTCCAGCAATTCGGCTCTTCTAAGGATGCTGCACTAACGCGGTGTCCTGAAATGTAAGAGGGAAAGAGTATGAAGGTATTTGGCGGTTACCCGTACTATCGACTGAGTCGTTGATGTGCCTCCGCCTATGCCCATGGTATCTTGAGTGCGTAATTGTGTACGCGTGCCACGATTGCTACTTTGAAGGGGCTTGAGCGGAGGCCGGACTTCTAATCACACTCTTGGAATTCCTAATGATCCTGTTGTGGGGTACTCCCGACTTGCTTGACTGTGCTCGAGGTTGTCGCAGGATTGGTTTGTCGGAGTAGGCCGCATTGTACTTCTGCCGCGAGGGCTTCCTTATGCTCTTCTGTTCGAAGGGAGCGGTCCATATTTCCATTGACAGTGATGACCCCGCGCGGTCCAGGCATCTTGAGCTTGAGGTATGCATAATGTGGTACCGCATTGAATCTAGCGAATGCGGTTCGTCAGAGCAGTGCGTGGTAGCCACTACGGAAAGGGGCGATGTCGAAGATTAACTCTTCGCTCCGGAAGTTATTCTGGGATCCGAAGACCACTTCCAGTGTTATAGAGCCCGTATAGCGGGACTCTACTCCAGGAATTACACCTTTAAAGGTAGTTTTGGTGGGCTTGATCCTTGAAGGGTCAATGCCCATCTTGCACACTGTGTCCTGATAAAGCAGGTTCAGGCTGCTGCCACCGTCCATAAGGAGTCGCGTGAGGTGGAATCCGTCAATGATTGGGTCTAAGACCAATGCGGCTGAGCCGCCATGACGAATGCTAGTAGGATGATCCCTGTGATTAAAGGTGATTGGACAAGCTGACCATGGGTTGAATTTGGGGGCGACTGGCTCCATCGCATAGACGTCCCGTAGTGCTCGCTTCCGTTCCCGCTTGGGGATATGGGTGGCGTAGATCATGTTGACCATTTTCACCTGGGGGGAATTTCTTTTGTCCCCCCGTGTTCGGACGCCGGGGCTCTTCGTCATCGTTGCTGTGCAGCCCCTTGTCCTTGTTTTCGGTGTGTATCTTGCCAGCCTGTTTGAACACCCAACAGTCTCTATTGATGTGGTTGGCTGGCTTGTCCGGGGTGCCATGAATTTGGCACGACCGCTCTAGTATGCAGTCCAGGGTGGACGGTCCCTAATTATTTCTTTTGAACGGCCTTTTCCGTTGACCGGACTTAGATCCACTGAATTCGGCATTGACCGCCGTGTCTTCAGTGTTGTCGCCGTTGCTCCATCTCTTATGCCTGTTACATTGTGGCTTGCCGTTAGCATCGCGGCTGTCTGAAGTGCCGGAATATGGCGTGGTGCCGTTGCAAGCCAACTAGCTATCCTCACCCGCACAAAAGCTGGTCATTAGGGTTCTGAGAGCTGCCATAGACTTGGGTTTTTCCTGGCCGAGGTGTCGAGCGAGCCACTCGTCATGGATATTATGCTTGAAAGCCGCCAGGGCTTCGGCGTCCGGACAGTCGACTATTTGGTTCTTTTTAGTAAGGAACCGAGTCCAGAATTTTCGGGCTGACTCTCCGGGCTGTTGAGTAATGTGGCTCAGGTCATCGGCGTCTCGTGGTCGCACATATGTGCCCTGGAAGTTATCAAGGCATGCATCTTCCAGGTTTTCCCAACTCCCAATGGAATTTGCTGGCTAGCTATTTAACCAGTGTCGGGCTGGTCCTTTGAGCTTAAGGGGAAGATACTTGATGGCATGTAGATCATTTCCGCGGGCCATGTGAATGTGGAGAAGGAAATCTTCGATCCATACTGCGGGGTCTGTTGTGCCATCGTACGATTCAATGTTTACGGGTTTGAACCCTTCTGGGAATTCATGATCCATTACTTCGTCAGTGAAACAGAGGGGGTGTGTGGCGCCTCTGTGCCGGGCTATGTGGCTACGCAGGTCGGATTGGTCTTGGTTGCTGTGTTCGGCCTGGCCGGACTTGTTGATGATGTATCCAGCGCGACAGTCATCGTCGCGCGCTGGGGCGCGCCCCTGTGATTTGTAGATCGATCTTGGCTGTCCTGCTTTATTTTCCATAATATCTTGCAGGTCTTGCCTATTGCCCTGAACCGTAGTGTATCGGTGTGGGGGTGCGGGCTGGTATCCGGGCTGATATCCCGTTTTATCCCGGCCACTGGGTGGCCGGTCAGCCGTTTGGCGTTTGAGTCCATATTCCTCGGCTGCCAGGACTTCAGTCCATCTATCTGTGAGCAGATCTTGATCAGCTTGGAGTTGCTGCTGCTTCTTCTTCAGGCACCTCGCAGTGGCTATAAGCCTATGCTTGAAGCGCTCCTACTCCACGGGATCCTCAGGCACGCCGAATTTGTCGTCGCCGAGGCTAATCTTGTCTTCAGAGGGGGCATGTAGTTGTCCTCCTCCAGGTATACGTCTGTTGCCTGTTCTTCTCGGCTGATCTGCTCATCTTCCTGTTCGGCTTGCTCGAAGGCGGGCTGGTCAGGGTCATATTATTCTTCGCCGCCATCTGGATTATTTTCGTCTCCGGAGCCGGTATTGCTGTGGCGGGGCTTGGAGCGGCGCCGACGAGGCCCATGCTTTGTTTTTCTTCTTGAGGGGTTATCCTTGCCTCATCGCCATTTGTTTCCTTCGGAGTGTCCACCATATATATATCGTATGAGGAGGTGGCCGTCCACCGCCCGGTGAGCGGTGGCTCCTGTAATTCTCCTACATCATCGTCCATACCGTGGATGTCTTCGGAGTCGAAGTCAAGCACGTCGGTTAGATCATCGATCGTGGCAATGAACTGGGTGGTGGGTGGGTAATGAATTCCGTCGTTGTCTGCTTCCCACTCAAGCCGGACATAGTTCGACCCGGAGTCTCCTGACAAAGAGAGAGACTTCAATAAGTCCAGCATGTCGCCAAAGGGCGAGTGCTGAAATACGTCCGCCGCAGTGAACTCCATCACCGGAGTCCAACTAGGATAGGTGCGCTAGGGGGCGCGCAGACTGGACCCTACATCCGGATATGAATACGGGGGTCCGAAGTCACAGGCTCCCTCAGAGGTGAGACCTGTGTTCGGCTCCATCACCAACGAGGGTATGGCCTGCGGGGCGGGGTCCAACCCTCCGTCCTTAGGCAACGCAACCTGCCCCGGATTTAGATCCGAGGCTTCTGCCGGGGTGATATCCCGCACAGCGTCTGATAGCAGGTCTAAGCCGTGCTCATCGTGACTATTCGGCGCTTCTGGCGCTGGCCCGAATCCGTCGAAGCTCAAATCCCCACGAATATCCACTGTGTAGTTCAAGTTCCCGAACCTGACCTGGTGGCCGGGGGCATAGCTATCGATCTGATCTAGGTGGCCAAGCCAATTGGCCCGCAGTGCGAAGCCGCCGAACAAGAAGATCTGTCTGGGGAGGAAAGTCTCACCCTGGACAGCGTCGTTGATGATGATCAAAGGAGCCATCGAGCCTGACAAAGACGACACAGAGGAACTCTCAATGAAAGCACCAATGTCGGTGTCAAAACCAACAGATCTCGGGTAGGGGGTCCTGATCTGTGCATCAAGGCTGATGGTAACAGGAAGCAAGGGACACAGATGTTTACCCAGGTTCGGGCCCTCTCGATGGAGGTAAAACCCTACTTCCTGCTTGATTAATATTGATGATATGGGTAATACAAGAGTAGATCTACCACGAGATCGTAGAGGCTAAACCCTAAGAGCTAGCCTATGATGGTATGATTGTAATTGTGATCGGCCTTCTAAGGACCAACCTCTCCGGTTTACATAGACACCGGAGAGGGCTAGGGTTTACATGGAGTCGGTTACAAGGAAGGAAATATAATATCCGGATTGCCAAGCTTGCCTCCCACGCAAAGGAGAGTCCCATCCGGACACGGGCCGTAAGTCTTGAGTCTTGTATCTTCACGCTTCAATAGCCCGGACGTTGTACACAGTCCGACTGTCCGGATACCCCATAATCCAGGACTCCCTCACATGGGCACACACAAATTCGATGACACTCTATATTGGTCGTGCACACACGCACACTTCATCCCTCTCTGTCGGTGCAACAAACCCTGGGTCCGTTGCCCGGACTGTGCATAGGCCCAAGGACAACACTACAACACAAAGATCAAACCAAGCAAGAGGGATCAATTCTTCGACAGGGTCAAAGTGCACATCAAGAAGACCGAGATGAGCCAGAGAAGCAAGATATCGCTAAGCAAAGAAACTCCCTTGCCGGGCAAGCGAGCCTAGCATGGGTGGGTTTGCCCCGTAAGCAAGCTTCCAGATCGTCCCGACAGGCCTGCCGGGGCTTGCGGAGGCAAGCCACTCCCCCGCTCCACCTCATGAGCGACGCAAGTCATAGATCAGTGCGGTGTCAAGCCCCAAGGTGACTAAGTGGCTACTTTTTGCCACATGGCAGCCACTTCGTACAGCAAACACCTCCATATGACACCTGTCCTGAGACATGTGAAGCAAGCAGGCACAAAGCTGGCAACGCCGGACACACTGTGATGTGACACTAGACAGCGCATTTAATGTGCTTTGTCAGTGTACAGAGTTAGGTATGATAGCACTGTTTGCTATCTAATCAGTATGTAAAGATTGATTTGCCACTATGGTGACCCCTTGATCTCTAGAAGGAGGCCCATGGCAACAGTAGAAAGGATTCGAACCCTCACACATTCGTACGCGCGTAGCTACTCTGGCCCCGAGGTAACCCTGCCAGGCAAGTGTGCTACATTCGCCACCATTATCAACCACCAATCCAACAAAGCGGGAGTAGCGTTTTACGCCTCACAGCGCCCTGAACCTGGGTAAAACTGCCCATGTGATCTACGCAGTGTTGTGTTATGCTTCTCCACTCTTTGTGCAACGTGCCCATCCCCCCGTCGAACCAAAAGGGGCTCTTGGGCCCATAGGTGGCCGTGGTTTCCCATGACATCTTTGGCATGCCAGGTAGGGGGATCACCTGCGCGAACCCTAGAGCATCAGTCGCGTGTCATCTTCTTCGCCATTTTCATCATCGACGGCGTCAGCGAGTATGGTGTCCGAGAAGAAGCCCGGAGATGTAAATCACCCGTCCACCTCAAAGGTTCCACCGCCCGCGACTACCAACATCGCGGGGAATGCAGGGACGCGTGAGGATGTGGACACTATAGGGGACGTGGTCGGCGCAGGTGGCGTTGTCACCGCCTCCCCCATGGTCGAAGCAGGAGCGAGGGGCGCCGGGGAAGGACAACATCAGCAACATCCCAGCAGCCATGCTCCATGAGGTATGGATGGAGGGATTATACCTTCTACACCCTCTCTCCTCGCCGAAGGCACATCCGCAATGGTGGCGCTCGTTCTAGGGCGAATCGCAACCCTCCGACCACCCCCACTTCGGGCGCAACGGCAGGGCACGCACCACCCCCGGAATGGGCTGACCCAGCTACTGCACCCAACGGAGCTGCTGGT
This sequence comes from Triticum aestivum, assembly GCF_018294505.1. Classification (NCBI taxonomy): domain Eukaryota; kingdom Viridiplantae; phylum Streptophyta; class Magnoliopsida; order Poales; family Poaceae; genus Triticum; species Triticum aestivum. Next base: position 340,900,458 of record NC_057804.1, read on the forward strand.
CCTCAAGCGCCTCCACTGCATCATCATCCAAGCGGCTGGTTCGCAACAACGGGGGCACGGCGCAGTCGCCACCGGCACCATCAGGTGCCGAGCGACACTGTGATCTACATCGTCATCACCTATGCCAAACACTACCTCAGAGGCCATGGCGCAGGCTCAGCTGCTGTTGAGATTTCTGCGGGCAACTGATCAGATGGATGAGTGGCAAGCCAACATCCAAAACCTAATTGGTTTTTCCCAGGCAGGAGGATCACAATGAGCTGGCCCGCCATGACCTCCCCAGGCAACAACAACGGCTCATGCAGCTGGCTGTACGGAAGATGACACCCCCACGATGCAATCCCCACCACGTCAAGCAGCATGGGAGCCGTGAAACCAAGAACCCGATGACGTCTCGATGGCCTCTTCCGACCCTCGAGTGCGTCAAGGCCAACGACAGGCCCCGAAAGACAGGAGGGGGGAAGGCACGTGTGTCATCATCAAGCGACGCCGCGACAACCACCACCAGTTCAATGGGTGTGGTGGCCCCGACATCGATGAGTCCGCGCTCAGAGATGGCGGGTGCCTTCCTTACGAGGTCGGGTGCCCCGCCTTCACCCGTGAGGTGCGGCAAGTCCGCTGACCGTCCGCCCACATGTTCAAGCCAAAGATACCCTAGAAGTATGATGGGAGACTGGACCCGGCAGAGTTCTTGAGCATCTACACCGTCGTTGTTCAAGCTATCGGGGGAAGAGATGAGAAGTTGTTTGCCAACTACTTCCCTTTGGCCCTCAAGTAAAATGTGAGGTCTTGGCTGATGCACCTGCCGGAGAACTCCATTTTGACCTTGGCTGACTTATGTCATGAGTTCATTGGCGCCTTCACTGGTGGCCATCAAGAACCAGGGTGGCCTAGGGACTTGCAGCTTCTCCAGCAGAAAGAATGAGAGACTCTATGAAAGTACTTGCAAAGATTTAGCCGAGTCCACATGAAGACATCCACCTGACAGCTGTGATAGCTACCTTCCAATCCAAGGTGCGCAACGGCAGGATACGTCCCAAGATGAACGTTCGGTTGCCCAAGACTGTGAAGGAGCTTTACACCTTGGTGGACAAATGTGCTTGGGTGGAGGACGGGAGGAAACTCCCTAGAGAGGAAGATTGCGTCAACATCGACTCAGAGGATGACAACGAGACCACCAGTCAGAAGTAGAAGAACAAGAAGCACAACAAGAAGCGCAAGGATAAGTCGGTGATGACCATTAAGGGATCAAGCACGCCTAGTACCAGCAAAAAGGCTAAGGCTGATGCCCTCGGCAAGGAAGTTGCCGTGTGTGCTGACTGTCGGGAGGCTACATCTGCCGAGAAAGCTAGGAAAAGTGATAGACCATACTGCAAGATTCATGGGATCAAGGGCCATGATCTCCAGGAGAGTCATCAGGTTGAGAAGCTCGTCAAAAGGTAGAGGGCTGAGTATGAGAAGCGTGATAAGGAAAAAGGTCAGAACGGTACTCGCAGGAACGGCCAGGGCGGTGAAGCAAATCACCCGGGCAATGCTCCTCGGGACCAAGGAAAATCCGCTAGGGGTCGAGACAAGCAGGATTGCAATGCTGAAAGTGATGGAGGGGATGAAGAGGAAACTAGCGAGCAGGAATTCTAGAAGGCCACTAATGTCATGTGTATTGACGGGGCTGCATCTTTACACTCATCTCACTGCCAACTTAAACAGTGGGTGCGCGAGGTTAATGCCATGGAGCCAGTGGCAGGTTCTCGGAAGCCATTCAAGTGGTCACGCACGCCAATCATCTTTGATGAAGAGGATCACCCCGACCGCATCACTGCGGTAGGGTGATTGCCGTTGTTGGTCTCACCAACAATCCGCAACCTCAAAGTCACAAAGATGTTAGTTGACGGCGGGATTAGGTTGAATATGATTTCCCCAAAGGTATCAGCAAACTCCAGATAGCAGAGGAAGATCTTAAGGTCACGGGAACATTTCAAGGAGTCAATCCTGGCAGGAGTCGTCCTAAGGGAAGGATCACGTTGCCAGTGACATTCGGTGGAGAGTTGAACTATCAGAGTGTTAAGGTTGTGTTTGATGTGGTCGACCTCCCCCTTCCATACAACAGAATCCTTGGGCACCCGGCCCTGGCCAAATTCATGACGGCATCCCACTATGCCTACAACACCTTGAAGATGCCAGGGCCGATGGGCATCATTTCCATTCCGTCAGACAAGAAAGACGCAATTACTTGTGTGGATAAGATGTACCGGGACGCTGTCGTGGCAGTGGCCACTGAGGCCACAGTTCCTGCCAAGGAAAGCAAAGGAAACAAGAAGGCTGGTAGGGACGCCGACAAGGAATCCCGGTAGCGTACCTCTATGAAGTGTGCCACACCTATTGATCACGTGTCGGTAAGAGGTCCAAGGCTGCTGCCCCCCATGTGAAAAAGGTCCCGAGAGGGCTGGCTGGCGCTGATGGTACTTTCACTATTAGTGCCACACTTGATGACAAATTGGAAAGCGTGCTCGTTTCCTTCCTATGGGCGAATGTCGATGTGTTTGCCTAGAAACCATCTGATATCCCCGGTGTTCCCAGGGAGGTAATCGAGCACCACCTTGCTGTCTGCCCACATGCCCGACCCGTCAAGCAGAAGGTTCAAAAGCAAGCCTTAGAGTGGCAGCAGTTCATTGCCGAGGAAATCAAGAAACTTGACCCAACTGGTTTGATCAGAGGAGTACTACATCCAACATGGTTAGCAAACCCAGTGGTTGTGTGCAAGGCTAATGGGAAATGGAGGCTTTGCATAGATTTCACGGATCTAAACAAGGCATGCTCGAAGGACCCATTCCCCTTGCCACACATTGACCAAATTGTGGATCGCACTTCCGAGTGTGATTTGCTCTCCTTTCTGGATGCATACTCTGGATACCATCAAATCTTTATGTCCAAGGAAGATGAAGAAAACACCTCTTTCATCACCCCATGCGGCACATATTGCTTTGTGCGCATGCCTTTCGGGTTGAAGAGTGCCGGACCAACTTTTGCAAGAGCAGTCCAAATTGGTTTTGAACCATAGTTGCACAGGAACATTGAAGCTTCTATGGATGATACCGTGGTCAAGACCAAGGACAGATCAACCCTCATCTAGGATTTAGAAGAGGCATTTGCTAATCTGCGCAAGATCAACTTGAAGCTGAACCCAGAGAAGTGTGTGTTTGGCGTTCCCTCCGGCAAGCTAGTTGGTTTCTTTGTTTCCCACCATGGGATTGAGGCCAACCCAGATAAGACCAATGCCATCAAGCAGATTTAGGTGCCGAAGACAATTAAGGATGTGAGGCGGTTGACAGGATGCGTTGCCACGCATAGCAGATTCATCGCCAAGTCTGCTGAGCGCGCCTTGCCGTTCTTCAAAATTTTGAAGAAGGCAGGACCCATGAAGTGGACCCTGGAAGAAGATGCAACCCTGCATGATTTGAAGACCTACTTGTCTTTTGTGCCCACTTTGGTTGCGACCAAACTGTAGGAGCCATTGCTGCTATATCTAGCAGTGACTAATCAAGTACTTAGCGCAGCATTAGAGGCACAACGGGAAGTTGAGGAGATAGAAGCCTCAGCAAGTGTCCCATCCAGGGAAGAGGGAGAGAACAACCCGGTAAGGCCAGATGTGGATCAGGACAAAGAGGAGCATGATAGCGGAGGCAACCCCAAGGACGTGGCAAGGAAGAAGGTGGTGTAGCACCTAGTATACTTCGTCAGCTCCCTATTGCAGGGGGCTAGATCCAGGTATTCCAGCGTGCAAAAATTGATTTTTGGCCTTGTCATGGCCTCAAGGAAACTGCACCACTACTTCCAAGCCCATGAGATCATGGTTGTCACCCGCTTCCCGTTGCAAAGGATACTCCGAAACCTAGAGACTACATGCAGGATAGTGGAATGGGCATTGGAGTTATCCATCTTTGGCCTAAAATTTGAAAGAACATCAATGATTCTGATTCAGAGAAGGGCACTGGCAGAGTTTATTGCAGAATGGACACCAACCCCCAATGAAGAAATGCTAGAAACAGTTATCCCCAGCAAGGAAGCGCCCCAAGAATGGATCATGTATTTCGATGGTGCCTTTTCCCTACAAGGTGCAGGTGTCGGTGTCAAAACTGGCGGATCTCGGGTAGGGGGTCCCGATCTATGCGACTTAGGCTGATGGTAACAGGAAGCAAGGGACACAATGTTTACCCAGGTTCGGGCCCTCTCGATGGAGGTAAAACCCTACTTCTTGCTTGACTAATATTGACGATATGAGTAGTACAAGAGTAGATCTACCACGAGATCGTAGAGGCTAAACCCTAGGAGCTAGCCTATGATGATTATGATTGTAATTGTGATCGGCCTTCTAAGGACCAACCTCTCCAGTTTATATAGACACTCGAGAGGGCTAGGGTTTACATGGAGTCGGTTACAAGGAAGGAAATACAATATCCGGATTGCCGAGCTTGTCTTCCACGCAAAGGAGAGTCCCATCCGGACACGGGATGGAGCCTTGAGTCTTGTCTCCTCACGCTTCAATAGTCCGGACGATGTATATAGTTCGGCTGTCCAGATACCCCCTAATCCAGGACTCCCTCAATAGCCCCTGAACCAGGCTTCAATGACGATGAGTCCGGCGCGCAGTCTTGTCTTCGGCATTGCAAGGCGGGTTCCTTCTCCGAATACTCCAAGGCAATCATCGAACACTTCAACCGTGTCTGGATACACAAAATGATCTTCACATACTACCGTAGAGAGAATGACATTTCACAAATGCAATCTGATGACAACTTTTTTAGACAACGTGACATGTCATTATGGTCGGTTCATTATTCTAACCATTTTCCTACAACCAGCCACAGCGCATATTGCGAGGCGGTTTCCTTGACACGTCTTGTCAAATCAGAGATCGTGTCCCCTTATCACAGGATACTCATCAATACGGGTATGGGTTATCCCACCATGCCATCAATCGTGGCGCTTGGGAAGTAAGCGATTCTCAACGGGTGAGTGGGGAGGCGCACCGCATTCGTTGCCTCTATAAAGGGATAAGAGTTCCCCATTTTTACCCATGCCCTCTTCCTCCTTTGCCCACTCTTGCCCCCTCGAGCTCCAGCTCCCTAGCCCAAGTCTTCTCCGCATAGCTAAACATGTCCGGAGCAGGAGGCAAGTGGGTGGCTTCCACCGTGAAGGAGAAGCACATCGCAAATCTTCAGGCGGTCGGATACTTGGCCGCAGACATAGCGCACCGGCTACAAGACGACGGGCAGGTCATTCCAACCCCGGGACCCGACGAGAGGGTCGTGTTTCTCGCCCACTTTGTCTGTGGACTGGGGTTTCCACTTCACCCCTTCGTCCGCGGGCTCATGTTCTACTATGGGCTAGATTTCCATGATCTAGCCCCGAATTTCGTCCACAACATCTCGGCGTTTATCGTCGTGTGCGAGGCCTTCCACCGCATCAAGCCTCACTTTGTCCTGTGGCTGCAAATCTTCTGCGTGAAGCTGAAGATCGTGGGAGGCTAGCAAGCGGAGTGCGGAGGGGCTATGGTGGGCAAGATACATAACGTCACCTGGCTTGATGGCTCCTTTGCGGAAACCGTGAAGGGGTGGCAGTCGGGGTGGTTATACATCACCGAGCCGCGTGGCGCCAACTGGGCGGCGGCCCCCGAGTTCCGATCCAGAACCCCCATGCGGCTCACCTCCTGGGAAAAGAAGGGCCTGTCCTGGGGCGAGTCTACAAGCTGACCGAACTCCAGACCTGCATCAAGAGCATGAAGGACAAGAACATCAAGCTTGTCAACGTGATCCAGGTCATGCTTGTTCACCGGATTCTCCCGTGCCAAAGGCGGGCATTTAATCTGTGGGAGTTCGTCCTAGCCGAACACCAGATGCTTCGAAGGCTCTATCGAATGACGCACAAAGCCGCATGGAAGGCGCTGTTCAAGGCCTCCAAAGTACCTCCTCCCACATTCGAGGACCGTGGGCCTCACGCCGTGCGACCTCTTAATCAGGTGAGTTTTCAAGCTACCACTGGATTCGGTTCTTCCCAATATATTCATGGGGGAGTCTTAAGTAATTGTGTATATTTGTTCAGGATTATGTGGAGATGGCGGAGGAAATTGACTGTCCGGCTCCGCTGCTAGAAGGCCCAGCTGATGCTCTCCTGACGGAGATTCTAGTCCCGGCACCCTACAAGGTGCCGGAGAAGAAGGACGAGAAGAAGGCCCCGGGGATCCGAAAGGGTCTCTGGCGTAAGGTTTTGCCGGAAGCCTCGTCCGAAGATGACAAGGCACACTCCTCCCCCGAAGGGGAGGAAGAAGAAGAAGAAGGGGCCACCCCACCCGGAGAGGATGAGGGGCCTGAGAAGGCGGACCAGAGGGCCGGGAAAGGCCCTCGGTGCAAGGCTATCATACCCACGTTGTCTGACGACGACAAGACAGATTCCTCCCGCAGAGGCGGGGGGAAGCAAGAAGGAACTCTACCTCCCCGCACTGGGGAGGAGAAAAAGAGGAAAGCCGCCCCGGAGGGGGAGGCTGGGACGTCCAAGAAGGGAAAGGTGTCCCTTCCGGACTACTCCGCCACGGCCGCCCATAGCAAGGAGGGGTGGCTGCCCAGGGGGAAGCCCCTAGCGCGATCGTAAGTACCCGCACTCTGTCATGACTTTACTTCACTGTCTTTTTATAACGCCGAACATATATGCAGTCCGGCCAGGGTTAATCCCGAGGTATCTTCTTCGGATGGGTCCCTGAGCGATTCAGCGATGAACTCGCTCCCAACGGCCACTACTCCTCAACCCGCGGATGACACGGAGGTGTTGTCCCGAAGGCTCCCAGAGCGGGGGGGGGGTGACTCTAGAGATGCCCCAAGGCGGGATTCTAGATGTCGGACATGCGGGGTTCAAGTTCCCCACGGATCATGCCGATGAGATCCGCAACAAGCCGGACTCTTGTCCGGATACTGTGCCGGAGCCTTCAATGCCTCCGGATGCGGGCAAGCGGCCCCTCACTAGGGAGGGCGAGCCGTCCGTGCCGATGACTTCCGTCACGCCAGAGGCGTCGAATAGTCTGCTGGAAGCGCTTCTCGGCGCTTCCATGGATGACGAGCACCGTACTCTTATGGGTGCGGTGATTCAGAAGGTTCTGTCCACCAAGAGTGGACTGACCGAAGCGTGTACCAGCCTCCTGATAGGCTTTGAGGTAAGTAATAAAAATGTGTGAAATTACCACCTGATAGGTAGTAGCCCCTGATACTCTGTTTGGTGTTCGGAAAGAAAAGCCAAAAGGAGGGTCAATTATATTCCGCAGGAGTCTTGTAATAAGTATTCATGTGAATAAGTAGGTTGTGCAGCTTGCCGATGCTGCCCGCACAACCGAGGTTGCCGAACTAAAGAGGGTCCTGGGGCAGGAGCAGGGAGAGCTCGACCTCACGAAGAGGCAACTCAAAGAGAACAAAGGTGAGTGATTCTCCGCTCTTATGTATTTAAGGATAAATAAAATTGGTTAGTCTAACGAGGAAGCGTCGTGACTGTGTAACAGGGGCCACCGCCGAAGTGGCGTCCCTGAAGAAAGCATTGTCCGAGGCCGAAGACAAGGCGACCTTGGAATGCAAGGAGCGTGAAAAGCAAAGTGCTAGAGTGGGCGAGGTACAGCAAGAGCTCCAGGACCTCGGCAAGAAGTTCGAGTCCGTGGAGCATGATCTGAAGACGAAAGAGGCCGAGCTTGCAAAGGCCATTTTGAGTATGAAAGACGCCAAGGCCAAAGCCGAGAAGGCACAATAGGAAATCCAGGAGGCCAAAAAGATAGCGGTGGGTCATAAATTCTTTATTCAAAGCAAACATGTGGAGGAGGCGTTTCTTTTATTTACCCGAATTCGGAGCTCTCCAGGGGCATTCGCAGATCTGCCATGCAGTGTATCAGATGCCGCGGAGTTCTACCATGCCCAGGAGGGGAGCTCAACGGAGAAGCTGTTCTGGTTCCAGTATGCTGGGGCCGAACACCCAATGCATCTAAGTGACCAACTGAAGTAGTTGGTCGAACTCCACAGGGCGGCCGAACTGGCTATGAAAGATTTCATAGTCCAGATGTGGCCTGGTGAGCCCCTGCCCACTAGCTACTTCAGCCTGATCAAGCGGATGGTGAATGCCTGTCCGTGGCTTGAAGTTATCAAGCAATTTGCATCGAGGGTGCCTGTCGGGCCTTTGCCCGCGTGAAGGTGCATTGGGGCAGGCTGGATGCGGAGAAGATGGTGAAGGACGGGCTGCCGGAGGGCAAGGCGCATCGCTATCCCGCTAAGTACTATGATGGCGTTATGAAGGGCACTCTTTTCGTGGCTGATGAATGTACCAAGGACAAGATCTTTGACTAAATGTACCTCCGCCGCTGTTTGTAATTTAAAGACGACGTTATTTGTGCGATGTAGCACTGTTTGATTTAAAATATTACCTTATGTGCGGCTGTTTATAGAATTCTGAAAGTAGGCCAGTCGTCGGCTTCCGCCCCCACGTAACTAGTACCGGGGTGTTCCTGGAAAAACCCGGATACTCTTTATCCAAATTTTTGGTCCCTTAAGGAGGTATCCGGTGCAGCGAACAAGGCAATCGGGCTATGCAACTTTATAACTTTCACTTAGCCATAGAAGTCTATAATTTTAAATTTCGGCGAAGCCCCTAGAATTCAGAGGGCCGAATTGGGGTGCTATATACGCCTAAATCGGACAAGGCCGATTCATCGCCTAAAGCAGAAAAAATCTTTAAGGATTTTAAGACCTCTCGAGCAGCGACCAGCTCTCGCCGCATCATGCCGGTCAGTTTTCGGCTTTCTGTACTGTGGTGCTCATCCGGAAGAACCGGGACACAATCGCAGTAGTTCTCCCTGCGCTACCTTAGCCGATTTAACGGAACGTAAGGTACCAAACCAAGGGAGCCGGGCTAACCCAACTGTGGACCCAAGACATGATTCGGAGCTGATGCATATAGTTCTATAAGTTCGGGGTGCCGCACTATTTAAAGTGTTCGGACCTTACTTGCCGTAGTACGGGGCGCCATAAGAAGCCCCTGGCAAACGGACCGTACCAAGGTGTACGAATGCAATATCAAAGAAAAATTTGTGAGAAAAAAAATTCTCAAATAAGAGTAATAAGCTGACGCTATATATGATCTCCCATTGAGGAATAATACGTTTAAGCGTATGTTTACAATGAATGCATTAAGTGGAGATAAATAGGACTATTTGACATGTCCTATCCTGGGGCAGGCCGCATACAGAGAGATAAAACAGGTATAACGATCGTAAATAGATTCCACCTGGGTATTTCCTTCTGTGCGCAAAGCCTGTTGCCTCCTTGGTTTTCTCCACTGTATAAGTCCGACAATCCGGCTCTTCTCAAGAGGTTGCCCTAAGGCAGTGTCCTGAAAGAAATAGAAAAAGAATGGTTTTTTAATGAGATTATCCTGCGATGATACCGCACTGTTGACTGAGTCACTGTTGCACCTCCGCCTGTGCCCATGGTATTTTGAGTGCGTAGTTGTGAATGCGTGGCACGAATGCTGCATTGATGGGGTTTGGGTGGAGGCCAGACTGCTAGTCGCGCTCTTGGCGTGCCTGGTGATCCTGTTGTGGGGTGCTCCGGACTCGCTTGATGGTGCTCGGGGTTATCGTCGCCGGATTGGTGGCTTGCCAGAGGAGGCCGCATTGCACTTCTGCCGCGAGGGCTGCAGTATGCTCTTCTGTACAGAGAGAGCGGTCCATGTTTCCGTTGACTGTTATGACCCTGCGCGGGCCTGGCATCTTGAACTTGAGGTATGCATAGTGTGGTACCGCATTGAATCTAGCAAATGCGGTTCGTCCGAGCAGTGCGTGGTAACCACTACGGAAAGGGACGATATCAAAGATTAACTCTTTGCTTTGGAAGTTGTCCGGAGATCCGAAGACCACTTCCAATGTTATAGAGCCCGTACAGTGGGCCTCTACTCCAGGAATTACACCTTTAAAGGTGGTTTTGGTGGGCTTGATCCTTGAAGGGTCGATGCCCATTTTGCACACTGTGTCCTGATAAAGTAGGTTCAGGCTGCTGCCACCGTCCATAAGGACTCGCGTGAGGTGGAATCCGTCAATGATTGGGTCTAGGACCAATGAGGCTGAGCCGCCATGAAGGATGCTAGTTGGGTGATCCCTACGATCAAAGGTGATCGGACAAGCTGACCATGGGCTGAATTTGGGGGCGACTGGATCCATCTCATAGACGTCCCGTAGTGCTCGCTTCCATTCCCGCTTGGGGATGTGAGTGGCGTAGATCATGTTGACTGTTTTCACCTAGGGGGGAAATTTCTTTTGTCCCCCCGTGTTCAGACGCCGGGGCTCCTCGTCATCGTCGATGTGCAGCCCCTTGTCCTTGTTTTCGGCGTTTATTTTGCCAGCCTGTTTGAACACCCAGCAGTCTCTGTTGGTGTGGTTGGCTGGCTTGTCCGGGGTGCCATGAATTTTGCACGAGCGCTCCAATATAGGTCCAGACTGGACGGTCTCTGACTATTTCTTTTAAACGACTTCTTCCGCTGACCGGACTTGGATCCGCTGAATCTGGCGTTGACTGCCGTGTCTTCAGTGTTGTCGCCGTTGTTCCGTCGCTTATGTCTGTTGTGCCGTGGCTTGCCGTTATTGTCGCGGACATCCGAAGTGCCAGAATGTGGCGTAGTGCTGCTACGAGCCAACCAACTGTCCTCGCCCACGAAAAAGTGGGTCATTAGTGTTGTGAGAGCTGTCATGGACTTGGGTTTTTCCTGGCTGAGGTGTTGGGCGAGCCACTCATCACGGATATTATGCTTAAAAGCCAATAGGGCTTCGGTGTCCGGACAGTCGACTATTTGGTTCTTTTTAGTTAGGAACCGAGTCCAGAATTTCCTGGCTGACTCTCCTGGCTGTTGAGTAATGTGGCTCAAGTCATCGGCGTCCGGTGGTCGCACATATGTTCCTTGGAAGTTGTCGAGGAATGCGTCTTCCAGGATTTCCTAACTGCCAATGGAATTTGCTGGCAGGCTGTTTAGCCAGTGTCGGGCAGGTCCTTTGAGCTTAAGGGGAAGATACTTGATGGCGTGTAGATTGTCTCCGCGGGCCATGTGAATGTGGAGAAGGAAATCTTCAATCCATACTGCGGGGTCTGTTGTGCCATCGTATGATTCGATGTTTACAGGTTTGAACCCTTCTGGGAATTCATGATCCATCACTTCGTCAGTGAAGTAGAGGGGTTGTGCCGCACCTCTGTGCCGGGCTATGTGGCTACACAGTTCGAATTGGTCTTGGTGGCTGTGTTCGGCCCGACCGTACTTGTTTATGGTGTATCCGTCGCGACGGTCATCATCGCGTGTTGGGGCGCGCCCCCGCGATTCATAGATCGATCTTGGCTTTCTCTGCTTTGTTTTCCAGTATATCTTGCAGGTCTTGCCTGTAGCCCCGGGCTGTAGTGTGTTGGCATGGGGGTGTGGGCTGGTATTCGGGATGATATCCCGTTTTATCCCGGCCACGGGGTGGCCGGTCAGCCGTTTGGCGCTCGAGTTCGTATTTCTCGGCTGCCAGGACTTCAGTCCATCTACCTGTAGCAGGTCTTGATCAGCCTGGAGTTGTTGCTGCTTCTTTTTCAGGCTCCTCTCAGTGGCCATAAGCCGACGCTTGGAGCTATCCTGCTCCACGGGATCCTCAGGCACACCGAACTCGTCGTCGCCGAGGCTAATCTCGTCTTCGGAGGGGGCATGTAGTTGTCCTCCTCCGGATATCCGTCCATCGCCTGTTCGTCTCGGCTGACCTGCTCATCTTCCTGCTCGACATGCTAGAAGGCGGGCTGATCAGGGTTGTATTCCTCTTCGGCACCATCCAGATTGTTTTCGTCTCCCGGGCCGGTATTGCTGTGGCGGGGCTTGGAGCGGCGTCGACGATGCCCATGCTTTGTTTTTCTCTCTGATGGGTATCCTGCATTGCCTCATCGCCATTGGTTTCCTTTGGAGTGTCCACCATATATATATCGTATGAGGAGGTGGTTGTCCACCGCCCCGTGAGCGGTGGTTCCTGTTCGTCTCCTGCATTGTCGTCCATACCGTCGAGGTCTTCGGAGTCAAAGTCAAGCACGTCGGTTAAATCGTTGATCGTGGCAATGAACTGGGTGGTGGGTGGGCAACGAATTCCTTTGTCGCCTGCTTCCCACTCAAGCCGGACATAGTTCGGCCAAGAGCCTCCTGACAAAGATAGAGACTTTAATGAGTTCAGCATGTCGCCAAAGGGCGAGTGCTGGAAGATGTCCACAGCGGTAAACTCCATTACCGAAGCCCAACCTGGCTCGACTGGCTCGAGAGTGCGCGGACTGGAACCAACAACCGGATGTGAGTCTGGGGGTCCGGAGTTACAAGATTCCTCAGAAGTGAGGCCTGTGTTCGGCTCTACCACCGATGAGTGTGCAGCCTGCGAGGCGGGGCCCATCCCTCCGTCCTTAGCGATGCAGCCTGCTCCGGATTTAGGTCCGGGGCTACTGTTGGGGTGATATCCCGAACATTGTCCGATAGCAGGTCTAGGCCGTGCTCATCGCGACTGTCCGGTGCTTCTGGCACAGGCCCGAATCCGTCGAAGATAAAGTCTCCGCGAATATCCGCCGTGTAGTTCACGTTTCCAAACCTGACCTGGTGGTCAGGGGCGTAGCTGTCGATCTGCTCCAGATGGCCAAGCGAATTGGCCCGCAGTGCGAAGCCGCCGAACATGAAGATCTGTCCGAGGAGAAAAGTCTCGCCCTGGACCGTGTTGTTGATGACTGGAGGCGCCATCAAGCCTTGTAGCGACGACACAGAGGAAATCTCAATGAAAGCACCAATGTCGGTGTCAAAACCGGCGGATCTCGGGTAGGGGGTCCCGATCTGTGCGTCTTAGGCTGATGGTAACAGGAAGCAAGGGACACAATGTTTACCCAGGTTCGGGCCCTCTCGATGGAGGTAAAACCCTACTTCCTGCTTGATTAATATTGACGATATGAGTAGTACAAGAGTAGATCTACCATGAGATCGTAGAGGCTAAACCCTAGGAGCTAGCCTATGATGATTATGATTGTAATTGTGATCGGCCTTCTAAGGACCAACCTCCCCGGTTTATATAGACACCGGAGAGGGCTAGGGTTTACATGGAGTAGGTTACAAGGAAGGAAATACAATATCCGGATCACCGAGCTTGTCTTCCACGCAAAGGAGAGTCCCATCCGGACACGGGACGGAGCCTTGAGTCTTGTATCTTCATGCTTCAATAGTCCGGACGATGTATATAGTCCGGCTATCCGGATACCCCCTAATCCAGGACTCCCTCAGCAGGGGCTGGTGTGCTTATCGTTGCTCCCACTGGAGAGCACCTGAAGTACGTCATCCAGATGCATTTTCCCCGGGAGGCGGCGACCAACAATATAGCAGAGTATGAAGGGCTCCTTGTCGGGCTCAAGATTGCCACAAAATTGGGAATCAAGAAGCTGAGCTTTCGAGGAGATTCACAACTTGTGATGAGACAATTCAACAAGGATTACCAAAGTCCATTGATAGAGGCATACGCCGAGGAAGTGAGAAGATTGGAGGAGCGCTTTGACGAATTACAAACGGAACATGTATCCCATGCGGAAAACAGCATTGTTGATCATCTATCGAAGTGCACTGCGCAGAAGCTTCGTGTCGAACCAGGAACTTTTGTTCTCCATCTTACCCAGCCCTCCATATCCCCGACAACAATGGCCCAAAAGAGGAGGAAACTGAACTCCTGTATGCCTCTCCCGGTAAAGCCTCTCGGGGCTCCTGGCAGGGAACCTGCCGGAAACAACTCCCCTTCTATTGCCGGGATGCACCCTCCTACCAGGCCTCTGGTCCCCGAGGTCGAGGAATGTGCTCCCACGAATGAGGAGGTGCCGCTAGTCCTCGTTGCCGAGACCCAGGTTCCAACTTGGGCATGGCACATAGTCCATTTCCTCCAAACTGGAGAACTTCCTGAAGAGCAAGAAGAAGCGGAAAGTGTAGGCTGGAGGGCCACTATGTAACAGTTTTTTTATGAAACACTATATAGAAGAAGGCCCAACAGTGTGAAATTGAAATGCATTTGCCAGGAAGAAGGAAAGGAACTGCTGGCAGAAATACACAAAGGCATGTGCGGCTCCCACATTGGATCAAGGGCTTTAGTTGGGAAAGCACTTCGGCAAGGATTCTATTGGCCCACAGCCCTCCAAGATGATGTCGAGCTAGTCAACAAGTGTGAAGCCTGCCAGTTCCATTCCATGAATATCCATCTGCCTGCCCAAGCACTTCATACAATCCCTTTGTCATGGCCATTTTCGATTTGGGGGCTCGATATCCTCGGCCCTTTTCCCCGAGCTGTTGGGGGCTTTGAATTCTTGTTCTTTGCAATCGACAAGTTTACAATGTGGCCGGAAGTAGATGCCGTGAGGAAGGTGACAACTCAGTCAGCTATCAAGTTCTTGAAAGGATTGGTATGCCTCTTCGGGGTCCCTGCCTAGATCATCACCAACAACGGCACCCAGTTCACGAGCCACGCCTTCATGCAATATGTTCATTGATGTCTACTATGCAACCTTCTTCTTGTAGATGATGTTGGGCCTCCAAGTGCAGAAGTTTGTAGGATAGTAGCAAATTTCCCTCAAGTGGATGACCTAAGGTTTATCAATCCGTGGGAGCCGCAGGATAAAGATGGTCTCTCTCAAGCAACCCTGCAACCAAATAACAAAGAGTCTCTTGTGTCCCCAACACACCCAATACAATGATAAATTGTATAGGTGCACTAGTTCGGCGAAGAGATGGTGATACAAGTGAAATATGGATGGTAGATATAGGTTTTTATCATCTGAAAATATAAAAACAGCAAGGTAACTAATGATAAAAGTGAGCGTAAATGGTATTGCAATGGTAGGAAACAAGGCCTAAGGTTCATACTTTCACTTGTGCAAGTTCTCTCAACAATAATAACATAGTTGGATCATATAACAATCCCTCAACATGCAACAAAGAGTCACTCCGAAGTCACTAATAGCGGAGAACAAACGAAGAGATTATTGTAGGGTATGAAACCACCTCAAAGTTATCCTTTCTGATCGATCTACTCAAGAGTCCGTAGTAAAATAACATGAAGCTATTCTTTCCGTTCAATCTATCCTAGAGTTTGTACTAGAATAAAAACTTAAGACACAAATCAACCAAAACCCTAATGTCACCTAGATACTCCAATTGTCGGAGTAAATGACCACGGGTAGCCTAACCGGCTTCCCCTGGCTCTTCAAAAAATGTCGGGACGACTAAGCCCTCAAACATCCAAGACGCAGGGCCGCCTTCTCTTGCCTGACTGTCCCACTGGCCGGCTGCTGGAAGGCGGAAAGGCTCTAAGAGCTCTCTCGAAGAGGGCCGAATCCTAGCAGCAGGCCACTGGAGTAGCCGACTCCTAGTAGGCGGCCTGGCTCATACCCTCAAAGTTTGCACCCACATATGGGCGATAAGATGGGACGTGGCTGCAGTGAAGCCTGCCACCCCTGAATCCCAGAGCAAGCATGGCCATAGTGCGCCGTACGAGGCGGCCACTCCCCGTCCGGCGCGGCACTGTTGCCACGTTGACCATGACATCACCCATGACAGGCTGTCAGTACAGCCTACAGGCGGCGGGCCCTTCCTGCCAGAAAGATACCAGAAGGTGGTCGAGCTTGACCAGATGGCCTGGGGGGAGGCCGGCACCCAGCAGTCGGCCTGCCCCCACCCTGAAAGTTTGTGCACCACTAAGCAGATAAGATGGGGTAAGGCTACAGTGAATGACCGCCAGGCGGCGGCACTGTAGCCATGCTTACCCCAACAAAGCCATTGTCACCAAGTGTAAGGCTACAGTAACCAGCTGCCGACAAGATCCCAAGCCGGTGGGCCCAGCCTGTCGGCCAAGAGGCCGACAGCCGGCGGGACCCACCAGTCGGTGGGCCCTAGCGGCCGGCAGAGAAGCCGGTGACAATAGACACTGACGGCCTGGACACACATCCAGCCGGATTACCATTGTACCCGTGGGGGTAGGCCTATATAAACCCCCGAGGGCACCAATGCAAAGGGTTGATCTCTTAGAGTTTTAGACACCACATAGAGAGAAGAGGAGAGCTAGCCTTGCCCTTCTTCTTCCTCTAGCTAAATAGCTCAAGGAGCCTCTTGTAGCTACTTTTTTCATCTAGTTATCATGCAGAGACCCCATAGAGCAGGACTAGGGGTGTTATCTCCTAGGAGAGCCCCGAACCTGGGTAAGATTCACCGGCGTGCATGTCTTCGCCTTATCCCGTTTCCAGGCACCGGCGATGTCTTACTGGCTCCCACAATGATTAGCCACGCGTTGGCATATGTCGCACCTACCACCCGACATTTGGCGCCCATTGTGGGGCCAGGTGCACCGTCATTCGGAGATCTGCTCTGGACAGGAACCCTCTTCCTCCCTAGCGAGCGTAGACAGCCTGGCACACCTGATGGCGCTTGCCCCGACGTCCTGCATGGCATCGACGACGCCTACCCAGCGAGCTGCCTAGCCGATCTTCTCGGCGAGGTCCACCTCTCCGACGAGCCAGCGCCAGGCACGGGTGCAACCAGCTCCAAGAGCTACCTCACCGACTTCCTTGGCAAGCTCGACATCGCCAAGGAGTGCACCTCCGACCTGGAGTCGATCGGCTCCACGGACCCAATGCTTGTCGACTCCGACACGGAATCGCTTGACGCCTTCCCCACCAACGTGGTGGTCATCGACGACCGTCTTCCTCGAGCAGACAGCAGCGGCAGCAGCGTCACTAAGGTGCTAGTCATCAGTCACGGTGCCGCCTCCGGCGGAAACGTCCATGACACCTTGCATACGGCGCTACATGACTTGTCTGCCCCCATCCTGGCGACGCCGACGCCGACATGCTGGAGGCCCACTGCCTTGCCCTCATCGAGAACGGCAAGAAGATAGCCTCCATGAGACACCTCACCGAGGCTTACCAGCACGAGGTTGATTGTGCAACCTCTGGCACACCGCCTGCTGGCGGACCCAGCCGGATTGGCGCTATCAAGAAGCGCGGCGCGGCCATCGCCAGCATGCTGGGTGCTGACCGCCCAGTCTACGCCACACCACTCGAGAACCTGTGCACCGCCCAGGCGGCTATAGACGAACTGGAAGGGCTGGAGGGCGACAAGCTTCACAGCATGACCAAACACGTCCAGCAGCTGATCGATGTGGCCACACAGCGGCATGAAGCCGGCCTCCGCGCTGAGAGCCCTCCCCCACGCTGAGAGCATGGCGCAACATCCTGGACGCCGACTACTGGCGGCGCCCGCAATCAAAAAGACAAGGAGCCGACTGCTAGCCCTAGTCGGACGCGCCTCACCATCGAGCGTGACGCAGAAGGCCGCCCCCAAACTGTGGAGCGATGAGGCAACCCGCCCCCTCCTCCGCCTCACGGGGAGAGATATCCCACCCCGCTACGTGTCACGCACCCGACGCTCAGCGGCCGACTGGGCCGCCGTGAAGGAATCAGCGAGAATGATGCCCGCCATCAGATCGACCGCCTGGCAAGAAGAAGACGATGTCGGCCCACCCTATTTCGCCCCCCGCATCCGCGACGAGCCCTTTCCCAAAGGGTTCTCTCTCCCAAGAGACACGCCAAAATACAACGGCTGAGTGAAGCTGGAAGACTGGTTGATAGGTTACTCCACTACAGTCAGCATAGCGAACGGCAACAGGCGCGTTGCCATGAAGTACGTCCTATCGGATATCGGATTCCGGCAAAAGCCCTTAAGGTTCAAACTCTGGGGTGCGCATGAATATCTACTCCCTACCGATCCACGCCCCAAACCTCGCCGTGAATCTAAGCTACATGATGAACAACACAAGGGACTGAAGATTTATACTGGTTCGGGCCACCGTTGTGGTGTAATACCCTAATCCAGTGTGTGTGGTGTGGTGGATTGCCTCTGGGGCTGGTGATGAACAGTACAGAGGAAGAACAGCCTCGCGAGGGGTGTTCTTGAGCTGGTGCGGTGTTCTACTCGGATGGATTCCATCCCCCTCCTACTGTGGTGGATATCTCTATTTATGGGGGCCCTGGTCCTCTTCCCAAATAATGAGCGGGAAGGGAGCCAACACGGCCATTTTAAAGGGGGACAACTAGTATAAGCTATCCTGACTAAAGTTGGTCTTCGACTGCCAAAGGCACTGGTGATGACACCGTCTTGGGCTCCACGGTGAACTCCGTCCTGTCGTCCTGCTGGTCTTGGTCTCGTTGCAACAATATGGAAACCTTTGCTTGATGCCTCGGTACTCCGCGCATGCACTTGCCCCCTTTGCACCAAAGAGGAAACGAGGACACTACATCAGCTGGCGCCCGCCTGACGCCCGCCTGGTCTCGATCGTCATGGCTTGTGTCACGAGCACCTCGCGAGGTACTCCTTGCCTTGATCTCTCCGCCTCCTCGCGAGCCTGCCTGGTGAGGCTGCCCCTGAGGAAGCCTTGCGTCGTCCGCCCCGTGAGGCTTGGCCCCTCACAAGGGTCTTGAGCTTGGGTTGATGTAGACGGGACGTACTGGGCCACTGCTTGAGCCCCGCCGCAGGCCACAGGCAGGCAAGTCTGGGGACCCCCATTCCCAGAACACCGATAGTAGCCCCTGGGCCCAAGGCATACTCGGACTTGGCTTAGCAGGGAAGCCAAAGGGCAAGTGCGGAGCACCGGGGCCCCAACAGCCTGAGCCCTTGGTCGCTGTGTGGCGGTTGATTGGTGCTACATCTTGAGCTTGCGTTGGTTTTCCTCGAATAGGAGAGGGTGATGCAGCAAAGTATAGCGTAAGTATTTCCCTCAGTTTTGAGAACCAAGGTATCAATCCAGTAGGAGGCTCCTCAAAAGTCCCACGCACCTACACAAACAAACTGAGAACTCGCAACCAACGCAATAAAGGGATTGTCAATCCCTTCGCGGCCACTTGCGAAAGTGAGATCTAATAAAGATAGTATGATAAGATAAATATATTTTTGGTATTCTATAAGATAGATGCAAAAAGTAAAGATGCAAATCAAGGTAGATTGAAAGAAAATATGATAAGAGATAGACCCGGGGGCCATAGGTTTCACTAGAGGCTTCGCTCAAGATAGCATAAGTATTACGGTGGGTGAACAAATTACTGTCGAGAAATTGATAGAAAAGCGCATAGTTATGAGATTATCTAGGCATGATCATGTATATAGGCATCACGTCCATAACAAGTAGACCGACTCCTGACTGCATCTACTACTATTACTCCACAGATCGACCGACTCCCCCCTGCATCTAGAGTATTAAGTTCATAAGAACAGAGTAACGCATTAAGCAAGATGACATGATGTAGAGGGATAAACACATGCAATATGATATAAACCCCATCTTGCTATCCTCAATGGCAACAATACAATACGTGTCTTGCAAACCTTTCTGTCACTGGGTAATAACACTGCAAGATTGAACCCAAAGCTAAGCACTTCTCCCATGGCAAGAAGAACCAATCTAGTAGGCCAAACCAAACTGATAATTCGAAGAGACTTGCAAAGATAACTCAATCATATATAAAAGAATTCAGAGAAGATTCAAATATTATTCATAGATAAACTTGATCATAAACCCACAATTCATCGGATCTCGACAAACACACCGCAAAAAGAGTTTACATCAAATAGATTTCCACAAGAGAGGGGGAGAACATTGTATTGAGATCCAAAAAGAGAGAAGAAGCCATCTAGCTAATATCTATGGACCCGTAGGTCTGTGGTAAACTACTCACAACAAATCGGAGGGGCAAGGATGTTGATGTAGAATCCCTCCATGGTTGATTCCCCCTCCAGCGGAGTGCCGGCGAAGGCTCCAAGATGAGATCTCGCGGATACAGAAGGTTACGGCGGTGGAAGTTGTGTTTCGTGGTGCTCCTGGATGTTTTTGGGGTACATGGGTATATATAGGAAGAAGAAGTACGTCGGTGGCCGCCCAAGGGGCCCACGAGACAGGGGGCGCGCCCTACAGGGGGGCCCTATCTCGTGGGGCCCTCGGGAGCTTCTTGACTTGCACTCCAAGCTCTCCGGATCAGATTTGTTCAAAAAATCACGCTCCCAAAGGATTCATTAGGTTTGGACTCCGTTTGATATTCCTTTTCTTTGAAATACTGAAATAGGCAAAAAACAGCAATATGGGCTGGACCTACGGTTAGTAGGTTAGTCCCAAAAATGACATGAATGTGTAAAATAAAGCCCATAAACATCTAAAGGGGTAATATAATAGCATGGAACAATAAAAAATTATAGATATGTTGGAGACGTATCAAGCATCCCCAAGCTTAATTCCTACTCGTCCTCGAGTAGGTAAATGATAAAAAGAGAATTTTTGATGTGGAATGCTACCTAGCATAATTCATAATGTAATTTTTTTATTGTGGCATGAATGTTCAGATCCAAATGAATACAAAATAAAAGTTCATATTGACATAAGAAATAGTAACACTTCAAGCATACTAATCAAAGTAATCATGTCTTCTCAAAATAGCATGGCAAAAGAAAGTTCATCTCTACAAAATCATATAGTTAGGCTATGCTTCATTTTTTTCACACAAAGATGTTCCCAACTTCTATACCCCCAATGACAAGCCAAGCAATTGTTTCATACTTAAATAGTCTCGAACTTTTTCAACCTTCACGCAATACATGAGCGTGAGCCATGGATATAGCACTATGGGTGGAATAGAATATGATGACGGGGATTGTGTGGAGAAGACAAAAAGAGAAAGTCTCACATTGACGAGGATAATCAACAGGCTATGGAGATGCCCATCAATTGATGTCAACATGAGGAGTAGGAATTGCCATGCAACAGATGCACTAGAGCTCTAAATGAATGCTCAACAAGAAAACTAGTGGGTGTGCATCCAACTTGCTTGCTCACGAAGACCTAGGGCATTTGACGAAGCCCATTGTACGAATATATAAGCCAAGTTCTATAATGAAAAATTCCCACTAGTATGAAAAAGACAACTTATGAGACTCACTATATGAAAAACATGGTGCTACTTTGAAGCACAATATATGAGACTCACTACATGAAGAACAAGGTGCTACTTTGATGCACAAGTGTGGAAAAAGAGATAGTAACATTGCCTTTTTTCCTTTTTTCTTTCTTTTTCTTTTTTTTTGCTTTTGGGCCTTTCTTTTTCCTTTTGGCCTTTCTTCTTTTTTTTTCTTTCCTTTTTTTCTTTGGGCAATGTTCTAATAATGATGATCATCATACTTCTATTGATTACAACATAAGAATTACAACTCGAAACTAGAACAAGATATGACTCTATATGAATGCCTTCGGTGGTGTACCGGGATGGTGCAATGAATCAAGAGTGACATGCATGAAAAATAATGCTTGGTGGCTTTGCCACAAATACGATGTCAACTACATGATCATGCAATGGCAATATGACAAAAGTAAAGTATGTCATGAAAATGATGAACGAAACGGTGGAAAGTTGCATGGAAATATATCTCGGAATGGCTATGGAAATGCCATAATAGGTAGGTATGGTGGCTGTTTTGAGGAAGATATAAGGAGGTTTATGTGTGATAGAGCTTATCATATCACGGGGTTTGGATGCACCGGCGAAGTTTGCACCAACTCTCAAGGTGAGAAAGGGCAATGCATGGTACCGAAGAGGCTAGCAAAGGTGGAAAGGTAGAAGTGTGTATAATCCATGGACTCAACATTAGTCAAAAGAACTCATATACTTATTGCAAAAATTTAGAAGTTATCAAAAATCAAGTACTAAGCACATGCTCCTAGGGGGATAGATTGGTAGGAAAAGACCATTGCTCGTCCCCGACCGCCACTCATAAGGATGCACAAGCCAAGTACACTTCATGTTTCAAATTTGTTACACAACTTTAACCATACGTGCATGCTACGGGATTTGCTAACTTCAACACAAGCATTCTTTGAATTCATAATCACCTAACTATCATGACTTTAATATCAGTACCTCCATATCTCAAAACAATTATCAAGTATCAAATTGATCATGGCATACAATTCACTTTTCTATGATAGTTTTTATTATACCCAACCTGGATGCTCATCATTCTAGGACCAACTTTATGACCATAGCAAATACCATGCTGTTATAAAAGACTCTCAAAATAATATAAGTGAAGCATGAGAGACTAGCAATTTCTTCAAAATTAAAACACCACCATGCTCTAGAAGATATAAGTGAAGCACTAGAGCCAAAACTATTAAGCTCAAAAGATATAAGTGAAGCACATAGAGTATTCTAGCAAATTCTAATCAAATAGGCTTCTCCCAAAAGGTGTGTACAGAAAGGATGATTGTGTTAAACTAAAGGGCAAACACTAATATAATACACGACGCTCCAAGCAAAACACATATCATGTGGCGAATAAAAATATAGCTCGAAGTAAAGTTACCAATGAACGAAGACGAAAGAGGGGATGCCTTCCCGGGGCATCCCCAAGCTTAGGCTTTTGGCTATTCTTTAATATCTTGGGGTGCCATGGGCATCCCCAAGCTTAGGCTCTTGTCAACCTTTATTCCATAGTCCATAAAAGCTTTACCCAAAACTTGAAAACTTCACAACACAAAACTCAACAGGAAATCTTATAAGCTCCGTTAGTGAAAGAAAACAAAACCACCACATAGGGTACTGCAATGAACTCATTCTTTATTTAATTTTGTGTTGAACCTACTGTATTCCAACTTATTTATGGTTCATAGACTGAATTACTAGCCATAGATGCATTGAAATAAGCAAACAACACACGAAAAACCGAATCTGTCAAAAACAGAACAGTCTGTAGAAATCTGTAACTAACGCAAACTTCTGGAACTCTAAAAATCCTACCAAAATAGGAAGTCCTGGAAATTTGTCTATTTAACATCAGCAAGAAGAATCAACACAAAATCAAGTTCCGGTGATTTAACAAAATTATATTCGTGCACACAAAGTTTCTCTTTTTCAGCAGAATCAAATCAACTATCATCGTAGGTTATCCTATAGGTTCTACTTGGAACAAACACTAATTAAAAGATAAAAACACATCTAAATAGAAGGTAGATTCAAGATTTATTACTAAACAGGAGAAAAAACAAAAACCATAAAGAAAATTGGGTTGCCTCCCAACTAGCGCTATCGTTTAACGCCCCTAGCTAGGCATAAAAGAGAAGATAGATCTACCGAGTGCCATCTTTGGCACTAAATTCATAAGTAGCCTGCATGATAGATTCATAAGGTAATTTGACTTTCTATCTTGGAAAGTGCTCCATGCCTTTCTTTAAAGGAAATTGGAGTCTAATGTTCCCTTCCTTCATATCAATATTCGCACCAATCGTTCTAAGGAAAGGTCTACCAAGAATAATAGGGCAAGAAAGATTGCAATCTATATCAAGAACGATAAAATCTACGGGCACCAAATTTCTATTTGCAACAATAAGAACATCATTGATCCTTCCCATAGGCTTTTAATGGTGGAATCCGCAAGGTGCAAATTTAAAGAGCAATCATCAAGATCATGGAAACCTAGAATATCACATAAAGTTTTCGGAATCGTGGAAACACTAGCACCCAAATCACACAAAGAAAACACTCATAATCTTTAATTCTAATCTTTATAGTAGGTTCCCACTCATCATTAAGTTTTCTAGGTATAGAAACTTCCAAATTAAGTTTTTCATCACAAGATTGCATCAAGGCATCAACAATATGTTTGGTAAAAGCTTTATTTTGACTATAAGCATGAGGAGAATTAACAACGGATTGCAACAAGGAAATACAACCTTTTAAAGAGCAATTATCATAATCAAATTCCTTGAAATCTGAGATAGTAGGTTCAACATTATTAGAAGTTGAGGATTCTCCAATCTCACTTTTACCAAATTTACATCAAGATCTAAAGACTCCGAATTTTTGGGACGCCTTCTAGGCAAAGTTGATTCATCATCACTCCCATAATCAAATTCATATTGCAAAACATAGATCTAATAGGAGACGCATCAATAACTTTAAGATCCTCATCATTATTTTCATGAAGACTAGAAGAACACGCTTTTATAAAGCTTTCTTTTTTAGCACGCAATCTAGCGGTTCTTTCCTTGCACTCGTCAATGGAAATTCTCATTACTTTGAGAGACTCATTGATATCATGCTTAGGATAAGAAGATCCAAGTTTAAGAGAATTAACATCAAGCGAAAGTCTATCAACGTTCCTAGCCAAATCATCAACTTTGAGCAATTTTTCTTCAAGCAAAGCATTAAAATTCTTTTGAGAAATCATAAATTCTTTCACACTATTCTCAAAATCAGAGGGCATCTTATTAAAATTATCATAAGAATTATTGTAGGAATTTCCATAATTATTAGAGGGATTACTAGGGAACGGTCTAGCATTAAAATTTCCTCTATAAGCATTGTTTCCAAAACTATTCCTACCAACAAAATTCACATCCATAGATTCATTATTATTCTCAATCAAGGAAGACAAAGGCATATCATTGGGATCAAGAGGAGTATTTTTAGTAGCAAACATCTTCATAAGTTCATCCATCTTTCCACTCAAAACATTAATTTCTTCTATAGCATGCACTTTTTTACTAGAAGATCTTTCGGTGTGCCATTGAGAATAATTAGCCATAATATTATCAAGCAATTTTTAGCATCTCCTAACGTAATTTCCATAAACGTGCCTCCCGCGGCCAAATCTAAGAGATTTCTAGAAGCAAAGTTCAAACCGGCATAAAAATTTTGTATGATCATCCATAAATTCAAACCATGAGTAGGGCAATTGCGAAGCATCAATTTCATTCTTTCCCAAGATTGGGCAACATGCTCATGATCAAGTTGTTTAAAATTCATAATATCGCTCCTAAGAGTGATGATCTTAGCGGGAGGAAAGTACTTAGAGATAAAAGCATCTTTGCACTTGTTCCAAGAATCAATACTATTTTTAGGCAAAGACGAAAACCAAACTTTAGGACGATCTCTAAGTGAAAACAGAAAAAACTTCAATTTGACAATATTGTTATCCGTATCTTTCTTGTTTTGCATATCACGCAAATCAACAAAAATGTTTAGATGTGTAGCGGCATCTTCACTAGGAAGGCCGGCGAATTGATCTTTCATAACAAGATTCAGCAAAGCACTATTGATTTCACAAGACTCAACATCATTAAGAGGAGCAATCGGAGTACTAAGGAAATCATTATTATTGGTGTTCGAGAAGTCACACAATTTGGTATTATCTTGCGCCATGGCAACAAGTAATCCAACACACAAGCAAATAGAAAAATGGCAAGAGAAAAGAGAGGAGTAGATTGGGAAAGAGAGGGCGAATAAAATGGCAAGGGTGAAGTGGGGGAGAGGAAAACGAGAGGCAAATGGCAAATAATGTAAATGCGAGGGAGATGGGTTTGTGATGGGTACTTGGTATGTCTTGACTTGAGCGAAGACCTCCCCAGCAACGGCGCCAGAAATCCTTCTTGCTACGTCTTGAGCTTGCGTTGGTTTTCCTTGAAGAGGAGAGGGTGATGCAGCAAAGTGTAGCGTAAGTATTTCCCTCAGTTTTGAGAACCAAGGTATCAATCCAGTAGGAGGCTCCTCAAAAGTCCCACGCACCTACACAAACAAACTGAGAACTCGCAACCAACGCAATAAAGGGGTTGTCAATCCCTTCACGGCCACTTGCGAAAGTGAGATCTAATAAAGATAGTATGATAAGATAAATATATTTTTGGTATTTTATAAGATAGATGCAAAAAGTAAAGATGCAAATAAAAGTAGATTGAAAGCAAATATGATAAGAGATAGACCGGGGGCCATAGGTTTCACTAGAGCTTCTCTCAAGATAGCATAAGTATTACGGTGGGTGAACAAATTACTGTCGAGCAATTGATAGAAAAGCGCATAGTTATGAGATTATCTAGGCATGATCATGTATATAGGCATCACGTCCATAACAAGTAGACCTACTCCTGCCTGCATCTACTACTATTACTCCACACATCGACCGACTCCTGCCTGCATCTAGAGTATTAAGTTCATAAGAACAGAGTAACGCATTAAGCAAGATGACATGATGTAGAGGGATAAACACATGCAATATGATATAAACCCCATCTTGTTATCCTCGATGGCAACAATACAATACGTGTCTTGCAACCCTTTCTGTCACTGGGTAAGAACACCACAAGATTGAAACCAAAGCTAAGCACTTCTCCCATGGCAAGAAGAACCAATCTAGTAGGCCAAACCAAACTGATAATTCAAAGAGACTTGCAAAGATAACTCAGTTATACATAAAAGAATTCAGAGAAGATTCAAATATTATTCATAGATAAACTTGATCATAAACCCACAATTCATCGGATCTCGACAAACACACCGCAAAAAGAGTTTACATCGAATAGATCTCCACAAGAGAGGGGGAGAACATTGTATTGAGATCCAAAAAGAGAGAAGAAGCCATCTAGCTAATAACTATGAACCCGTAGGTCTGTGGTAAACTACTCACAATTCATCAGAGGGGCAAGGATGTTGATGTAGAAGCCCTCCGTGGTTGGTTCCCCCTCCGGCAGAGTGCCGGCGAAGGCTCCAAGATGAGATCTCGCGGATACAGAAGGTTACGGCGGTGGAAATTGTGTTTCGTGGTGCTCCTGGATGTTTTTGGGGTACGTGGGTATATATAGGAAGAAGAAGTACATCGGTGGCCGCCCGAGGGGCCCACGAGACAAGGGGGTGCGCCCTACAAGGGGGGGGGGCGGCGCCCTATCTCGTGGGGCCCTCGGGAGCTTCATGACTTGCACTCCAAGATCTCTGGATCAGATTTGTTCCAAAAATCACGCTCACAAAGGTTTCATTCCGTTTGGACTCCGTTTGATATTCCTTTTCTTCGAAATACTGAAATAGGCAAAAAACAACAATATGGGTTGGGCCTCCGGTTAGTAGGTTAGTCCCAAAAATGACATGAGTGTGTAAAATAAAGCCCATAAACATCTAAAAGGGTAATATAATAGCATGGAACAATAAAAAATTATAGACACATTGGAGACGTATCAAGCATCCCCAAGCTTAAATTCCTGCTCGCCCTCGAGTAGGTTAATGATAAAAAAAGAATTTTTGATGTGGAATGCTACCTGGCATAATTCATAATGTAATTTTTTTATTGTGGCATGAATGTTCAGATCCAAATGAATACAAAATAAAAGTTCATAATGACATAAGAAATAGTAAGACTTCAAGCATACTAATCAAAGTAATCATGTCTTCTCAAAATAGCATGGAAAAAGAAAGTTCATCCCTACAAAATCATATAGTTAGGCTATGCTTCATTTTTGTCACACAAAGATGTTCCCAACTTCTATACCCCCGATGACAAGACAAGCAATTGTTTCATACTTAAATAATCTCAAACTTTTTCAACCTTCACGTAATACATGAGCGTGAGCCATGGATATAGCACTATGGGTGGAATAGAATATGATGATGGGGATTGTGTGGAGAAGACAAAAAGAGAAAGTCTCACATTGACGAGGATAATCAACAGGCTATGGAGATGCCCATCAATTGATGTCAACATGAGGAGTAGGGATTGCCATGCAACGGATGCACTAGAGCTATAAATGAATGCTCAACAAAAGAAAACTAGTGGGTGTGCATCCAACTTGCTTGCTCACGAAGACCTAGGGCATTTGAGGAAGCCCATTGTAGGAATATACAAGCCAAGTTCTATAATGAAAAATCCCCACTAGTATGAAAAAGACAACTTATGAGACTCACTATATGAAAAACATGGTGCTACTTTGAAGCCAAATATATGAGACTCACTACATGAAGAACAAGGTGCTACTTTGATGCACAAGTGTGGAAAAAGAGATAGTAACATTGCCATTTTTATTTATTTTTTTCTTTTTTTTCTTTTGGGCCTTTCTTTTTTTATTTTGGCCTTTCTTTTTTTTTTCTTTCTTTTTTTTCTTTGGGCAATGTTCTAATAATGATGATCATCACACTTCTATTGATTACAACATAAGAATTACAACTCGAAACTAGAACAAGATATGACTCTATATGAATGCCTCCAGTGGTGTACCGAGATGGTGCAATGAATCAAGAGTGACATGTATGAAAAATAATGCTTGGTGGCTTTGCCACAAATACGATGTCAACTACATGATCATCCAATGGCAATACGACAAAAGTAAAGTATGTCATGAAAATGATGAACGGAACGGTGGAAAGTTGCATGGCAATATATCTCGGAATGGCTACGGAAATGCCATAATAGGTAGGTATGGTGGCTGTTTTGAGGAGGATATAAGGAGGTTTATGTGTGATAGAGCGTATCGTATCACGGGGTTTGGATGCACCGGCGAAGTTTGCACCAACTCTCAAGGTGAGAAAGGGCAATGCACGGTACCGAAGAGGCTAGCAAAGGCGGAAAGGTAGAAGTGCGTATAATCCATGGACTCTACATTAGTTAAAAGAACTCATATACTTATTGAAAAAAATTTAGAAGTCATCAAAAATCAAGTACTATGCGCATGCTCCTAGGGGGATAGATTGGTAGGAAAAGACCATCGCTCGTCCCCGACCGCCACTCATAAAGATGCACAAGCCAAGTACACTTCATGTTTCAAATTTGTTACACAACTTTAACCATACGTGCATGCTATAGGATTTGCTAACTTCAACACAAGCATTCTTTGAATTCATAATCACCCAACTAGCATGACTTTAATATCAGTACCTCCATATCTCAAAACAATTATCAAGTATCAAATTGATCATGGCATCCAATTCACTTTTCTATGATAGCTTTTATTATACCCAACTTGGATGCTCATCATTCTAGGACCAACTTTATGACCATAGCAAATAACATGCTGTTCTAAAAGACTCTCAAAATAATATAAGTGAAGCATGAGAGACTAGCAATTTCTTCAAAATTAAAACACCACCGTGCTCTAGAAGATATAAGTGAAGCACTAGAGCCAAAACTATTAAGCTCAAAAGATATAAGTGAAGCACATAGAGTATTCTAGCAAATTCTAATCACATAGGCTTCTCCCAAAAGGTGTGTACATCAAGGATGATTGTGGGAAACTAAAGGGCAAAGACTAATATAATACACGACGCTCCAAGCAAAACACATATCATGTGGCGAATAAAAATATAGCTCGAAGTAAAGTTACCAATGAACGAAGACGAAAGAGGGGGTGCCTTCCCGGGGCGTCACCAAGCTTAGGCTTTTAGCTATTCTTTAATATCTTTGGGTGCCATGGGCATCCCCAAGCTTAGGATCTTGCCACCCTTTATTCCATAGTCCATAAAAGCTTTACCCAAAACTTGAAAACTTCACAACACAAAACTCAACAGGAAATCTTATAAGCTCCGTTAGTGAAAGAAAACAAAACCACCACATATGGTACTGCAATGAACTCATTCTTTATTTAATTTGGTGTTTAACCTACTGTATTCCAACTTCTTTATGGTTCATAGACTGAATTACTAGCCATAGATGCATTGAAATAAGCAAACAACACACGAAAAACAGAATCTGTCAAAAACAGAACAGTCTGTAGCAATCTGTAACTCACGCAAACTTATGGAACTCTAAAAATCCTACCGAAATAGGACGTCCTGGAACATTTGTCTATTGAACATCAGAAAAAAGAATCAACGCAAAATCACGTTCCTGTGATTTAACAAAATTATATTCGTGCACGCAAAGTTTCTGTTTTTCAGCAGAATCAAATCAACTATCATCGTAGGTTATCCTGTAGGTTCTACTTGGCACAAACACTAATTAAAAGATAAAAACATATCTAAATAGAAGGTAGATGCAAGATTTATTACTAAACAGGAGCAAAAACAAAAACCATAAAGAAAATTGGGTTGCCTCCCAACTAGCGCTATCGTTTAACGCCCCTAGCTAGGCATAAAAGAGAAGATAGATCTAACGAGTGCCATCTTTGGCACTAAATTCATAAGTAGCCCGCATGATAGATTCATAAGGTAATTTCACTTTCTATCTTGGAAAGTGCTCCATGCCTTTCTTTAAAGGAAATTGGAGTCTAATGTTCCCTTCCTTCATATCAATAATCGCACCAATCGTTCTAAGGAAAGGTCTACCAAGAATAATAGGGCAAGAAAGATCGCAATCTATATCAAGAACGATAAAATCTACAGGCACCAAATTTCTATTTGCAACAATAAGAACATCATTGATCCTTCCCATAGGCCTTTTAATGGTGGAATCCTCAAGGTGCAAATTTAAAGAGCAATCATCAATATCATGGAAACCTAGAATATCACATAAAGTTTTCAGAATCGTGGAAACACTAGCACCCAAATCACACAAATCAAAACACTCATAATCTTTAATTCTAATCTTTATAGTAGGTTCCCACTCATCATTCAGTTTTCTAGGTATAGAAACTTCCGAATTAAGTTTTTCATCATAATATTGCATCAAGGCATCAACAATATGTTTGGTAAAAGCTTTATTTTGACTATAAGCATGAGGAGAATTAACAACGGATTGGAACAAGGAAATACAACCTTTTAAAGAGCAATTATCATAATCAAATTCCTTGAAATCTGAGATAGTAAGTTCAACATTATTAGAAGTTGAGGATTCTCCAATCTCACTTTTACCAAATTTACCATCAAGATCTAAAGACTCCGAATTTTTGGGATGCCTTCTAGGCAAAGTTGATTCATCATCACTCCCAAAATTCATATTGCAAAACATAGATCTAATAGGAGACGCATCAATAACTTTAAGATCCTCATCATTATTTTCATGAAGACTAGAGGAACACGCTTTTATAAAGCTTTCTTTTTTAGCACACAATCTAGCGGTTCTTTCCTTGCACTTGTCAATGGAAATTCTCATTACTTTGAGAGACTCATTGATATCATGCTTAGGAGAAGAAGATCCAAGTTTAAGAGAATTAACGTCAAGCAAAACTCTAACAATGTTCCTAGCGAAATCATCAACTTTGAGCAATTTTTCTTCAAGCAAAGCATTAAAATTCTTTTGAGAAATCATAAATTCTTTCACACTATTCTAAAAATCAGAGGGCATCTTATTAAAATTATCATAAGAATTATTGTAGGAATTTCAATAATTATTAGAGGGATTACTAGGGAACGGTTTAGCATTAAAATTTCCTCTATAAGCGTTGTTTCCAAAACTATTCCTACCAACAAAATTCACATCCATAGATTCATTATTATTCTCAATCAAGGAAGACAAATGCATATCATTGTGATCAAGAGGAGTATTTTTAGTAATAAACATCTTCATAAGTTCATCCATCTTTCCACTCAAAACATTAATTTCTTCTATAGCATGCATTTTTTTACTAGAAGATTTTTCAGTGTGCCATTGAGAATAATTAGCCATAATATTATCAAGAAATTTTGTAGCATCTCCTAACATAATTTCTATAAACGTGTCTCCCGCGGCCGAATCTTAGAGATTCTAGAAGCAAAGTTCAAACCGGCATAAAATTTTTGTATGATCATCCATAAATTCAAACCATGAGTAGGGCAATTGCGAAGCATCAATTTCATTCTTTCCCAAAATTGGGAAACATGCTCATGATCAAGTTGTTTAAAATTCATAATATCATTCCTAAGAGTGATGATCTTAGCGGGAGGAAAATACTTAGAGATAAAAGCATCTTTGCACTTGTTCCAAGAATCAATACTATTTTTAGGCAAAGACGAAAACCAAACTTTAGCACGATCTCTAAGTGAAAACAGAAATAACTTCAATTTGACAATATTCTTATCCGTATCTTTCTTCTTTTGCATATCACACAAATCAACAAAATTGTTTAGATGTGTAGCGGCGTCTTCACTAGGAAGGCCGGCGAATTGATCTTTCATAACAAGATTCAGCAAAGCAGTATTGATTTCACAAGACTTAACATCATTAAGTGGAGCAATCAGAGTACTAAGGAAATCATTATTATTGGTGTTCGAGAAGTCACACAATTTGGTATTATCTTGTGCCATGGCAACAAGTAATCCAACACAGAAGCAAACAGAAAAATGGCAAGCGAAAAGAGAGGAGGAGATTGGGAAAGAGAGGGCGAATAAAACGGCAAGGGTGAAGTGGGGGAGAGGAAAACGAGAGGCAAATGGCAAATAATGTAAATGCGAGGGATATGGGTTTGTGATGGGTACTTGGTATGTCTTGACTTGAGCGAAGACCTCCCCGGCAACGGCGCCAGAAATCCTTCTTGCTACGTCTTGAGCTTGCGTTGGTTTTCCTTGAAGAGGAGCGGGTGATGCAGCAAAGTGTAGCGTAAGTATTTCCCTCAGTTTTGAGAACCAAGGTATCAATCCAGTAGGAGGCTCCTCAAAAGTCCCACACACCTACACAAACAAACTGAGAACTCGCAACCAACGCAATAAAGGGGTTGTCAATCCCTTCACGGCCACTTGCGAAAGTGAGATCTAATAAAGATAGTATGATAAGATAAATATATTTTCGGTATTTTATAAGATAGATGCAAAAAGTAAAGATGTAAATAAAGATAGATTGAAAGCAAATATGATAAGAGATAGAACCGGGGGCCATAGGTTTCACTAGAAGCTTCTCTCAAGATAGCATAATTATTACGGTGGGTGAACAAATTTCTGTCGAGCAATTGATAGAAAAGCGCATAGTTATGAGATTATCTAGGCATGATCATGTATATAGGCATCACGTCCATAACAAGTAGACCGACTCCTGCCTGCATCTACTACTATTACTCCACACATCGACCCACTCCTGCCTGCATCTAGAGTATTAAGTTAATAAGAACAGAGTAACGCATTAAGCAAGATGGATTGATGTAGAGGGATAAACACATGCAATATGATATAAACCCCATCTTGTTATCCTCGATGGCAACAATACAATACGTGTCTTGCAACCCTTTCTGTCACTGGGTAAGAACATCACAAGATTGAACCCAAAGCTAAGCACTTCCCCCATGGCAAGAAGAACCAATCTAGTAGGCCAAACCAAACTTATAATTCAAAGAGACTTGCAAAGATAACTCAATTATACATAAAAGAATTCAGAGAAGATTCAAATATTATTCATAGATAAACTTGATCATAAACCCACAATTCATCGGATCTCGACAAACACACCGCAAAAAGAGTTTAAATTGAATAGATCTCCACAAGAGAGGGGGAGAACATTGTATTGAGATCCAAAAAGAGAGAAGAAGCCATCTAGCTAATAACTATGAACCCGTAGGTCTGTGGTAAACTACTCACAATTCATCAAAGGGGCAAGGATGTTGATGTAGAAGCCCTCCGTGGTTGATTCCCCCTCCGGCAGAGTGCCGACGAAGGCTCGAAGATGAGATCTCGCGGATACAGAAGGTTACGGCGGTGGAAATTGTGTTTCGTGGTGCTCCTGGATGTTTTTGGGGTACGTGGGTATATATAGGAAGAAGAAGTACGTCGGTGGAAGCCCGAGGGGCCCACGAGACAGGGAGGTGTACCCTACAGGGGGGGCGCGGCCCCCTATCTCGTGGGGCCCTCGGGAGCTTCTTGACTTGCACTCCAAGCTCTCCGGATCAGATTTGTTCCAAAAATCACGCTCCCGAAGGTTTCATTCCGTTTGGACTCCGTTTGATATTCCTTTTCTTTGAAATACCGAAATAGGCAAAAAAATAGCAATATGGGTTGGGCCATCGGTTAGTAGGTTAGTCCCAAAAATGATATGAATGTGTAAAATAAAGCACATAAACATCTAAAAGGGGTAATATAATAGCTAAAAGGGGTAATATATGTTTGAGACGTATCAATTGGACGTGGGCGTCTCTGCTTCCCCACGCTGCCTCTGCAACTACTTGATTTGACGAGTCCCTGCTGCATGCAAAAAGAGTCATGATTACCTATGATCGTGGAGGCCGACGGTTGGACTCCTCTAGACTATAAGTACGGAGAGGCGCGAGCCCCCGTTGTCCATCTCTTCTTGCTCCGCTCACTTCTTCTTCTTGCTCCTCCTCCATCTTGCCGCCAATGGCACCAATCCGCCGGTTCCCAGCCGAGGAGAAAGGAAAGGCCCCCGGGAGGGGCCCGGCCTGCTCCCGCCGAAGAAACAGCCGGTCCCCGGCCGCCGCGACGGGGTCGCAAGGCCAAAGACGTCAAGGCCTTGGTACGAGCGGCCGCCTCCTGGGTTCCTGCTCCCTCCATACGCTCGGGCCGAGGGCCCTGGAGAAGGAGACGCTGAGCGGCGCCGCCCGCGCCGTCGGCGACGCCAAGGAGCCATGGCGGTGCGCGCCATTGCTCCTTGAGTCCATGTCGCAGACTCTTCTCACGAGCTCGTGCTCCATGCCGCGATGCCTCCAGGCACCTGGATCCCCTTTCCTCCCTTCTTCGCCTTTGAGATGCCGCCGCGGGGGCCTCTCGAGCTTTGGTTGCAGCACGCCCACTGCGGTACCCCGACGACCGGAGCGGAGGTCGAAGTCGTCGCTCCAGGCAATGTCTACATGACCCGAGGCTGGGGTGAGATCACCCGGGTCTACCGAACTGGGGGCGCCCTCGTGATCCACTTCGAATATGATGGCGCCTCCTTGATGCTCTTCAAGGTCTTCGATGCGGAAGGCCGCCGGCTGGAGTGCTGCCACAGAGGAGGCAGCTAGGACGTCGATGTGGCAAGGGCTAGGCCTGCCACCCGCTTCCCTAGTGGCTCCCCTGGCAGCAGCGGTGATGCTTGGGAGTCTAGCGACTCTCCTGAGATCTTCGCGGCTCCGGAGACGAGCGATGACAGTTACGTGCCCCCGAGCTCCCGTCTTGCCCGGAGCAAGGTGGCTGCATCAGGCCGTCGCCGTAGCTGATCTGGATGGGGCTGGCCCCGGCCTCCCGTGGCCCACTGTTCATGATGGCGTCAGCCATGGGGGCACGTGTAGTTAGGGCCCCTTAGGATTAGCACCTTTTGTTCCCTGCGAGGAATTGAGAAAGTACCCCGTGGGGGAATGCAAAGTGTCCACAATGTCTTTTGTTGATATTATCCTTATTATGAAGTGGTGCAAATGCTTGTCCTGTTCCGGCTTGGTTCCCCCTTTCTAACCTTGCGACGGCTTGGTGCCCTACGCCGACAGGTCCCGGTCCCTAGCCAGGCTTCAGTCGTCGCTGGTATGCCAGGTCGTGATGCCGTGGTCAAGGCCAGGAGGTGAGCAGCCCGAGGTCCAGTAAGAGGCCCTGAGACGCGATGCTCAGGAGGTCCCCTTTAGCACTCAAGTAGCCGCCGAAAGGTGAGAAAGGAAGGCAACGTCGCTGTCACGGAGCCGCATTAAGTGGAGGTTTTGTGTCGCATCGATTAGATATCCCAGGGGGGGACTTATCTCGAGTGTGTGGAGTTGCTCATTCGCGAGGCACCGGACTTGCATGTCAGCAGCTGGGATGTTGCTGGGTTAGGCCTTCGTGAGCTTCTCCTCCCTTCTCCACTGTCACATCCCTGGTCCTGTTATGCACTAGGCTAGACCCTCATGTGAGCATCATGTTTTAATTCAAATGAAATTTGAATTGAGGAATTTTCAAAAGCCTCAGAAGACCTCTAAAAATAACCAACATTTAAATCTCATCAAATGAGTCCAAAGAAATGTTCCTGTTACTCTGTGAAAATATTGGTAAGAGGTAAAATTCAAACCAATATTTTTGGAATCACAGAATTATTTATTTTTGGGCCTTTGACTTAAACCAATGACATATTTGAGTTGAATTTATTTCTATTATATAAGAAATAAAGTTCAAATATTTTTGTAAGTTTCCTGTGACCTTGGACTAGTTCCTGAGCTCACATACAATTTACAGAAAGTTTTAGAAAAATGATTTGATATTTTAAATCAAATCAAAACCAATTGCAGAAAATAGAAAAGAGAAAGAAAGAGAGAGAGAACCCACCTAGACTTACCCGGCGCCCACCAACCGGCCCAGCTCCAACGGCCCAGCCCATCACCGCCTCCTCCCTGTCGTCTTCCTCCCACGCCAGAAGGACGGAGGCGCGTGCCCGCCCCGCGCCGGCCACCTCCTCCCTCCCTGCCTGCCTGGCCCCTCTCCGATGCGCCTAGACGACGCCACGGAGATGCCGAACCCCCTCGACCTCTCTATCACTCTCCCCGTGGCCCTCCTCTCCTCTGCTTCCTCTCTCTCACTCGCCCGAACGCAGCCGTCGCCGCCGACGAGCTCCCTCGCGGCCACCGCCACCCCCTCTCCTCTCCGACGCGCTCCCGAGCTCCGCAATGCCTTCCTCGTCCTCTCCGTCGGCTCACGCGACCGGAGAAGCCCCGAAGCACCGCCCCGACGCTTTCCCCTCCTCAGACCCGCCGGTCGCCGTCGCCCGATTCGTCGGCTCCGGACCGTCCCCGACCTCGCCGAGCGTTCCGTCGTCATTGCTGTGAGCCCCCGCAACGAACCTTCCTCTCCCCGATGCCGATTTCTTCCACTAACCGCGGGCTCCGCCGAGCCCGAGAGCCCATTGCCGCCAGCCACGAGGTCGCCGTGGCTAGAGCTCACGCGCGTCACGTCCAAGCACACCACCGTGCTCAGCACCACGCCATGATCCCAAAACCCTAGTCTATTGCTCCTGTTGTGTATGGTAGCCATCGCTCGCGCCTCATCCGAACTCCGGCCGCCGCGGAAGCGGACACCGCCGTCGATTTAGGTTGTCTCCGGCGACCCCTCTAGCACCAGCCGACGCGGACGAGGCCCAGGGTTCCAACGGTGCCATCCGCGCCCCGAACCGTGGCCCGTGCTGCGTTTCCGGACCGCGCCGCCGTCTCGGGCCTCGCCGGCGTCATGTCGCCGGTGGGGTTGACCCATTTGACCATGTGGGGCCCGCCCCTGGTCAAACCTAGATTAGGAGTTAATCTAATATTAATTTATTTAGTTAAGCTAATTACACTGACATGCGGGACCCACTGTCAGGTTTGACTGGACAGTGACCTGTTGACCTGCTGACGTCACACTGACGTCAGGCTGAAATAATGATCTAAAATCCAGAAAATGGCCTAAACTTCTAAAAATCATATAAAATCAACCGTAACTCCAAATGAAATAAGTTATATATGAAAAATGATCAGAAAAATCCAATCTATCCATCTGTACCATTTTCATGCATGTTTGAACAATGTTTGTCCTCTGTTTTGGACAAAACAAATAAAGGGCATTTAAATAACCATATATGGAGTTGGAATTTGAATCATGTATTCAAACCAACTTCATTTAAATCATAGCTAGGTGCATTAGCCCAAAACACATTCATATTGCCATGTCATAGCATGCATCATATTGTGCATTGCATTGATCGTGTTTCTTCTGTGTTTGCCGGTGTTGTTCCCCCTCGGTAGACGTTGTACCGACGATGTGATCGTTGACACTGATGAAGACTCAATATTATCTTCAGAAGTGCCAGGCAAGCAAAACCCCCTTGCTCATTCCGATACAATCCTACTCTCTCGCCCTGCTCTCTTTTACTGCATTAGGACAACAACGAGTCATTTGTTACTTGCTGCGGTAGCTGAACCCCTTTATCCTCTGCATGACCTGTCATTGCCACAGTAAATAGATGAAACCCACTAGTATGAGTAGGAGTTGTTTGAGCCATGTTGTGCCTACTCATTCATGTTTGTTTGTCATGCCTGCTATTGCTTAGAGTTGAGTCAGGTCTGATTCATCGGGGATGAATCAGAGGTGTGTGAACATGTCCTACTGTGTGTGAGCTAAGTGGTGAACACGATTTGGTAAAGGTGGCGGTGAGAGGCCATGTAGGAGTACATGGTGGGTTGTCTCATTGAAGCCGTCCTTAGGAACTGAGTTCTGTGTTTGTGATCCATGATTCAGCTACTACCATACATTGGGCCCTGAAATATGACCCCGCTCGACTTCTTATTCACCCTAGTCCTCTGTCCAGGAGTTGCAAGTAGTTTCTGGTGTTTGTAGCTTACTGGAGGCCGTGGACAGCGCTGACCGTAGGGGTGGGCTGTGATGCGGTAGGTACGTGGCACGGTGTACCGAATACCCGTTAGGTATCTCGGGAACCCTGTACACATCGTTCGGGGCCGTATGAGAAACCTCGGCCGGACTCCCTGCGGATGGAACCCGAATAGGCGATCAAACTGGACTAGAGACTTGAGTGTATAGGTAGGTCGTGGTCTACACCCACGTCGGCTTTCGCTTGAAGTCTGCCGAGCACATGTCGTGTGCAGACGCTAAGTGGTGGAAACATGTATGAAGAAGTACACCCCTGCAGGGTTAACATCATCTATTCGAATAGCCGTGTTCGCGGTAAAGGACTTCTGGGTTGCTTATATCAGTTCATAGACAAGTGAAAGTGGATACTCTAAAATACGCAAGATAAGCGTGAGTGCTATGGATGGCGTTCTCGTAGGGAGACGGGAGCGGATCCATAGTGGTGTATTGATATGGTGAATATGTGGACTCGTGTGCGCCACCTCAAAAGAGTTACTTGCAGTCGTAGTTCAGGATAGCCACCGAGTCAAACTTGGCTTGCTGCAGTTAAACCCCCACCATCCCTTTGTTGATAATGATGCATATGTAGTTAGTTCTGATGTAAGTCTTGCTGGTTACATTTGTACTCACGTTTGCCTATTTTATGTTTTTGCAGAGAGACTTCGGTCTCGCTAGTAGTTCCACGTGGACTTCAATGTTTAGCTTGTTACCTCAGCTACGATCTTGTGCCCTCGGCAGGATTTGGTAGATAGTCAGGCTTCTCAGCCTTTTTCATTTATAGATGTCCGTACTCAGACATGATAGCTTCCGCTTGTGTTTTGACTTGTATGCTCTGAATGTTGGGTCGTAGGACCCATGTTTGTAATATCTCGCTCCTCGGAGCCTATTGAATAAAATACTTGAGTTATAGAGTCATGTTGTGATGCCATGTTGTATTTGCACATATCGAGCATATTGTGTGTATGTTATTGAAATGCTTGGTATGTGTGGGATCTGACTATCTAGTTGTTTATCTTTAGTAGCCTCTCTTACCGGGAAATGTCTCCTAGTGTTTCCACTGAGCCATGGTAGCTTGCTACTGCTCCGGAACACTTAGGCTGGCCGGCATGTGTCCTTCTTCGTTCCTGTGTCTGTCCCTTCAGGGAAATGTCACGCATTGAGTACCGGAGCCCTGTTAGCCCGCTACAGCCCGGTTTACCGGAGTCCTGCTAGCCCAGTGCTATAGCCCGGACCCACTGGCTGATGACCGACATGTTCGATGCTGGGTCATGGATGCCTGTCCCTGTAAGTCTGTGCCACTTTGGGTTTACGACTAGGCATGTCAGCCCGGACTCCTTATCATATGGATGCTAGCGACATCATCATATACGTCAGCCAAAAGGCGCAAACGGTCCCGGGCAAAGGTAAGGCGACACCCGTGGGAATACCGTGCGTGAGGCCGCAAAGTGATACGAGGTGTTACAGGCTAGATCGATGTGACATTGAGTCGGGGTCCTGACAGCGTTGGTATCAGAGCTTGACTGCCTGTAGGATTACCAAGCCAAACTGGTCGAAGTTGAGTCTAGAAATTCTTTAGTTATATAAGGGAATTGATTGTGGGATGGAACGTAAGGCTCTTTTTACTCATTATACCTTATGCCCTTTTGATCTGAGTCATCTTATCTTTCCTACAGGGTTAAGGAACTAGGCTTTCTCTTCTTTCTATCAGGATCACGTGTTACTAATCCGTAGACTTATAAGATTGTTGGATTTAAGCTTGAGTTCAGTTCCTACGACTTCTGTATGTTAACTGTTGATCTCGAAACCTTGGTATTGTGCTTCTGAGTGGCTATGCCACCATTTTTGTAGCATGTCTCAAATCTTTTGAGCATTTATAGCCGTTATGCTGTCCGAGTCATCCCAGGTTTCTAAACAGTCTGATGCATTTGCAAATCCCTTCTTCCCGTTCCCGATGTCCTTTTGGTCAGATTA
Source organism: Triticum aestivum (assembly GCF_018294505.1). NCBI lineage: Eukaryota > Viridiplantae > Streptophyta > Magnoliopsida > Poales > Poaceae > Triticum > Triticum aestivum. Next base: position 340,940,483 of record NC_057804.1, read on the forward strand.
ATCACACAAATTAGTGAGTTGAGGTACTTTATTGCCTCGACATATATGTTGGAGTTAATAATTATGACCCTAAGTGCTTAGGGGATCATCTAGTGGTCTAGCCATGATCTGTGTTTCTAGTGTGATGATTCTGGCCGTCATTATCGAAAGCATCCCGTGATGCCATTTAGTTAGTAGGCATTCTATTTCTGGGTTCTGAACCCGAGATTCACCCCATTTATCTCATGTTGATGGTGTTGCTAGTTCCTTTAGGAAATTAGTAACTTTTGCATTAGTCCTCGAGGTCCATGGTATTTTCGTTCTTCCAAATACTATGAACCATTCAGGCAGAAGTTATTTGAACCAAAAGATCACAATCAGAGTACTCTTGAGGAGTTCTCCATTCATAAATCGTGACTCTGCCAGTCCTACCTCTCTGCATGGGTTATCCGGAAGAAACATATTGAACTTGGTTCGACATACTAATCTATGCATCCACAACTCAGAAAATTATATGTTCTTTGAGTTATCCCTCTTAGTTGTCTTCTAACCCTGGTCTATCATTTGATAGTCAAGAGTATGCGTGCATTCCTATTACTCTTGTGGTCCGTCAAGCCATTCTATTCCGGAATGACTAGGAGAAACAAACTCCAGTACCTCATCCATACCCAGGATTGGGTCTTAGCAGTTGTACTCCGCAGATCAAAATACTAATCCAGTTTTTGTTCTGTTCCACCCTGGAGTGTTACCATCTTTATATTAAGATTATCATGGGAATTGCACACCATCCTATGAATTCTCGGTGCAGTGATACTTCTCTCCATCATTATTCATTTCTCGGTTCCCGTGTTGTTATAACCGGAATGTCGACAAGTGAATCGTGATGTGTGAAATCAATACTCCTAGCAACCTTGTTGCCTGGTAGTTAAATGGACAATAACCTCATTCTTAACGTGTTGGTTCTTGAATCATCATTCTAAGATTGATCGTTCTACCTTGTCCATCTTCCTGGTGCACATTTTGATTGATGAGTTAGGATTTTGTCAAGTCCTCGCTCATTTGATCATATCGTCTTGCCCTGAAAAGCAAGATTGTTCTCGATCTTAGTAACATATCGGTGGTTCGTGATTTTCCGAATATCTTCTCGAAAGTATCACCAGGTTGTCACCTGACTGTTATGTTGAGCTCGTGATCAAATTGGTTTATCCTGTAAACCACCCTTTCTCCAAGAATCCGTGTTGGATACCCCTGAGCTAGTTGGTTAAGCTATGCATCAACTTGGAGAGTTGGAAGATAGAAGCTTGTCCGATATAGTTCATTATAAGGGATGTCTTGTATGTGTGTTGAAGAAAGTTGATATTTTCATCAACCGAACCTCGTGATCAGTTCATGGACCTATCATTTTTATCCAACCTTTGATTGGAGTATGGGCTTTCATCCAATCAGACCAAAACCAATGATATTCGTAATGTTGTCTTACTCGTGGTTGATCCCTCGAGCATACACCATTATATCTTTTGGGTCTGACCAATGCTATCACTTGTTCACTTAACTATGGAATTCCTTTTAAAAGGAAACCCAGATGAATTGTTGTTGAGCCCATTGACAACATCCTTATCTCCTCCATGATTTTGTTGAACATTAAGCTAGTGTTGGAAACTTTTGAAAGCATTTCTTCATGCTAGTTCATGAAGCATATGTTCGGATGTAAGAAGTGACTTCCTCCAGTTCATGTGCATTTGATGCAAGTTGCCGCCGTGGATTCGAGAAAGTCAATGTTGTTTCCTTTGGAATCATCCCAAATCAGTCATGCATACGTGCGAAGTATTCTGTGGTTCGGAGACTTGCAACCTCCATTCTATATGTGTCCCTAGCACACCAAGCCACCGATTGATTTGTTCAAGGTTAATAAGTTCTAAGTGCTAGTCCCGAAGGTACCAGACGGATTTGTACAAAACTTCGATATCCTCGCTGATGGTTCCCCCTCCTGAACTCGGTAGTGTTTTATTATAAGACTACTTTGTGGTCATGCTTGTCTAGGACAACGTGTTCATATGTTTGTAGCAGAACCAGCTCATGTTTTGGAGCTTACTATCGTAGTTCATTCCCCGAGAATCTCGCAACGTCATCTCGTCGATTTGTGTTGCAAACTTTCATTTTTCTTCCTAGACTCGATGAGTCTGGAATATCCTGACACCAACCAGATCTGAATCTCAGGCAGATATGATGGTTTGGAACATTTCCCAAGAACTATAATATCGGTCCCTCGGAAACCGGTAAAGTGGATGTCGTGGCCAACACACCCAGCCAGAAGACCTGTTATTATAATATCTTGATTGAGGAAGTTGGCCACCTCCCCATAAGGATTTCGTAGGATCTACTCCCTAGTTGTTCCTTATGGATTTTTGTGCTCCCGAAGTCCGACCTTTTTACTTGATGGTCTGGTTACCAAACCATTTCAATAAATGGATTACGCTAGCACATTAAGGAGAGCATTAGAAGCGGAGTGCTAAATGTCTCTCGGTCCATCATCCAGATTTTATTTCTTTGGCCCCGCCAAGGGTGAAATCTGAGAAAGTGTTATCTTCCTTTGCATCTGCATCATCCATCATCATTCATCAAGGTAGCAAGTTGTGTTGCCAGGATCCTTGACACGGATATTGGTAAAATCTTGATGATTATGGAAATGCTCAAGTTCTTGAGAACACGCGCAAGTGCTAGGTTTGATCGTCGGCATTAACTGTATAGTGCTCTTAGTTTCCTCGGCAATGCTATGACCTTTTCAAACAGTGAATTCACTCTCTATTGTTGGGTTCTTCCCCAGTTACCAGAATCATTCCCAGCATTTGCATTTTGTTCCCAGCTTGCACCGCCAATGTGCCATTCTACCATGGGTCTCTTCCATTTCCGATGGTAAGCAAATTCATCCATTATGTTGTCTTCAACAAGGTAATCCACATCATCCAAGTCCGAGTATGCCATTCTACCGACCCCCTCCAAACGATCGCTCGAGAATTGCCTTAGGCTGGTTTAAAGAGTTTCAATGATCTCTGAATCAAAGGTAATTCTTCTTGCCACTTAAGGGGATATATCTACGAGTCACCATCCCTAAGGTGCCTCGTTGTGGTATCATGGCAACTCAACTCCTCGCTACATTGACAATCGTTTACCACCTTTTTAAGTGTGGAATTGTAGTCTACCTGGTAAACCTCCGTCATTTGTTCCACTCCTTTCCGCTAGAGGTGTGCTTCATCTCTCAGATCAAGAGATGTTGCTATGTCTCATTCCGTAAGTTAATCCTGAGTTGTTCAACCTTCGAGAAGAACGATTCTTTTGGGGTTTTTTCCTTCCTCTCGTTGTCATGATAGTTGGAGTTCTCAGAGCAAGACTTCGAGACAATGATGGTGAACGAATCAACATTCATTTGAAGTGCAACCTGGATCGTGAAGATTGTGCTAGTTTGCGTTCCCCCTTCACCTTACCCTACGCTTGAATCTCAGGACGAGATTTTTGTTTAGTGGGGGTGGGTTGTCACATCCCTGGTCCTGTTATGCACTAGGCTAGACCCTCATGTGAGCATCATGTTTTAATTCAAATGAAATTTGAATTGAGGAATTTTCAAAAGCCTCAGAAGACCTTTAAAAATAACCAACATTTAAAACTCATCAAATGAGTCCAAAGAAATGTTCCTGTTACTCTGTGAAAATATTGTTAAGAGGTAAAATTCAAACCAATATTTTTGGAATCACAGAATTATTTATTTTTGGGCCTTTGACTTAAACCAATGACATATTTGAGTTGAATTTATTTCTATTATATAAGAAATAAAGTTCAAATATTTTTGTAAGTTGCCTGTGACCTTGGACTAGTTCCTGAGCTCACATACAATTTACAGAAAGTTTTAGAAAAATGATTTGATATTTTAAATCAAATCAAAACCAATTGCAGAAAATAGAAAAGAGAAAGAAAGAGAGAGAGAACCCACCTGGACTTACCTGGCACCCACCAACCGGCCCAGCTCCAACGGCCCAGCCCATCACCGCCTCCTCCCTGTCGTCTTCCTCCCTCGCCAGAAGGACGGAGGCGCGTGCCCGCCCCGCGCCAGCCGCCTCCTCCCTCCCTGCCTGCCTGGCCCCTCTCAGATGCGCCTAGACGACGCCACGGAGATGCCGAACCCCCTCGACCTCTCTATCACTCTCCCCGTGGCCCTCCTCTCCTCTGCTTCCTCTCTCTCAGTCGCCCGAACGCAGCCGTCGCCGCCGACGAGCTCCCTCGCGGCCACCGCCACCCCCTCTCCTCTCCAACGCGCTCCCGAGCTCCGCAGTGCCTTCCTCGTCCTCTCCGTCGGCTCACGCGACCGGAGAAGCCCCGAAGCACCGCCCCGACGCTTTTCCCCTCCTGGGACCCGCCGATCGCCGTCGCCCGATTCGTCGGCTCCGGACCGTCCCCGACCTCGCCGAGCGTTCCGTCGTCATCGCTGTGAGCCCCCCGCACCGAACCTTCCTCTCCCCGATGCCGATTTCTTCCACTAACCGCGGGCTCCGCCGAGCCCGAGAGCCCATTGCCGCCGGCCACGAGGTCGCTGTGGCTAGAGCTCACGCACGTCACGTCCAAGCACACCACCGTGCTCAGCACCACGCCAGGATCCCAAAACCCTAGTCTATTGCACCTGTTGTGTACCGTAGCCACCGCTCGCGCCTCACCCGAACTCCGGCCGCCACGGAAGCGGACACCGCCGTCGATTTAGGTCGTCTCCGGCGACCCCTCTAGCACCAGCCGACGCGGACGAGGCCCAGGGTTCCAACGGTGCCATCCGCGCCCCGAACCGTGGCCCGTGCTGCGTTTCCGGACCGCGCCGCCGTCTCGGGCCTCGCCGGCGTCATGTCGCCGGTGGGGTTGACCCATTTGACCATGTGGGCCCCGCCCCTGGTCAAACCTAGATTAGGAGTTAATCTAATGTTAATTTATTTAGTTAAGCTAATTACACTGACATGCGGGACCCACTGTCAGGTTTGACTGGACAGTGACCTGTTGACCTGCTGACGTCACACTGACGTCAGGCTGACGCAATAATGAATTACTGGAATTATTAATATTCTAAAAATCCAGAAAATGGCCTAAACTTCTAAAAATCATATAAAATCAACCGTAACTCCAAATGAAATAAGTTATATATGAAAAATGATCAGAAAAATCCAATCTATCCATCTGTACCATTTTCATGCATGTTTGAACAATGTTTGTCCTCTGTTTTGGACAAAACAAATAAAGGGCATTTAAATAACCATATATGGAGTTGGAATTTGAATCATGTATTCAAACCAACTTCATTTAAATCATAGCTAGGTGCATTAGCCCAAAACACATTCATATTGCCATGTCATAGCATGCATCATATTGTGCATTGCATTGATCGTGTTTCTTCTGTGTTTGCCCGTGTTGTTCCCCCTCGGTAGACGTTGTACCGACGATGTGATCGTTGACACTGATGAAGACTCAATATTATCTTCAGAAGTGCCAGGCAAGCAAAACCCCCTTGCTCATTCCGATACAATCCTACTCTCTCGCCCTGCTCTCTTTTACTGCATTAGGACAACAACGAGTCATTTGTTACTTGCTGCGGTAGCTGAACCCCTTTATCCTCTGCATGACCTGTCATTGCCACAGTAAATAGATGAAACCCACTAGTATGAGTAGGAGTTGTTTGAGCCATGTTGTGCCTACTCATTCATGTTTGTTTGTCATGCCTGCTATTGCTTAGAGTTGAGTCAGATCTGATTCATCGGGGATGAATCAGAGGTGTGTGAACATGTCCTACTGTGTGTGAGCTAAGTGGTGAACACGATTTGGTAAAGGTAGCGGTGAGAGGCCATGTAGGAGTACATGGTGGGTTGTCTCATTGAAGCCGTCCTTAGGAACTGAGTTCTGTGTTTGTGATCCATGATTCAGCTACTACCATACATTGGGCCCTGAAATATGACCCCGCTCGACTTCTTATTCACCCTAGTCCTCTGTCCAGGAGTTGCAAGTAGTTTCTGGTGTTTGTAGCTTACTGGAGGCCGTGGACAGCGCTGACCGTAGGGGTGGGCTGTGATGCGGTAGGTACGTGGCACGGTGTACCGAATACCCGTTAGGTATCTCGGGAACCCTGTACACATCGTTCGGGGCCGTATGGGAAACCTCGGCCGGACTCCCTGCGGATGGAACCCGAATAGGCGATAAAACTGGACTAGAGACTTGAGTGTATAGGTAGGTCGTGGTCTACACCCACGTCGGCTTTCGCTTGAAGTCTGCCGAGCACATGTCGTGTGCAGACGCTAAGTGGTGGAAACATGTATGAAGAAGTACACCCCTGCAGGGTTAACATCATCTATTCGAATAGCCGTGTCGCGGTAAAGGACTTCTGGGTTGCTTATATCAGTTCATAGACAAGTGAAAGTGGATACTCTAAAATACGCAAGATAAGCGTGAGTGCTATGGATGGCGTTCTCGTAGGGAGACGGGAGCGGATCCATAGTGGTGTATTGATATGGTGAATATGTGGACTCGTGTGCGCCACCTCAAAAGAGTTACTTGCAGTCGTAGTTCAGGATAGCCACCGAGTCAAAGCTGGCTTGCTGCAGTTAAACCCCCACCATCCCTTTGTTGATAATGATGCATATGTAGTTAGTTCTGATGTAAGTCTTGCTGGGTACATTTGTACTCACGTTTGCCTATTTTATGTTTTTGCAGAGAGACTTCGGTCTCGCTAGTAGTTCCGCGTGGACTTCGATGTTTAGCTTGTTACCTCAGCTACGATCTTGTGCCCTCGGCAGGATTTGGTAGATAGTCAGCCTTCTCAGCCTTTTTCATTTATAGATGTCTGTACTCAGACATGATAGCTTCCGCTTGTGTTTTGACTTGTATGCTCTGAATGTTGGGTCGTAGGACCCATGTTTGTAATATCTCGCTCCTCGGAGCCTATTGAATAAAATACTTGAGTTATAGAGTCATGTTGTGATGCCATGTTGTATTTGCACATATCGAGCATATTGTGTGTATGTTATTGAAATGCTTGGTATGTGTGGGATCTGACTATCTAGTTGTTTATCTTTAGTAGCCTCTCTTACCGGGAAATGTCTCCTAGTGTTTCCACTGAGCCATGGTAGCTTGCTACTGCTCTGGAACACTTAGGCTGGCCGGCATGTGTCCTTCTTCGTTCCTGTGTCTGTCCCTTCGGGGAAATGTCACGCATTGAGTACCGGAGCCCTGTTAGCCCGCTACAGCCCGGTTTACCGGAGTCCTGCTAGCCGAGTGCTACAGCCCGGACCCACTGGCTGATGACCGACACGTTTGATGCTGGGTCATGGATGCCTGTCCCTGTAAGTCTGTGCCACTTTGGGTTTATGACTAGGCATGTCAGCCCGGGCTCCTTATCATATGGATGCTAGCGACATCATCATATACGTGAGCCAAAAGGCGCAAACGGTCCCGAGCAAAGGTAAGGCGACACCCGTGGGAATACCGTGCGTGAGGCCGCAAAGTGATATGAGGTGTTACAGGCTAGATCGATGTGACATTGAGTCGGGGTCCTGACATCCACACTCTCCTTCGTGCTCCCCTTCCTCAAGTCCCGGCCCTCGGTCGAGCTCAGCCACCACTGGTATGCCAGGCCGCGATGCCATGGACAAGGCCAGGGGGTGAGGGCTGGAGAGCCAGTAAGAGCTCCTGAGTCGCGATGCTCAGGAGCCCCCATTTTAGTGCACAAGCAGATCGCACGGGTAAGGGAGAGAGAGAGTTCGCAACGCCCCCCCTTCTGAAGCCTCAGGAAGTTCCTGTAATCCAACACAAGAAGAGAACGGGTTGCCATTACGATTGCCGGCCAGCCATTGGTTCTCTAAGAGAGTGGTGAGGGCACTAAGGGCCTGGTGAGGTTACGCTTGCGGGGCTGCCGCGGGCTAGAGCTTGACCACTCAGATTTGTCGATGTTGCAAGGACGGACCCATGCACAAGCACCGTGCCAGCATGAGCGGTTCCAAAGGTAGGTGTCAATCGAGCAGGCGATTATCACATGCAGGTTAAGCATGAAAGGCAAATCAGCTTAGACAAATGCAGGAAGGATACACGCCACTGGGTCAGGCCCGTGCGACTTGGGGATGATGCAGCACGAGGGGCGCCCCCAGCAATGTAGACTAAAAGCATAAGCAAAAGGGATACATGCCGCAGGGACAAACCCACGTGACCTAGGAATAATGCAGCCCTGAGGGCGCTCCTAGCTGAAAGGAACTCGAAAGATGTCACCTGATACCATTGTAGAGTGGGTGTTGGAGTAGCTGACGATGCGCGGTGAAGAGGCCGATCCTCACGAGCCACCGTATTCCGGAGCCTCGGGAGGCTCTGGGGGTGCGGGCGGTTCCTCGAGGACCATCTCCATCTCCGCCAGGACCGCGTGGTGTCTGGCCTCCTGAGATGCCAGAATGCTCCGCAAAAGACGCTGGTGAGCGGCAGCTGTGTTCAGCAGGCTGAAAGGCATGCGAACGTAGCTGTGCGGTGGACCCTCGCAGTGTCCCATGCGTGAAGGCCAGAGGCGCTCTTGAGACGCGACTCGGCTGAGCCCTGGGTAGTCGATGCAGACGCATAGCCCGCCATCCTCGCCTGGATGGGGAGCTATGCCGAGTAGGCGGCAATCGCCGTGTATGACTCTCGATCCTTGAAGCTCCTGAGTGGCCTTGGTGATGAACTCATGAGGGTTGGGCCTTCCTTGCCCCATGCCTTCCTAACAGAAACGTGCTGCGAAGCACACCTCCAATTGGTGCCCGAGCGCCTCCCTCGTGATCCTGGCAAAGTCCGAGGGCCTCTAGGAGAGAGCCCCCGAGCCTTGCCTGAGGAGGGCTCTGGGCGCGCCTTCCTATGTGACGGAGGGAGGCACCCTTTGCATGGGCGCAGATCCTGACGCGACGCCTCCTGAGATGCCAACCTCCTGAGGCCTTGAGTTGGGTGATGTCTTCTTCTTCTTTGGAACTGCCTCGGGAGGGTTCTCGTTCCTGCTGTCTGGGTCCTTGACTGATGCAGCTTGGAAGGCACGCTCGAGAGAGCACACTACATCCTTCTCTTCGCAGGGAACTGTGATGATTCCGCCGCTTCCGGGTATCTCGAGGACATTGTAACCATGGTGAGTTACCGCCATGAACTTGGCCAGGGTTGGATTCCCGAGGATGGCATTGTATGGCAGGCGAATGTGGGCAACGTCGAAGTCGATGAGCTCGGTACCATAGTTCTTGCGCTGTCCGAAGGTGACAGGGAGGCGAACCTACTCTATCGGAGTGGTGGAGCCGTCAGTTACTCCGGAGAAAGGCTTGGTTGGCTGAAGCTGATCATATGGCACTTGGAGATTGTTGAGCGTCTCGACGGACAGAACGTTGAGTCATGCGCCGCCATCGATGAGGTTCCTGGTAACTTGCACATTGCTGATGACTGGGGAACAAAGCATTGGGAGGACGCCAGCTATAGCCGCACACTTGAGTTGATCCGCTGAGCTGAACGTGATGGCGCACGTGGACCACCTGAGAGGGCGCGTGGCCTCGAGCTTGGGGAGGACTGCATTCACCTCGCGAGCAAACTGCTTGAAGATGCGTTGAGAGGCTGGGGCCTGGGCACTGCCCAAGATGCAAGCGATAGCATGTGGCTCCTGGAAGCCCCCACCCCCTCGTCCTGGTGATGGTCGTCATTCCTTCTTGGCGGTGGCGGCAGAGGAGGAAGTCCTGCGTTGCCCTGCGGGCGATCCTCGCGAGGCTGATCCCTCGAAGCCCCCTCGCGAGGCTGTTCCGGCCAGCGATCCTCGCGAGGTCGGTCACGCCACTCATAGCGAGGGCCTCGGTCGTCCCATCGTCGTCCACCTCTTCCTCCTCCTCGGCCGGACCCCGGTCATTGTGCTCGGGGCGTTGACCGATGCGGCGCTCTCGGACGGCTCTGAGGTCTTGGCATTCATTGTTGTTGTGGGTGTAGAGGTTGTGGTAGGCGCAGAATCGGCTGGCCTTGGAAGACTCTGGCTGGTCCCCGCCGTGCTTCGTGTCTGGTTCTGCTGCGAGCGCAGCTGCTCCTTTGCGCTTCACGTCCTTGGCCTTGGCTTTCTTCTCTTCTGGATCAGCAGCTAGAAGCTCAAGGAGGGAGAGGCGCCCCTCCTTGGCTCTTGCGCACTTGGTCACCAGGTTGAACAGCTCCAGAGATGTGCACATGTCCTCGTGGATGGAGAGCTCCTCCTTCATCTTGACATCACGAACACCGTCAGAGAACGCTGAGATGATGGCCTCCTCAGTCACCTTGGGAATCTTGAGGCGTGCGTTGTTGAAGCGTTGGATGTACTTCTGCAAGGTCTCTCCTGGCTGCTGCTTGATGCGGTGCAGGTCACCCACGACCGGAGGACGGTCGCGAGTGCCCTGGAAGTTGGCAATGAAGCGGCTGCGCATCTCGTCCAAAGAGGAGGTCGAGCCGGGTGGCAGGTTGAGGAGCCAGGTGCGGGCACCATCCTTGAGTGCCATGGGAACCAGTTCGCCGTGACCTTTTCATCTCCATTGGCCGCCTCGATGCCCAGCTCGTAGAGTTGTAGGAAGTCTGCGGGGTCGACCGTGCCGTCGTAGCGGGGAGGTAGATTAGGCTTGAACTTGCCTGACCAGGCGACACTGCGCAGCTCGGTGGTGAAGGCGTGGCAGCCTGCGGTGGCCACTGGAGCCCTTTGCAGACGCGGGCCTTACTCTTGATGGTTCCCGTGTGCCGCCGCCAGGGGCAGCATGGGTCTTGATGTGCTGGCGCAGGGATGCAGTATTGATGTGCTGGAGCAGGGAGCACGCGAGCACCTTCTTGAGGCCGAGGGGTTTCTTGGCAGCTCCTTTCTTGTCGCGCGGTGCTGGACGTGGCGGGTCTCGTCCAGGGGTCGTGCACCTTGGGGCCAAGGAGCGTTCTTGGGGAGGAGGTGGCGGAGGCATCAACTGAGTTGCATCGCCCATGCAGGACGGAGGGCAAGGCAGCGAGAGGGACGACGCAGGAGATCCCCCTGCGGCGCTGACGATCTCGATGATGCGAGTGAGCCACTCCTCATAGAGGTTGTCAACCGGGCGGTAGTGCAGGAGCTCACGTGCCAGGAGCAACGCGGCCTGCGCGTCCGTGGCAGTGGGACGAGTGTGAGACGACGAACCGGCTGGAGTTAGCGATGGAGTGGCCGTGTGGCCTTCCCGCCGCACCTAGGGATGCCGCGACGACACTTACTGCTCATTCCCCGCTAGGCCGGTGGCGGCGTTGGCGGCAGGCGATGGGGAATGACGAGGAGGCCCACCGATGGGAGCCATCTAGGCAACGCGGGTGGCGAGAGCAGCCCGATGCTCAGCGCGAGCTGGACGAGCGTCCGCCATGGATGCGAAAAAACGATGGAGCGCGGAACAACGGAAGGAAGATTCCGGTGCACCCCTACCTGGCACACCAAATGTCGGATATCGGGTTCCGGCACACCAAATGAAGATCTACTCCCTACCGATCCGCGCCCCAAAACCTCGTCGTGAATCTAAGCTACATGATGAACAACACAAGGGACACAAGGTTTATACTAGTTCGGGAAACCGTTGTGGTGTAATACCCTAATCCAATGTGTATGATGTGGTGGATTGCCTCTGGGGCTGGTGATGAACAGTACACAGGAAGAACAGCCTCGCGAGGGGTGTTCTTGAGCTGGTGCGGTGTTCTACTCAGATGGATTCCATCCCCCTCCTACTGTGGTGGCTATCTCTATTTATAGGGGCCCTGGTCCTCTTCCCAAATATTGAGCGGCAAGGGAGCCAACAATGGCCATTTTGAAGGGGTACAACTAGTACAAGCTATCTTGACTAAAGTTGGTCTTCGACTGCCAAAGGCACTGGTGATGACACCGTCTTGGGCTCCACGGTGAGCTCCATCCTATCGTCCTGCTGATCTTGGTCTCGTTGCACCAATATGGAAACCATTGCTTGATGCCTCGGTACTCCGCGCTTGCACTTGCCCCCTTTGCACCAAAGAGGAAATGAGGACAGTGCACCGGCTGGCGCCCGCCTGGTCTCGATCGTCATGGCTTGCGTCACGAGCACCTCATGAGGTACTACTTGCCTTGATCTCTCCATCGTCTCGCGAGCCTGCCTGGTGAGGCGCCCCTGAGGAAGCCTTGTGTCATCCACCCCACGAGGCTTGGCCCCTCACGAGGGTCTTGAGCTTGGGTTGATGTAGAGGGGCCGTACTGGGCCACTGCTTGAGCCACGCCGTAGGCCGTAGGCAATCAAGTCTGGGGACCCCCGTTCCTAGAACGTCGACATGTCCCCCTTATGCTTCAAGGCACGACACGCACCTGGCTGAACAGCCTCAAGCCTTACAGCGTCAACAGCTGGCTGGACTTCACGGAAGTCTTCATTCGCAACTTCACCAACACGTACAAGCGATCATCCAAGCCACGTCAGCTCTCCCTTTGTGTCCAAGGCCCGACCGAGTCCAACCGCGACTACCTGACGCGCTGGGCCGAGCTCCGCAACTCCTGCGAAGGGTTTCACGAGGTGCAAGCAATCGAGTACTTCACCGCTAGGTGCCGAGAGGGCACCCTCCTCAAGCACTGACTTCTCTGTGACGAGCCGGCTACACTCAACGATCTGCTCATCATAGCAGACAAGTACGCCATGGCCGACTCCTCGATGAAGATCAAGCTCCGAGTGGACGCCTCCGGAAAGGTGCTCCCTCCGGCTCCGAAAACGCCGGCTGGCGACTCCAATCGACGCCCATATCAGAACAACAACAAGCGCAAGGGTCCTATGCCGCCTTCCACCAGTCGGTAGGTGGCCACGGTCAAAGATGAGCAGCCTGAAGGGCAGCCTATGCCCAAGCGTCCGAAAGGCGGCAGGCCGGCTTGGCAGCCGGCTTTCTCCTACGAGCAAAACCTTGATGCCCCCTGCAAGTTCCATAGCGGCGCTAAGCCGTCCAAGCACACAACTCGGAAATGTCATTGGCTCACATGGATCTCCAAGGGCGAAGAACTGCTGCCCCCTTCGCCTGCTGGCCAGCCGCATCCGGCTCGTCAGCAGCCGGCCGCTCGCCCAGCAGTCGAAGCCATTCAAGACGAGTTCTCTGACAAGCATGCAGCCTACGTCATCTTCACAAGCCATGCTGAGGATAGGCGCAGTCGGCGCCGACAACACAAAGAAGTCAATGCGGTCGCCTCCAAAGATCTAGAGTTTATGCATTGGTCTGAAAAGCCTATAAGATGGAGCCGAGCCGATCACCCAGAGGTGATGCCGTCTCCAGGCTCGTACGCATTGGTGTTGGATGCCACCTTCGCAACAGAAAGGTGAGCTGTTAACTTCTCTCGAGTTTTGATTGATGGCGAAAGCAGCATCAACATCCTGTACCATGACACCATGGAGAAGCTAAACATCAAGACGAAGAAACTTTTGCCCAGTCAGACCATTTTCCATGGCATCGTACCCAGCCTGTCATGCTCACCAATCGGCAAGATCAAGATAGATGTCCTCTTCAGAGACAAGGATCACTTTCACCGTGAAGCAGTCTGGTTTGAAGTAGTGGATCTAGAGAGCCCTTACCACACTTTACTTGGCCGACCTGCCCTGGCCAAGTTCATGGCAGTGCCCCACTATGCTTACCTCAAGATGAAGATGCCGATCTCCAAGGGCATCATCACCATAGTCGGAGACTACAAGAAATCCTCTACTTGTGCTGCAGCCAGCAGCCGGCTGGCCGAGTCCCTCGTGATTGCTGTTGAGAAGAAGATCCTTGACCGGGTTGTGGCCATGGCCGGCAAACAGCCGGACCTATCGCCTGACCTCAAGGAGTCGGAAGCTTTGGCCTCCTTCCAGCCGACCAAGGAAACAAAGAAGATACCTCTGGACCCAGAGCACCCGGAGAGGTTTGATGTCCTAGGAGCAAACCTGGACAGCAAATAGGAAAGTGAGCTCATCGATTTCGTCCGTGAGAATCATGATATCTTTGCATGGTCCCCCAAGGACATGCCTGGTGTTCCGACGGATTTCGCTGAGCACAAGCTACGTGTCCGAGCAGATGCAAAACCAGTCAAGCAGCCCCTCCGCCGACTATCAGAAGAGAAGAGAGGAATGGTTGGTGAAGAGTGATACGTCCATTTTGCATCATGCTTTTATATCAATATTTATTTCATTATGGTCTGTTATTACACATTATATCTCAATACTTATGGCTATTCTCTCTTATTTTACAAGTTTACCATGAAGAGGGGGAATGCCGGCAGCTGGAATTTTGGCTGGAAAAGGAGCAAACATTGGAAACCTATTCTGCACTGCTCCAAATATCCTGAAACTCCACGAAACATGTTTTTGGAATTAATAATATTTATTGGGCGAAAGAAATACATCAAGGGACCCACACCCTGTCCAGGAGGGTGGGGGGTGCCCCCCCAATGGGTGCGCCCCCTGTCTCCTGTGCCCCCTGGTGGGCCTCCTGTGTCCATCTTCTGATATATGAGAGCTTTTACCCTGGAAAAAATTGTGGGCAAGCTTATCGGACGATACTCCGCCGCCACGAGGCGGAACCTTGGTGAAACCAATCTAGGGCTCCGGCGGAGCTGTTCTGCCGGGGACACTTCCCTCCGGGAGGGGGAAATCATCACTAGCATTATCACCAACGATCCTCTCATCTGGAGGGGATCAATATCCATCAACATCTTCACCAGCACCATCTCCTCTCAAAACCCTACTTCATCTCTTGTATCCAATCTTGTATCAAAACCACAAATTGGTACCTGTGGGTTGCTAGTAGTGTTGATTACTCCTTGTAGTTGATGCTAATTGGTTTACTTGGTGGAAGATCATATGTTCAAATCCTTTATGCATATTATTGCTCCTCTGATTATGAACATGAATATGCTTTGTGAGTAGTTGCGTTTGTTCCTGAGGACATGGGTGAAGTCTTGCTATTAGTAGTCATGTGAATTTCGTATTCGTTCGATATTTTGATGAGATGTATGTTGTCTTTTCCTCTAGTGGTGTTATGTGAACGTCGACTACATGACACTTCACCATTATTTGGGCCTAGTGGAAGGCATTGGGAAGTAATAAATAGATGATGGGTTGCTAGAGTGACAGAAGCTTAAACCCTAGTTTATGCGTTGCTTCGTTAGGTGCTGATTTGGATCCATATGTTTAATGCTATGGTTAGGTTTACCTTAATACTTATTTTGTAGTTGCGGACGCTTGCGATAGGGGTTAGTCATAAGTGTGATGCTTGTCCAAGTAAGGGCAGTACCCAAGCACTGGTCGACCCACATATCAAATTATCAAAGTACCGAACGCGAATCATATGAACGTGATGAAAACTAGCTTGACGATAATTCCCATGTGTCCTCGGGAGCTCCTTTATCATTATTAGATATTGTCCAGGCTTATCATTTGCTACATAAAGGATTGGGCCACCTTGCTGCACTTTATTTACTTTATTTACTTGTTACTCGTTACTATTTATCTTATCAGAAAACTATCTATCACCTACAATTTCAGTGCTTGCAGAGAAAACCTTACCGAAAACCGCTTATCATTTCCTTCTGCTCCTCGTTGGGTTCGACACTCTTACTTATTGAAAGGACTACGATAGATCCCCTACACTTGTGGGTCATCAAAGATATAGCCCGGCTTCTGGCAACCGGCTTCATTATGGAGGTGATCTTTCCAGAATTGCTTGCCAACCCAGTCTTTGTACTGAAGAAGAACAAGAAATGGCGCATGTGTATAGATTATACCAGTCTCAACAAAGCTTGACCCAAAGATCCGTTTGCCTTGCCCCGGATTGACCAAGTGATAGACTCCACAGCCCGATGCGAGATGTTGAGTTTCTTGGATGCCTACTCAGGCTACCATAAGATCAAGTTGGATCCAGCCGACCGCTTGAAGACCGCCTTCATCACACCATTCAGAGCTTTCTGCTACCTGACTATGACATTCGTCTTGAGCAATGCCGGTGCCACTTTTTAGCTTGCATGTAGAAATGCCTCCTCCAGCAACTCAGCAGAAATGCCCACGTCTACGTAGACGATATTGTGGTGAAGACGGAGAAGCGCGACACCCTGCTGGAAGATCTCAAGGAAACATTTGACAACTTGCACCGATTTCAGATCAAGCTCAACCGTGAGAAATGTGTGTTCGGATGCCAGCCGGCCAGCTCCTAGGCTTCCTGGTCTCTGAACGCGGCATAGAGTGCAACCCAATGAAGATCAAGGACATAGAGAGGATGGAGATTCCCACCCGGCTTCGAGATGTCCAAAATTTCACCGGGTGCCTGGCCTCCCTTAACCGCTTCATCAGTCGGCTAGGGAAGAAGACTCTCCCCCTATATCAGCTCATGAAGAAATCCACTCATTTCGAGTGGAACGACCAGGAGGACGAAGCTTTTCAAAAATTGAAGAAGATGCCGACCACACCGCCTGTCCTGGCGGCACCGACTGAGAAAGAGCCCATGCTCCTTTACATTGCCGCAACTAGCCGGGTGGTCAGCTGTGGGGACCCCAACTCATAAGTCGTGATCACCAAATGCACGTGTATAGTGATCCCAGAGATCAATGCTCACTGAACACACAGAAGCTAAATAACAAGAGTCTTACATCCATACATACCGTCTTACACAAATTATGACCATTATGGTCAAGTCTTACATAGATAAAGCCACAAGGGCTGAATACCAAATATACTTAAGCAGCGGAAATCTTCGTTGATAAGTAGAACCCACGCCATCTGCCTTAACCCTACAGGCATTCTAACTAGGAAACGTCCTAGTTCGCATGTTCGTCTCCAAAGAACTCTTCTTCGAACTTCTGTTCTTCCATGCCTGGACAATTAAAGAACCAGTGGCAAGCCAATGAGTACTTTGAATGTACTCGCAAGCAACCCATGTTTTGGTTCAAGATACAACAATGCATGATATAGGTAAATTTTTGCAGAAAGCTAGTTTTGAGTGCAATGACATGTTCAACAACTTGTAAGACATGCATCAGGAGAATTCAAGTAACCATGAGGACAGGTTATAGATATCAACATAAATAGAGTGGGCATCAACCCAACTCAATCATGTCAAGTCCTTTGACTTGACCCAAGTAGATCTTCCCACTTATCCAAACACACACACTGGTTTGTAAACATGTGGACGTAGCCCAAGAGCGGTTACCCAACTGTCCTTGACCGTGGACACGACTATTCGAATAGTTTGACACTCTGCAGAGGTTGCACACTTTACCCACAAGATCCGGGGAACTTTCATGTCATCCACGACCCACGGTACCTCAAGTACCCGGGGTAAGCACCCAATCACTACCTTTCCCTAGACGACACTAACAAGGAGTCCACTCGTTGTTCCGTATCCTCACGATGTACATCATACGAGACTCACTCGAGATCGTAACATCCGAGAGGGGACGCAACGGTGTATCCAGTGCCCTGTAAAAATAGTCATGGCCGGCCTACCTGGCACGACCCCGTCCCTAGAGAGAGCACCAACTCTCCCCCGTCACTAGTAATGCGGGCTCCAAGCTAGTATGGGAGATGATAGAGTGGTTGCGCATGTAAGGTTGGAATAACGGGCGCAACTTAAACCAATCCGTTTTGAAAACAACACACACTTGCCTCGGTACACCACTTCGTCATCAAGTGGCTACCCAACTCATCATCTCCCCCGGGCATAAGTGGCACCCGGTGGGGTTTTTGAAAAGTCTTTTGAAAATACTTTGTCCCCATCACCATGCATATTCCCGTCCCTTTTTGCGTAGCACTACTTTAGCATCCTATCTACTCCCACCGGCATAACCCTCATAGGAAGGTAGGGTCATGCATAATGCAAGTATCAATGAGGAAGTACGGTGGCAAACCATCAAAGTGGTTACCACCTCATCATGATTCCGTTGCAACAACAATATGGTGCTATACGACATGCATAAAAAGGGTTTCATAGACATGGTCAAAGGGCTGCTTGCCTTGGTCTTCAAAGTCTTCAAGTCCTTCTCCTTCTTCTTATCCAACTACTTCTTCAAATACGGGATCTATTCGTTGCAAAAGAAATGACGGGAAAATAAGGTAATAGTAAAACAGAAAAATCAAAGTGCTCAGGGAAATGTCAACTTATTTTTAATAAATACTAGGGGGAAATCAAAGAAGGGGAGAATTCCTAGTTTTCGATTTGGAGTTATGGAATAGTGGAAATGGATTTTCAAAGAAGGATTTAAATGCTAAATTTTGAATTTAAATTTGAACAGTACAGAAAAGTGTGATGGATGTTCATGAATGTTACATCAATAAATAGGTGGAATTATTCTAAGATTTTAGGAGTTGGAATTATTCCGTTTGGATAAATATTTTATCCTGTGGAATTTTTATAAAACATACAGAAAAAGAAAAATAAAAGCGGCACTGTGCCACTGGGCCAGAAAGGCCACAGTGCATCAGGCCCAGAGGGAAAAGTGGCCCAGGCGAGCCAGCACGCGCGCGCGCCAGGTTTTTTAAACCTGACGGGCGGGGCCTAGCTGCTAGTGGGAGAGAGAGGGGGCAAGAGAGAGGTGAGGATGACAAGCGGGGCCCGCCTGTCATCTCTGACCTCGCGACCAGAGGGCCGGCGTGCTCACCGGCGGCGATGCAGGGCACGGCCGGTCGAGCTGACAGCACGGTTGGACTCAGCGTGGAGTCGCCGTTCGGGTGGTGGTGGTGGAAGTCGCCGAAGTTGCCTGGTTCGCCGGGGACGAGGAACCACGGCGGAGGTGCGTCGGGCGGTGGTCGTTCCGGTCGACTCCGGCTACAGACGAAGGGGAAAAGGAGGGGGAAGGAGTCAGGGGCTCGCTGCGGTTCCAGATCGAGCGAAAGGAGCGGCGGGGGAGGCTCTTACCGCGCAAACACCGGTGACCCGAGGCGGCGGTGTTCGGCTCGATCCCGAGCACAGAGAGGGGGAGGGCAGCTGGGGCTTTGCTGGTGATAGCTAGGAGCTGAGAGAGCTCAAGGGATGGTGAGAACGGGGTCCGGGGTGGCCTTAAATAGGAGGGGCGCGGTGCACCGTGGCTCGTGCGCCAGCGAGCTTCTAGCCATTGCTGGAGGCCAAGGGGGCGCATGTGGGCGTGTCTGGGGCATTTGTGGAGGTGGTCCACGACCAGGGGAAGGAAGAGAGGGAGCAGGAGGGGCCAGAGGCACCGCGCGTGTGAGTGTGCTCATTGGAGCTCTCAGGCGGCCATGGCGCGCGTGTGAGGTAGGCTGTAGGAGGGAGAAAGAAGAGGGGGACCAGGGCTTAGCGTGCTGCGGACGCCGAGGCGCATCGTCGAGCGTGCTCGGGAGGCCCAAGGTGGCTGGAGGTGGTTGGCAGGGGGCGCCTACAGTGTGGGAGCGCACTGTAGCATGCTCCAGAGCGTGCAAATGGCCGGCATGCCATTTTTTGGCAAAGTGGGCACGGCCAGGCATGTCTGGTAGCTCTAGGGGGAAGTAAAGAAGAGGGTAGGAGCATTGGATGCCCTGGGGATCCAGTAGGAGAGGAGTGGGGTTGAATAGAGATAGGGAAATGGGCTGTCCAGAGGGGTAAATGAGGTGGTTTCACCCCTCAATCATTGAGCTGAGATGTAGCCATTGTTACTAGAGGTAGAGGAGGACTTGGACGGGCTGTGATAAAAAGTTGAGGCCATGGAGAAGAGTGGAAGTGGTCAAAACAGGGGTTTTGGTATAATAGCAGAAGGTGTTTGTTGCTGGTTTGGGCAAGAAAATAAACTCCTCTTGTCTTGAGGCTTGACAGGGTCAACTGGCATGAGATAATAATAGGTTCCACCAAGGTTCAGTCCATTTGGGCAAAGTTGCCAATGCAACTTTTGTAAACCCTAGAAATCAACATAAATGAGTTTTCCAAGATCTAGACATGCAAAACTATTCTCCTTGATGCACCACTTGGTGAAGTGTCATCATTTGAGGTTCTGAACATGTCCACAAAAGTTGAGATCAAAAGGAGAAAGTTGCCAATGTAGAGTTGTTCAAATTTGGTTCTGGACAGGAAGAGTTTTGGGGCCCTTTGATCAAGTTAACTTGTTCTCCAACTTGTGCCACTTGGTCTATATGAATAATTAGAACATTTGAGCATGTTCACAAGGTTTGAGAGCATTTGGAAATGTTTGGCAATGTAAAGTTGCTCAAACTTCAAAATGGACAGAAATGGTTTTGAGGGGATTTAATGATGTTATATTGTTCTCCAAGTCATGAGACTTGGCAAGATCATCTAGTATGTCATAAGTGATATTCTAGAATTTTCTTGGAATTTTTAGAGAATATTTCCTTTGTAAATATTTCAAAAGCTTGAAATATCCAGAAAGGGTTTTTGAGGGGTTTGACCAATATTTTGAACATGACCATGTGTTGAAACTCTTATATATGGACAATATATGTCCACTGAGTTTCCCTAATTTTTCACAAATATTTTTAAAGTATTAAAATAATTTTAACCTATTAAAGACCATTTCTGGCCTAAAGAAAAATCCTTTGAATAAAATAGGAAAATAACTTTTAAAATTATATTTGTGTGGTTTATGGGAGTACTATATCTAATAGGATTCAAATATACCTTTTGAAATATTTTTCACACCCCAAATCAAGTACTTGCAGTGCAAACCTCAATTCAGGGGTTTTTGGAAAACTAATTTTAGAAAATACTTTTTGGGCAAATTATTTTTGTAAGAAAATAATATGTTGCTCTATACACATGGCATGATCATTGGGCAGAAGCTTGGGGAAAGGATATGAAGTATAGAAGGTGGAGTTGTGTAGACTTTAAAGAGCACTTGAAAAACAGAGAGAGAAAACCAACTCAAAATAAAAAGTCAAATAATGCAAAAGTTTTTGTCAAACCACATTTTATCATGATTTATCATCTTAAGTGTTGTGCCATGAAAATCAGGGTGTGACATTAGCACTGTCATCATGGTTTAGCGCCCAGAAGAAGGCAGAGCTCAGCTGGTCCATAGGCCGGTGTATTACTTGAAAGAAGTACTGTCAACCTCAAAGCAGAATTACCCCAACTACCAGAAGATGTGCTATGGCGTGTACTTTGCCGCCAAGAAGATCAAGCCCTACTTTCAAGAGCACCCCATCACAGTCGTTTGCACTGCCCCGCTTGCCGAGATCATAGCCATCCGGGATACATCCGGCCGGGTGGCCAAGTGGGCCATTGCACTAGCTCCTTACACCATCTTCTACCAGCCTCGCACCGCCATCAAGTCCCAAGTGCTGGTCGACTTCCTTGTCGACTGGGCGGAAACCCAGTACCTGCCACCAGCACCCGACTCCACCCATTGGCAGATGCACTTTGATGGATCCAAGATGCGCACCGGCTTGGGAGCCAGCATCGTCCTTACCTCTCCCAAGGGCGAAAAGCTCAGATACACGTTGCAAATCCATTTTGCCGCCTCCAACAACGTTGCCAAGTACGAGGCGCTCATACATGGGCTCCGGCTGGCCAAAGAACTCGGCATCTGCCGGATCCTGTGCTATGGCGACTCGGACTTGGTGATCCAACAATCATCTAGCTATTGGGATGCCAAGTATGTAAACATGGTGAGCTACCGTTTCCTCGTTCAGCAACTCAGCAGATACTTTGAAGGGTGCGAGTTTCTCCATGTGCCACGGGCTGACAACGAGCAAGCAGATGCCCTGGCAAGAATCGTCCCCACCCGGCAAGCTATACCAACCGGCGTCTCCCTCTAACGCCTCCTCAAGCCGTCCGTCAAGACATCTCCGGAATCAGACTCCATCTTCGTTCCGCCTAACCCTGATGCAGTCGGATCCAACTTGGGGAACTCAACAGGCGGCTCGGGGACTTCGGAAGGTGGCTCGGGGACTGCTATAGTCACACCCGGCTCGGGGACTTCAAAACCCGGCCCGGGCACTCCAGCAGTCGGCCCAGGGACTACAACAACACAATAGGCGGTGGCCGACTCCAACTCTTTACCACCCAACCCACCCGCCTTGGTCGTAGTAGCTGTGTTAGCAATAGAAGAAGTCGCAGATCCATCATGGGCCCAGCCCATCCTCAACTTTCTCGTGAACAAAGAGATGCCGACTGACGAGATCTCGGCAAGGCAAGTTCAACACCGAGCCGGAGCATACACAATAGTGAACAGACAGCTCGTTAGGCTCGGTGTCATTGGAGTCTTCCAATGCTGCATCGAGACAGCGATGGGCATTGCAATCCTCAAGGACATCCACCAAGGCGAGTGTGCCCACCACGCGGCCGCAAGATCACTCGTCACCAAAGCTTTCTGCCATGGGTTCTTCTGGCCGACTACTTTGGAAGACGCCAAAGAATTGGTCAAACACTGTAAAGGGTGCCAACTTTTCAGCTCCAAGCAACACCTACCGGCTTCCGCACTTAAGACCATCCCCCTCACCTGGCCCTTTGCCGTCTGGGGGCTGGATTTGGTGGACCCATTCAAGACGGCACACCATGGCATGACACACCTGCTCGTTGCCATAGACAAATTCACCAAGTGGATTGAAGTGAAGCCAATCAAGAAGTTGAATGGGCCGACTGCTGTGACATTCATCGCAGACATCACCACCCGGTATGGCATACCACAAAGCATCATCACCGACAACGGCACGAATTTTGCCAAAGGAGCATTGGCATGTTTCTGCGCGACACAGGGCATCCGGCTGGACTTAGCGTCCATTGCCCATCCATAGTCAAACGACCAAGTCGAGCGAGAAAACGGCCTCATCCTTTCTGGCATCAAGCCCCGACTGGTCGAGCCACTGGAGCGCTCGGCCGGCTGTTGGCTCGAGGAGCTGTCGGTCGTCCTGTGGAGCTTGCGTACCACCCCGAACAAGTCAACCGGCTTCACTCCTTTCTTCCTTGTATATGGTGCCGAGGCTGTCATCCCAACTGACATCGAGTTCGACTCGCCTCGAGTCACCATGTACATGGAAGCGGAGGCAAAGGAAGCACGAGAAGACGGTGTTGACATGCTGGAAGAGGGCCGGCTGTTAGCACTCACCTGGTCCGCCATCTACCAGCAGGGTTTTCACCGTTACCACAACCGGAAGGTCAAATCAAGATCCTTCCAGGAGGGCGATCTTGTGCTCCGGCTGATCCAGTGAACAGCTGGCCAACACTAGCTCTCGGCCCTTGGGAAGTCCACTTCATCATCAGCAAGGCCTTAGGCAATGACTCCTACTACCTGATCGACGCACAGAAGCCCAAGGCACGCAAGAGAGATGATTCCGGCAAGGAGTCCGAACGACCATGGAACCCTAATCTCCTCCGAAGGTTTAAAGTTAAATGCAGTATGTACCACACTATATTTTGTATTAAGTACAAGACATTGGCCCCCCCGAGGAGCACTCGGGGACTACCCTTCTTTATCTAGATGATGTGTATCATGCCTATGAATGTGTCACTACATTTGTTCTTCTGTCTGACACCGGGTCCGACCAGTCGGCCCGGGGACTTGCCGCCTTGAATTATATTAAGTATCACCTGCAGTCATACAAGTGGTGTGCCGACACCTAAGCCCTCTCTTGCCAGAAGTCGCAGCTCATAGAATCGACTGTCCGACCGGCAAGAGTTAAACACAGTAAAATATGCCCACACGAAAAAGGGCTAAGGACCAATGGGCTTACATAACACAGGCCCGCTCCCCACCCTGCCAACCGGATGCTAAGAAGCCGGCAGGCCGGCTTCCCACTCACCTTGCTACAATCTAAGAAAGCTAAAGTACTTGTACTTTCCTAGCCACATACTATAGAGCAGCCGTTCGGCTGGGAAGGCAGCGAACTGGGGAGGGCGGCAAAGGAAACAGCCGGAAAAAGATGTAAATCAAGCACAGTTGAAAGTCAACACATGCAAGATTATATTTACACAAAAGGCCTTCGAGGGTCGGCATTCAACTTAGTGTGAATACACCCCCAGTGGGTGGAACTGCGCAAATTTAACAAATATTGTTCAAAGTCTAACGAACAGGAAGACAAAGATAAACATGGTGGCTTAGGCCAAGGGCACAATAGGCGAGCTGGGCAGGTCAGTGGAGACGATTGGCTGGAGGAGTGGCCGGTTGGCGAGTCTCGGCTTGGTCATTGCCAATGGCAGGTGGCGTGTTCGCACGTGCCTCATTGCTGGAGGCACGGCCAGGCTGAGGCTGGCTGGCTGCTGCATCACCTGGCACAACGTCTTCACCGTCCTCTTCCTCCTTCTCTTCACCCTCGTCACTAGAGTCGATCTCCTCCGCCGACTCTTCAACATTGGCCGGGTTCAGTCCAAACCACTCCTTCGGAAGAGCAGCGCCATCGTCGTTCAGATCAGGGACGAAGACGCTGGTGTCGGTGTACTCGGTGATCACCGCAGCATGTCGAATGATAGCAGGCCACACCACCACCAGCTCCTCATTGTTCTCCTGCCGAAATGTGGCCACCTGGGTCAAGTCCATCCTGGGATACCACACCCAGACGAACTCCAACGCCCGCCTGGCGCCTGCCCAGGCTGCAGAAGCCTTCCAAGCCGCGAAGCGGCTGACCGCCACCTCCAACCAGTCGGCAGTCTAACTGGGGTGCGGGGAATCACTTCGCCAGGCTAGAGGGAGGAGAGCACCTGGGCTCCAACGCGCTGAAGGCAGCGGAGCATGCAGTGAGCCAGCTGGAGACGGGCCTAGATGGCCAGGAGCTGCTCCTTGAGCATCCGGCGAGCGTCCGGTGCAATATCAGCACCAGCCTACCAATGCACGTTGCATTGGGCCTCGATGACTTGGCTGGCGGCAACAGAGTAGCCGGGGAATACTCTGCATGAAAAAGAAAAGAAAAAATGCAAAGTCAGAAGTCGGACCAAGCAGCAGGCAGCAAACAAAGGGATGAAGAGGAAGGCGCATTACCGTCAACCATGTCTTGAATATGGCCATAGCCATCATTCAGCGCCTGCCTCGACTCGACCCAGTTCGCCGCCTCGGTATCGTACTCGGCTTGGAGGGCGGCATCGCTGTCCTTCACCGCCTTTAGTGCCGCCTTGTGTCTCTCCTCCTGGTCGGCCAGCTTCTTGGCCAGGCGGTCGCACTCCTGAGACACGGCACTGCACTCAGCCTCCTTGGCATGCAATGCGGTCTAGGACTCACCCAATTGCTGCCGCAGGTCGGCATTGGCCTCTGCAAAGATGGCAAAGAAGAATAAATAGTGAGAAAGAAGTCGCTAGAAAAGATCCGGTCCAACTGCTTAAGAGTCGCCCCGAATCTCGGGGACTACACCCAGTGGGTGCGCTGACGCGCCCCCACGAGAGATAGTAAATGAAACACTTACTCCGGCTCTTAGACAAGTCGGCGGTCTTCTGAGTTAGCTCCCGGACATGTGAGTTGAAGCCGACCGAACGGAGGTTATGATAATCCTGCAAAAAGGACAGACGAACAAGTAAAGACAAGTCAGCACCCGAATTTACTTAGAAGTTCCTAGCCGCCTGCTCAGTAGCCGACTAGGAACCTGGGGACTACACCCAGTGGGTGCGCTGACGCGCCCCCACGGAAGAATACAAGAGCAAAAAACAAAAAGCAAGAGGCTTACCCGGATGGCCGACCGCGTCGCCAGGAACTCTTGGTTGTAGTTCTCCAAGGTGGCAGCCTGGGACTGGAGCCGAGTCCGGAGGTCCTGCGCCTCCACGTTCAGCACCACCATCCCGGCGTCCACCTCGGTGAGCTGACGCTTGCCGTCTCCAGCTCATGGGCCGGCGAGCTTGAGCCCCCGACCTTCTATGGGTTCAGCGCTAGAAGTCGCCTTCCCTGCACGCTGGCGTGCCGAAGATAGGACCATGAGGTCCGCCCTCGCAGCCGGCTCGCCTCTAGCCGGCGGCACAGGCGACGCGCTGGGTTGGCCGCCTTGGTCCGCTGCAGTCGGCACTGGCGGGGCCACCTCCTTCTCCGGGGCGACGACGTCGCCCTCCTCACTCTCCATCAAAGGCTAGTCACCGCCGGCTCCCTCTGGTGGCACCACCGGGATCTCAGGCACCACGGAGTGGAGGGGCATGACGAGCTGCGGAGGCTGGTTGCGCAAGGCTTCCTCCGCCTACGCCGCGGCTGCAGCATCCGCCTGGGCCTTGGCCGCCGCGTCGGCATGTGCCTTCGCCGTCGCTTCCTGCGCTGCCTTGGCGGCAGCCGCCCTCTGCTGCTCCGCCTCCCGCTCCTCACGTGCCTCCCGCGCGTTCCGCTCCATCGCCGCCTGAAGCTCGGCGTGGGGATCCATGCGTTGGGCGCTGGTGGAGCCTCCCGCCGCCCCAACCATGGAGGCGGCGACAGATCTCTCAAGAGAGAGCGGAGCTCTGCATTATACAAGACAAAGAAAAATCAGAAGAACACGGGCAAGAAGGAAGAAAGAATGTGTGAGGGAGTCGGTACTTACGCAGAAACCATCTGCGGCTCCTTCACCACCTTGCGGAAGCGGGTTGCCTTCGCGGCCACCTCGTCCCACTTGGTCGCCACGACCAAGCCCTTGGGCTTCTTTGGCCGACTGCCAAACAGGATCGGCGCCGCCCGACATTTCTGCGTGCCGCCTCGGGCAGCCTGCATGGCAGACGATCTCGCGCCCTGCTGGTCGGATGGCGGCTGGCGGCGCGGGGCGACTTCTCTCTCGTCGTCATCTGGCCAGTCCTCGAGGCATGCCCCGAGCCCTGAGCCGCTTGCTTCGCCGCCTCCTCCCATGGCGATGTCGTCCAAAGCAGCCACCCCCAAGTCGGGGTCGTCCACATCGCTCTCCGCCCGGCCAACGAGAAATTGACGCTCTAGCCCTGCGGCACCGGCTGCCGGCTGGAGTAGGGGGCTCTGTTCCGACTAGGGAGAACTTGGCATCAAAAGAAAAGAGAATAAAAGGAAACTTACCATAGGCGGAGGATCAGCGCGTGAATACGGCTCCCTGCCGAACCGCCACTCATCCGTGAGCTTGCAGTTCGCAAGGTAGTTCACTATGTGAGCTACCTCCGCATGAGGCATCTCCTTGGTGCACAGCCGGCTTGGGTCTTGATGCCCGCTCATCTGTCATATCATGTGAGGCCGGCCCTGGAGCGGGAGCACCCGGCGTGCCACGAAGGTGGTCAGCAAGTCGGGCCCGGTCAGGCCCTCTAACCTGATCAACACCCGGAGAAGCGCGATGGCGGCGGCTCCAGAAGGCGACAGCGACCTAGCCCGATAGGACCAGTTGGGCCGCTTCCTAGCCGGAGGGCCGGCAATGGAAGCCGGAAGATTAACCCAGTCACTCTCTGGGAAGATGCTCTTCACATAGAAGTATGACTGTTGCCACATCTTCACCGACTGGATCAGCGCAGTGGGAGGAATTGTCGGCCACCGACCTCCGCACCGCGACGAAGGCACCGCACTGAGATAGCACACTCTTGACGGCGGTGCCGAGCTTGGAGTAGAAGAACTCCCCCCAAAGCTCGATGGGGGAAGGACGCCGAGAAAGCCTTCGCATAGGGTGACGAAGGCGGACAGCAGCACCACCGTGTTCGTGGTGAGGTGGTGCGGCTGGAGGTTGTACAATTCGAGGAAGGCCCGAAAGAAGCCGCTCGCCGGCAGGCCGTGGCCGCGCAGGTAGTGCAAGCAGAAGATGACGCGCTTGCCCTCCTACGGCGCCGGCGAGATCTCCCACTTCAGCACGAGGCGGACCCTCACGTAGTCCTCGCCGGGCAGCCACCGCATCTTGAGGAGGAAATCAATGTGATCTTCGTTGACATTGGAGCCATCCCAGGCTCCGGCGCGCGCCATGAAGGCGAGAGGATGACGGAGAAAGCACGGCAATGGCGAGAGCACGACCCTGCAACGGCAAAGCTGCGGCGTAGCAAGATGGCTGGTGGAGCGACGCGGTGGCGACTAGCAACGGCGACAGAGAAGAAGACAAAGAAGAAAATGGCGGAGTGGGAGGCGAGCGCATGTGCGTCTGCCGCTCCCCCTCCTCCCCCTATTTATACCCTCGATGTGACGAACATGAGGGGGTGGGATGTGGGGGACGTGGGATTAACTGCGCCCACTCCCCCACGACCCGTGATTATTGCGCCTTAACGGCGTGCGGAAACTGCCGCTAGAATGCCAACCATCCACCTCGGCTACAGACGATCCGCGCGTGGGCCGATGCGTGGTGGTGGCGGGCCCCAGCCTGCAGCGATGTCCCGTCGTGTGCGTGGGCTGGCAGGCTGGTCCAGCTGAAGGGTGCCACATGGCGCGCGGACAGCGGGTGGCCGGCCCGGTGCCCAGCGCGTGCACCAGCTGGTTCCTGCCTTCAGACACCAAATTTTTCCAGACGATGTGACTGATCGAGGCCGGCTGCTAGCTGTCGGCTCTTCAAAGATAGGAAGCTGCTCAGGCTTCTCGTCCCCCTTTCAGCTACAAAGCCCGACCAACTTCGGGGAGTAATGTCGGAGTAAATGGCCACGGGTAGCCTAAAAGGCTTCCCCTGGCTCTTCAGAAAATGTCGGGCCGACTGAGCCCTCAAACATCCAAGATGCAGGGCCGCCTTCTCTTGGCCGGCTGTCCCACCGGCCGGCTGCTGGAAGGCGGCAAGGCTCTAAGATCTCTCTCGAAGAGGGTTGGCTCCTAGCAGCCGGCCACTAGAGTAGCCGACTCCTAGTAGGCGGCCTGGCTCATGCCCTCAAAGTGCGTGGCTATAGTGATAAGACGGGACGTGGCTACAGTGAAGCCTGCCACTCCCGAATCCGGGAGCAAGCATGGCCACAGTGCGCCATATGGGGCGGCCACTCCCCGTCCGGCACGACATTGTTGCCACATTGACCATAACATCACCCATGACAGGCTGTCAGTACGGCCCGCAGGCGGTGGGCCCCTCCTTCCAGAGAGATACCAGAAGGCGTCCGAGCTTGACCAGTCGGCCTGGGGGAGGCCAGCACACAGCAGTCGGCCTGCCCCCACCCTGGAAGTTTGTGCACCATTAAGTAGATAAGATGGGGTAAGGCTATTGTGAATGACCACCAAGCGGCGGCACTGTAGCCATGCTTACTCCAACAAAGCCATCATCACCAAGAGTAAGGCTACAGTAACCAGCAGCGGACAAGACTCCAGGCAGTGGGCCCAGCCTGTCGTCCAAGAGGCCGGCAGCCGGCGGGACCGACTAGTTGGCGGGCCCCAGCGACCAGCGGAGAAGCTGGTGACAACAGACACTGACGGCCTGGACCCACATCCAGCCGGATTACCACTGTATCCCTGGGGGGTAGGCCTATATAAACCCCCCCCCCCCAGGGCACCCATGCAAAGGGTTGATCTCTTAGAGTTTTAGACACCACATAGAGAGAAGAGGAGAGCTAGGCTTGCCCTTCTGCTTCCTCTAGCTAAATAGCTCAAGGAGCCTCTTGTAGCTACTTGTTTGATCTAGTGATCATGCGAAGACCCTGTAGAGCAGGACTAGGGGTGTTATCTCCTAGGAGAGCCCCGAACCTGGGTAAGATTCGCCGGCGTACATGTCTTCGCCTTATCCCATTTCCAGGCACCGGCGATGTCTTTCTGGCTCCCACAATGATTAGCCACCCGTTGGCATATGCCGCACCTACCACCCGACACCAATGTCACCTCAATTATTCGTGGGCATGATTATATGATATGCATCACACAATCTCAGATTCATCTATTCAACCAACACAAAGTACTTCAAAGAATGCCCCAAAGTTCCTAACGGAGAGTCAAGACGATAACGTGTGCCAACCCCTATGCATAAGTTCATTGAACCCCAAAGTTGATCACAACATGCATCAAGTAGATCACTTGAATATCCCATTGTCACCACAGATAAGCACGGCAAGACATACATCAAGTGTTCTCAAATCCTTAAAGACTCAACCCGACAAGACAACTTCAAGGGGAAACTCAATTCATCACAAGAGAGTAGAGGGGGGGAAACATCATAAGATCAACCTATAATAGCAAAGCTCACGATTTATCAAGATCGTATCACCTCAAGAACACGAGAGAGAGAGAGAGAGAGCGATCAAACACATAGCTACTGGTACATACCCTCAGTCCCGAGGGTGAACTACTCCCTGCTCGTCATGGGATGATGAAGATGGCCACCGATGAGGGATCCCCCCTTCGGCTGGGTGCCGGAACAGGGTCCCGATTGGTCTTTGGTGGCTACAGAGGCTTGTAGCGACGGAACTCCCGATCTAGGTTATTTTCTGGAGGTTTCAGTATTTATTGGAATTTTTAGCATAGGTCTCACGTCAGGGTGGTTTCCGGGCTGTTCACGAGGCAGGGGGCGCGGCCAGGGGGGTGGGCGCGCGCCCCACCTGAGGGAGTCCCGGATTAGGGGGTCCTCGGACAGCCGGACTATATACTTGTGCCGGACTGTTGGACTATGAAGATACAAGATTGAAGACTTCGTCCCGTGTCCGGGTGGGACTCTCCTTTGCATGGAAGGAAAGCTTGGCAATTCGGATGTGTAGATTTCCTTCTCTGTAACCGAATCTGCGTAACCCTAGCACCCTCCGGTGTCTATAACCAGAGGGTTTAGTCTGTAGGACAACAACATCATAACCATAGGCTAGCTTCTAGGGTTTAGCCACTTCGATCTCGTGGTAGATCAACTCTTGTAATACTCATATCATCAAGATCAATCAAGCAGGAAGTAGGGTATTACCTCCATAGAGAGGGCCCGAACCTGGGTAAACATTGGTCCCCCGCCTCCTGTTACCATTAGCCTTAGACGCACAGTTCGGGACCCCATACCCAAGATCCGCCGGTTTTGACACCGACATTGGTGCTTTCATTGAGAGTTCCACTGTGTCGTCACCGTAAGGCTTGATGGCTCCTTCAATCATCAACAGTGATGCGGTCTAGGGTGAAGTTTTCCTTCCCGGACAGATCTTCGTATTCGGTAGCTTCGCACTGCGGGCCAACTCACTTGGCCATCTGCAGTAGATCGATAGCTATGCCCCTGGCCATCAGGTCAGGTTCAGAAGCTTGAATTACACTGCCGACATCTACGGAGATTTGAGCTTCGACGGATTCGAGCCCATAACAAGTGCACCCTACAGTCGCGATGAGCATGACCTAGATCTGCCATCGGACGGTGTTCAGGAGACCGCACCTGCAGCTGCCCTGGCTTTAAGTCTGGAGCAGATCGTGCCATCCGAGGACGGGTAGATGGACCCCGCTGCGGAGGCCGCACACTCAGCGGCGATAGAGCCGAACACAGACTTCGCCTCCAATGAGGTCTGTGTCATCGGACCCTCGAACTCGTCTCCGGCCATAGGTTCCAAACCGCACGCATCCGTGCCCATCGAACCTGAATGGGCATCGATCATGGAGTTCAGCTCCACGGACATCTTTCAGCACTCGCCCTTGGGAGATGTGCTAAACTCATTAAAATCTCTCTCCCCGTCAGGAGACTCTTGGCTGAACTATGTCCGGCTTGAGTGGGAAGCGGACGATGAAGAGATTCGTTACCCACCCACCACCCACTTAATAGCCACTGTCGATGACTTAACTGACACACTTGACTTCGACTCCGAAGACATCAACGGTATGGACGATGATGCCGGAGAAAAACGCAAACCACCGTCCCCAGGGCGCTAGAAAGCCACCTCATCATATGATAGATATATGGTGGACACACCCAAAGAAAGCAATGGCGATGATGCAACGGAGGACAATCCCCTTGAGAAGCAAATAAAGCGCCGACGTCAGCAGCGCCGCTCTAAAGCCCGGCATAGCAAAAACAGTGATTCCGGCACAAGAAAGAATAATACCCCAGACGACGCTAAAGATAATGATGACCTCGTAGGCCCAGCGATGGAGTAGGAGAAGCCAGGGGACGGCGAACACAGTCCGGGGCCGCTGTCTGATCACAGTGGTGCCGAAGACAAAACCTATAAACCCATCTCCGGAGAGGAGAACAGTCCGGACGATGATGCATACATCATCCCATAAAAACACTTGGAACAAGAGCACCTCCACAAAAGGATTATTGCCACCGCTAGGAGCTTGAAGAACCAGAAGTAACAACTTAAGGCTGCGCAGGATACGCTCAACCGCAGATGGAGCAAAGTGCTCAACCGGACAAAATATACTACGGTGATCGCCACACAAAGAGCTACCCAAAGCACAAGCTGCTGCACGAATTCGATGACGAGGCTATAGAGCCCATCCCGCCGAAAAACAATATGGCCGATCTGCGGAACCGACCACCCCGTGGCCAAGACAGAGCGGCTAATGATGCCTCACAAAAGTCAGCACACGATCTACGTGAGCACCTGGACAAAAGACCCGGTATGGCCAGATTCATCTATGGATCCACGAAACGCATCACTACACAGGATCACGACTATACTGATCAACTACCAGCTCAGAATCAACACCGAACACTACAGCCGTCGGACGCACGCCACGACACATCCAAATACAGGGGCGCCACACACCCCCTGTGCTTCACCGATGAGGTGCTGGATCATGAATTTCCAGAGGGGTTTAAACCCGTAAACATCAAGGCATACGACAGAACGACAGACCCTGCAGTCCGGTTTGAGGACTTTATTCTTCACATCCATATAGTTCGCGGAGACGATCTCCACGCCATTAAATACCTGCCCCTCAAGTTGAAAGTACCATCTTGGCACTGGTTGAAAAGCCTCCCCGAAAACTCAATTGGAAGTTGGGAGGAACTCGAGGACGCTTTCAGGGCTACTTTTCAAGGGACCTATGTACGACCTTCGGATACAGACGATTTAATTCACATTATCCAACAGCCCGGAGAGTCCGTCCGTAAGCTTTGGAATAGATTTCTCACCAAGAAGAACCAAATCGTCGACTGTCCGGATGCCGAAGCCTTAGCAGCTTTCAAACACAGTGTCCGGGACGAATGGCTCGCCAGACACCTCGGCCAAGAAAAGCCGAGGACAATGGAAGCCCTAACAACTCTTCTGACTAGCTTTTGTGCGGGCGAGGATAGTTGGTTAGCCCGCAGCGGCACCAGCGACCGAGGCACATCCGAAATCAGGGATGGCAATGGGAAGCCGTCATGCAATAAAAACAAGAGTCAAAATAATGAAGACGACCCAGACAACACGGTCGTAAACGTCAGATTCAGGGGCTCTCGACCCGATGAACGGAAAACGCCATTTAAAGGCAGCAAAGATGGACCGTCCAGCTTAAACAAAATTCTAGACAGATCATGTCAGATTCATGGCACCTCCGAGAAACCTGCGAATCACACCAACAGAGAATGTAGGGTCTTCAAGCAGACCGGTAAGCTAAATGCCGAACACAATGGGAGGGAACCGCAAGTGAAGACAAGGACGAACCTCGCTAGTCGAACACTGGGGGATAGAAAAAATTTCCACCAGAGGTCAAAACAGTGAACATGATTTACGCAACCCACATACCTAAGAGGAAGCGCAAACGCACACTCCGAGACGTATATGCTGTAGAGCCCGTCGCCCCAAAATTCAACCCATGGTCGGCCTTGCCGATCACTTACGATTGCAGGGATCATCCGACTAGTATCCGGCATGGGGGTTCAACTGCCTTTGTGCTTGGCCGAATAATTGACGGATAGCATCTCACCCGAGTCCTCATGGACGGCGGTAGTAGTCTTAATCTGATATATCAGGACACTGTCTGCAAGATGGGGATAGACCCGTCGAGAATCAACCGAAGCAGTACTACCTTTAAAGGAGTAATACCAGGCGTAGAGGCCCGCTTCACGGGCTCTCTGACGTTAGAGGTTGTATTCGGCTCTCCCGACAACTTTCGAAGCGAAGAACTAATCTTCGACATTGCCTCGTTCCGGAGAGGCTATCATGCACTACTCGGAAGAACGGCCCTCGCTCATTTCAACGCAGTACCACATTACGCTTACCTTAAACTTAAGATGCCCGGTCCACGCGGCGTCATCACTATCAGCAGAAACACAAAGCGTTCTCTTCGCGCGGAAGACTATGTGGCGGCTCTAGCAGCCGAACCACTGAACGGCCTCTTCAACCCGAGTAACTGATCGGTCCTGGAGACCACGGACATGGCTAGACGTGTCCGGCGCACCACTAGTTGCACAGCCCTGATAAACCTGAGATTAATTAATGGTTACGACCCATATGTGGTGCTAGGGGCTGCCCGCACAAGGCCCATAATTTGCCCCGAATGTATTTAAACTCAAGATATCAAATTTTCACGGTTCATTAAGATTGACTGACTTTACACACGGTCACACCAGATTCTTTCACCCGTGTTTTTTGTTTCTTTTTACAGATGACCATCGTGTTATACCCTTCCAGGATACGGCACAATAGAGGTAGAGGCACAGACGTGCAGCAGGACCCCGTTACAAGGTTTCTTTTTAGATTAAGACCCTGCATAAACCTTTTTTATTGTCTCTTGTTGGCTCACACCCTCCTGGCACTTAGAATGACCAAGAGGGATAGCGGCGTTATTGGCAAGCTTATTATTTCCCGATCTAAAATAGACGTTGCAAAGGCAGAAACCAATGTGTATTGGGGATCTATGGTCTCACCACAGTCGCTCTATCGTCACGCCAGATCAATGCGCGTACCTGGAAATTCAGGGCTCATTATCGAGGGTGGTACTCAGCCTAGTATATGTTGTAAAGTCCGAATACCTTGGGGAGTGTTCGGCGTCACGAGTTTGGCCTTATATGCATCAGCTCCAAATCATGTCTTTGGTCAATAGTTGGATTTGCCCGGCTCCTGTGTTTTGCTACCTTACGTTCCGCTCTATCGGCTAAGGCGGCACCGGGAGAACTACTGCGATTGTGCCCTGGTTCATCCGGATGAGCACCTCGGTAGAGAAAGCCGAAAGCTGACTATCATGATAAAGCGCGAGACTGGTCAACTACTTGATGAACCAAGGGAATCTTCGCAATTCCTCCGCATTAACGAAGGACCGGTTTCCCGGTCACGTATGTACACGCACCATATTCAGATGAGTGCGGACATACCAGGGGCTATATAGTAGCCCCACCATCAAACTCCTATGGCTAAGTGAAAGTGTTAAAGCTATATAGTCTGATTGCCTTGTACGTCGTGCTATCACCTCCATAACGGACCAAGACGTTGGATTAAGTGTGATTACGCGCTTTGCCGAACACCCTGGCATTATATGCGTGGGGGCTGAAGCCGATGACTGCAAACTTTCAGGTTATATACATATATACATGTCACATCCCTAGCTTCTGGCATTGCTCTAGCCTAGCTTCATGTGTGCATCATGTCTATATTTTTGAAACTTGAATTGAGGAATATTGGAAGCCTCAAAACCCTAAATAAAAGAGGGGCAAAAACCCTAGAAATCTCATTCATTGCTCCAAAAGGCTCTTCTTAAATGTTTGATAATTTTTGGTAAGGGTTCTGGTCCCAACCAAAATATTGAACATTTTTAAGGATTTATTTTTGGGACTTTGAATTTAAATCATTAGCTATTTGAATTTGAATTATATTCATATAATTAGAATATAATTTCAAATACCCCTGATATATTTTATGAGCTTTTGGAAAAGTCCATCTAGCCAAATAAAATTATTCAGAGGAGTTTTTGGCATTGTTTGAATTTGTTTAAAATTCAAAACAGTGGCAAAACGAAATTAAATAAAACAAAACAGAAGAACAAAATAGAAAAAAAAGAGGGACAATACTTACCTGGCCTCACCCTCCAGCCCACCAGAGCCAGCCCAGCTCCCCCACCCAGCCGGCCCAGCCACCTCCTCCTCCTTTGTCCTCTTCCTCCTCTGCCAGGAGGACGAACAGAGGCGAGGCGTGGCGCTCGCCGACGCTGCCTCGGCCACCTCCTGCTTCCCCCTGGCCACCTCCTGCTTCCTCTCGTCGCCCTGGACCCGTCCGCGACGCCACGCACCCCCCCAGGCCTCTCACTCTCTCCCCGAGCTCCTCTCCTCCTCTGGCTCTCTCGCGCGCAACCACCGAACACACCCGCCGCCGCCGACGAGCTCTCTCGTGGCCACCGGGACTCCCTCGCTCCCTCGACTAGCCCAGAGGCTCCACCTCGACCTCCTCTTCCTCTCCACCAAGCCACGAGGCCCCGGACGCCCTGCATCGCCGCCCACGTCGCCGTTCCCCTCCTCGGCCACCGGAGGTCGTCGCCGTTCGATTCACCGCTGACAGGTCGCCCCCGAGCCCGCTGAGACGCGCTCTGCAACCACAGTGAGCTCTTGGATCGATTCCCCCTCCTCTCCTGCTCGCGTTCTTGCTCTAGCCCCGTTCCCCACCTCCGCCGAAGCTCGCCGCCGCCACGGCCGACGAGCTCCATGCTCCTGAGCCCGTCCGCTCGCCCGAGCATCACCAGCGTGCTCACCGCGCTCCTGCGAACCCGAAACACCCACGAGTGCTCCCTGCCATGCCCTATAACGCCATCTCCGCGGTTGCCCGAACTCCGGCCGCCGCCTTTGAGCTCGCCGCCGTCGATATAGGTCGCCCCCGGTCTAACTGACCGCACCACTCGACGCGCGGGATCTTCAGCGTCACGTAGCTGCCCTCCGCCGGCCATTTGGTCGCCGGAGGAGGAATTCCGACCCCCTCCGCCGTCCCTGGCCTCGCCGGCGACGAGCCGCGGGTCAACTCCGGCGAGTTGACCCGGGTTTGACCCCCCCTCTCTCTCACTGACCTGCGGGCCCCGCCCGGCTAATTAGGCTAGGATTAGTATTAACTAAATATTAGTTAGTTTAATAGACACTGACAGCAGGGCCCCACCTGCTAATTAATCATAGATTAGTTTCTGTTTAGTTTTAAACTAATCCAGTGGCCCCACCCGTCAGCATTGACTCTGCTGACGTGGCCTTTGACCCGGCCCCACCTGCCATTGACACTAAACAGCTCTGGGTCACTAACTAGTGGACCCCACTGGTCAGGTTTGACCTGGAGGCGCCCTGTTGACCTGCTGACGTCACTATTACGTCATGCTGACGCAGTATTTGTTCTGGAATTTAAATAAATCCTAAATGATTATAAATTCAGAAAATGCCTAAAACTTCAATAAATCATAGAAAATTAACCGTAACTCCAAATTAAATAATTTATATATGAAAAATTATCAGAAAAATTCAAGGAATCCATCTGTACCATTTTCATGCATGTTAGAACAACTTATAGCTGCTGTTTAGCACAAATCAAATAAAGGGCATTTAAATAATCACATATGGAGTTTGAATTTGAATCTTGTATTCAAACCAACTTCATTTAATCTGTTGCTAGTTGCATTGGCTCAAAACACATTCATTTTGCCATGTCATGATCATGCATCATATTGTGCATTGCATTGATTGTGTTCCCTTCTGTGTTGCCGGTATTTGTCCCCTCTCGATAGACGTGATACCGATGATGTGATCGTTGACACTGATGAAGACCCAATGTTATCTTCAGAAGTGCCAGGCAAGCAAAACCCCCTTGTTCATTCCGATACAATCCTACTCTCTCGCTCCTGCTCTCTTTTACTGCATTAGGACAACAACGACATATCGTTACTTGTTGCGGTAGCTGAACCCCTTTATCCTCTGCATGACCTGTCATTCCACAGTAAATAGATGAAACCCACTAGTATGAGTAGGAGTTGTTTGAGCCCTGATGTGCCTACTCATTCATGTTTGTTTGTCATGCCTGCTACTGCTTAGAGTTGAGTCAGGTCTGATTCATCGGGGATGAATCAGAGGCGTGTGAACATGTCCTACTGTGTGAGAGCTAAGTGTGTGAACACGATTTGGTAAAGGTAGCGGTGAGAGGCCATGTAGGAGTACATTGTGGGTTGTCTCATTGCAGCCGTCCTCAGGAACCGAGTTCTGTGTTTGTGATCCATGATTCAGCTACTACCACGCATTGGGCCCGAAACCAATGGACCCTCTCGGCTTCTTGATCACCCTTGTCCTCTGTCCAGGAGTTGCAAGTAGTTTCTGGTGTTTGTAGTATGCTGGAGGCCGTGGGCAGCGCTGACCGTAGGGGTGGGCTGTGATGCGGTAGGCACGTGGCACGGTGTACCGGGCGCCCGTTTGGTGTCTCGGGAACCCTGTTCACATCGTTTGGGGCTGTGAGCGAAACTCCGGCCGGATCTCCTCATGGATGGAACCCGAATAGGCGATAAACCTGGACTAGAGACTTAGGTGATTAGGTAGGTCGTGGCCGACACCCACGTTGGGCTTCCGCTTGAAGGTTGCCGAGTACATGTCGTGTAAACGGCGGTAAGTGGTGAGAGCGTGTGTGAAGAAGTACACCCCTGCAGGGTTAACCTAATCTATTCGAATAGCCGTGTCCGCGGAAAAGGACTTCTGGGTTGCTTATATCAGTTCATAGACAAGTGAAAGTGGATACTCTAAAATACGCAAGATAAGCGTGAGTGCTATGGATGGCGTTCTCGTAGGGAGAAGGAAGCGGATCCATAGTGGTGTATTGATATGGTGAATATGTGGACTCGTGTGCGCCACCTCATAAGAGTCGCTTGCAGTAGTAGTTTAGGATAGCCACCGAGTCAAAGCTGGCTTGCTGCAGTTAAACCCCACCATCCCCTTGTTGAAAATGATGCATATGTAGTTAGTTCTGATGTAAGTCTTGCTGGGTACATTTGTACTCACGTTTGCCTATTTTATGTTTTGCAGAGAGACTTCAGTCTCGCTAGTAGTTCCGCGTGGACTTCGACGTTTAGCTTGATACCTCAGCTACGATCTTGTGCCCTCGGTAGGATCTGATAGATAGTCAGGCTTCTCAGCCTTTTTCATTTATAGATGTCTGTACTCAGACATGATAGCTTCCGCTTGTGCTTTGACTTGTATGCTCTGAGTGTTGGGTCATGAGACCCATGAGTCATAGAGTCATGTTGTGATGCCATGTTGTATTTGCACATATCGAGCATATTGTGTGTATGTTATTGAAATGCTTGGTATGTGTGGGATCTGACCATCTAGTTGTTTATCTTTAGTAGCCTCTCTTACGGGGAAATGTCTCCTAGTGTTTCCACCGAGCCATGGTAGCTTGCTACTGCTCCGGAACACTTAGGCTGGCCGGCATGTGTCCTTCTTCGTTCCTGTGTCTGTCCCTTCGGGGAAATGTCACGCGGTGAATACCGGAGTCCTGTTAGCCCGCTACAGCCCGGTTCACCGGAGTCCTGCTAGCCCTAGTGCTACAGCCTGGATTCACTCGCTGATGACCGACACGTTCGATGCTGGGTCATGGATGCCTGTCCCTGTAAGTCTGTGCCGCTTTGGGTTTACGACTAGCCATGTCAGCCCGGGCTCCTTATCATATGGATGCTAGCGACACTGTCATATACGTGTGCCAAAAGGCGCAAACGGTCCCGGGCAAAGGTAAGGCGACACCCGTGGGAATACCGTGCGTGAGGCCGCAAAGTGGTATGAGGTGTTACATGCTAGATCGATGTGGCATTGAGTCGGGGTCCTGACAGCGTTGGTATCAGAGCTTGACTGCCTGTAGGATTACCAAGCCAAACTGGTCGAAGTTGAGTTTAGAAATTCTTTAGTTATATAAGGGAATTGATTGTGGGATGGAACGTAAGGCTCTTTTTACTCCTTATACCTCATGCCCTTCTGATCTGAGTCATCTTATCTTTCCTGCGGGGATTAAGAACTAGGCTATCTCTTCTTTCTATTAGGATCACGTGTTACTAATCAGTAGACTTATAAGATTGTTGGATTTAAGTCTCAGTTCAGTTCCTACTACTTCCATATGTTAATTGTTGATCTCGAAACCTTGATATTGTGCTTCTGAGTGGTTATGCCACCATTTTTGTGAATGTCTCAAGTCTTTTCTGAGCATTTACAGCCGTTATGCTGTCCGAGTCATCCCAGGTTTCTAAATAGTCCTGAAGCATTTGCAAAATCCCTTCCTTCCGTTCCGATGTTCCTTTGGGCCAGATTAACCACACTAATCGGTGAGTTGAGGTACTTTGTTACCTCGGCGTATATGTTGGAGATATTATTATGACCCTGGGTGTCTTAGGGATCATCTAGTAATTTAGCCATGATTGTGTTCCCAGTGTGATGATTCTGGCCATCAGTCTCGAAGCATCCCGTGATGCTACTTAGTAGTAGGTATTCTACTCCTTGAGCTTTGAACCCGAGATTCACTCTACTTACTTCATGTTGATAGTGTTTGCTAGTTCCTTCAGGATATTAGTAACTTTGCGATAGTCCTCGAGGTCCGTGGTATTTCTTTCTTCCAAATACTATGAACCGCTTATGGCAGATGTTTATTGGATCAAAAGATCACAATTAGAGTACTCTTGAGGAGTTCTCCATTCATAAATCGTGACTCTGCCAGTTCTACCTTTCTGCATGGGTTATCCGGAAGAAACATGTTGAACTTGGTTCGACATACTAATCTATGCGTCCACAACTCAGAAAGTTATATGTTCCTTTGAGTTGATCTCTTTAGTTGCATTCTGACCCTCGTCTATCAATTGATAGTCAAGAGTATGCGTGCGTTCGTTCATCGATGCCTATGACTCTTGTGGTCTGTCAAGCCATTCTATTCCGGAATGACTAGGAGAAACAAACTCCAGTACCTCTTCCATATCTAGGATTGGGTCAAAGTAGTTGTATTCCGCAGATCAAATGCCAATCCAGCTTTTGGTTCTGCTCTACCTTGGAGTATTACATATTTTATATCGAGATTGTTATAGGAATTGCACACCATCCCATGAACTCTTGGTACAGTGATACTTCTTGCCATCACTGTTCATTCCTCGGCCCTCGTGTTGATGCAACCGGAATACCGACAAATGAATTGTGATGTGTGAAATCAATACTGCTAGCAACTCTGTTGCTTGGTAGTTAAAGGATAATAATTTCATTCTTAGTATGTTGGTTTTCGAATCATCCTTCTAAGACTGATCGTGCTACCTAGTCCTTATTTCGGTGCACCCTTCGA
This sequence comes from Triticum aestivum, assembly GCF_018294505.1. NCBI lineage: Eukaryota > Viridiplantae > Streptophyta > Magnoliopsida > Poales > Poaceae > Triticum > Triticum aestivum. The sequence goes on from NC_057804.1 coordinate 340,981,340, forward strand.
TTGATGAGTTAGGATCTTGTCAAGTCCTCACTCATTTGATCATATCGTCTTGCCCTCAAAAGCAAGATTGTTCTCGAGCTTAGTAACATACCGGTGGTTCGTGACTTTCCAAATATCTTCTTGGAGGTGTTACCGGGTTGTCACCTGACCGCTATGTTGAGTTCGTGATCAAGTTGGTTTCCTGTGAACCACCTTCTCTCCAAGAATCGGTGTTAGATATCCCTGAGCTAGTTGGTTAAGCTAGACAACAACTTGGAGAGTTGGAAGATAAAAGCCTGTCTGACTTAGTTCGTTCCAAAGGGATATTCTTGTGTAGTGTGTGTTGAAGAAAGATGATATCTTCATCGATTGGTCCTTGTGATCAGTTGCTGGACCTATTGTCTTATCAATCCTTTGATTTGAGTGTGGGCTATCGTCAAATCAAATCAGTACCAACGATGCTCGTAATGTTGTCTTATTCGTGGTTGATCCCTCGAGCATACACCATTATATCTTTTAGGTCTGACCAATGCTATCACTTGTTCACTTAACTATGGAATTCCTTTTAAAAGGAAACCCAGATGAATTGTTGTTGTGCCCATTGACAACATCCTTGTCTTCTCCATAATTTTGCTGAACATTAAGCTAGTGTTGGAAACTTTTGAAAGCATTTGTTCATGCTAGCTCATGAAGCATATGTTTGGATGAAGGTAGTGACTTCCTTTAATTCATGTGCATCTGATGCAAGTTGCCGCCGTGGATTCGAGAAAGTCAATGTTGCTTTCTTTGGAATCATTCCAAATCAGTCATGCACACGTGCGAAGAATGCTGTGGTTTGAAGACTTGCAACCTTCAATCTATATGTATCCCTAGCACACCAAGCCACTGATTGGTTTGTTCAAGGAGAAGGAGTTCCTTCATAAGAGCTAATCCGGACTTATGAAAGAACTTCGATACCCTCGTTGATGGTTCCCCCTCCTGAACTCGGTAGTGTTTTATTATAAGACTACCACGTGGTCATGCTTGTCTGGGACAACGTGTTCACATGTTTGTAGCAGAACCAGCTCATGTTTTGGAGCTTGCTATCGTAGTTCATCTCCCGAGAATCCCGCAACGTCATCTCGTCGATTTGTGTTGCAAACTTTCATTCTTCTTCCTAAGACTCGATGAGCCTGGAATATCCTAACACCAACCAGAGCTGAATCTCAGGCAGATATGATGGTTGGAACATTTCCCTAAGAACTATAATATTGGTCTCTCGATAACCGGTAAGGTGGATGTCGTGGCCAACACACCCATCCGGTAGACCTATTATTATAGTATCTTGTTTGAGGAAGTTGGCCACCCCCCCCTAGGGATTTCGTAGGATTTACTCCCTAGTTGCCCCTATGGATTTTTATGTTCCCGAAGTCCGACCTTTTACTTGATGTTTTAGATATCAAACCATCTCTATGAATGGGTTATACTTGCACATCAAGGAGAACATTAGAAGCGGAGTGCTAAATGTCTCTCGGTCGATCATCCAGATTTTGTTCCTTGGCTTCGCTAAGGTGTAATCTGAGAAGGTGTTATCTTCCTTTGCATCTGCATCATCCATCATCATTCATCGTGGTAGCAAGTTGTGTTGCCAGGATCCTTGACACGGATGTTGGTAAAACCTTGATGATTATGGAATTGCTCAAGTTCTTGAGAGCACGCACAAGCGCTACGTGTTACCATCGGCTCTAACTGGGATTCCTCTCAGTTTCCTCGGCAATGCTATAACCACTCCAATAGTGAATTCACTCTTTATTGTTGGGTTCTTCCCCAGTTACCAGAATCATTCCCAGCAATTGCATTTTGTTCCCAGCTTGCGCCACCAATGTGCCATTCTACCATGGGTCTCTTCCATTTCCGGTGATAAGCAAATTCATCCATTACGTTGTCTTCAACAAGGTAATCCACATCATCCAAGTCCGAGTATGCCATTCTACCGACCCCCTCCGAACGATCGTTGTGAACTGCCTTAGGCTGGTATAAAGAGTTTCAATGATCTTTGAATCAAAAGTAATTCTTTTGCCACTTAAGGGGATGTATCTTCGAGTCACCTTCCCTAAGGTGTATCATTATGGTATCATGGCAATTCAACTCCTCGCTACGTTGACAACCGATTACCACCTTAAGCGTGAAGTTTTTGTCTACCTAGTGAACTCTCGTCATCTGTCTCACTCCATTTCTTCAGATCTGTGCTTCGTCTCCCAGCTCAAGAGATGTTGCTATGTCTCATTCTGTGAGTTGTTCGATCTTCGAGAAGATCGACCCTTCTAGAGTCTCCTTCTTCCCTCCATGTCATGTGACAGGATTTCTCAGAGCAAGACCTCGAGTCAAAGATGGTGATCGAATCAACGTTTCTATGAAGTGCAACCTGGATCGTGAAGATTATACTAGTTGCGTTTACCTTTCACCTTACCCTACGCTTGAATCTCGAGACGAGATTCTTGTTTAGTGGGGGTGAGTTGTCACATCCCTAGCTTCTGGCATTGCTCTAGCCTAGCTTCATGTGTGCATCATGTCTATATTTTTGAAACTTGAATTGAGGAATATTGGAAGCCTCAAAACCCTAAATAAAAGAGGGGCAAAAACCCTAGAAATCTCATTCATTGCTCCAAAAGGCTCTTCTTAAATGTTTGATAATTTTTGGTAAGGGTTCTGGTCCCAACCAAAATATTGAACATTTTTAAGGATTTATTTTTGGGACTTTGAATTTAAATCATTAGCTATTTGAATTTGAATTATATTCATATAATTAGAATATAATTTCAAATACCCCTGATATATTTTATGAGCTTTTGGAAAAGTCCATCTAGCCAAATAAAATTATTCAGAGGAGTTTTTGGCATTGTTTGAATTTGTTTAAAATTCAAAACAGTGGCAAAACAAAATTAAATAAAACAAAACAGAAGAACAAAATAGAAAAAAAAGAGGGACAGTACTTACCTGGCCTCACCCGTGCAGCCCACCAGAGCCAGCCCAGCTCCCCCACCCAGCCGGCCCAGCCACCTCCTCCTCCTTTGTCCTCTTCCTCCTCTGCCAGGAGGACGAACAGAGGCGAGGCGTGGCGCTCGCCGACGCTGCCTCGGCCACCTCCTGCTTCCCCCTGGCCACCTCCTGCTTCCTCTCGTCGCCCTGGACCCGTCCGCGACGCCACGCACCCCCCCCAGGCCTCTCACTCTCTCCCCGAGCTCCTCTCCTCCTCTGGCTCTCTCGCGCGCAGCCACCGAACACACCCGCCGCCGCCGACGAGCTCTCTCGTGGCCACCGGGCCTCCCTCGCTCCCCCGACTAGCCCAGAGGCTCCGCCTCGACCTCCTCTTCCTCTCCACCAAGCCACGAGGCCCCGGACGCCCTGCATCGCCGCCCACGTCGTCGTTCCCCTCCTCGGCCACCGGAGGTCGTCGCCGTTCGATTCACCGCCGACAGGTCGCCCCCGAGCCCGCTGAGACGCGCTCTGCAACCACAGTGAGCTCTTGGATCGATTCCCCCTCCTCTCCTGCTCGCGTTCTTGCTCTAGCCCTGTTCCCCACCTCCGCCGAAGCTCGCCGCCACCACGGCCGACGAGCTCCATGCTCCTGAGCTCGTCCGCTCGCCCGAGCATCACCAGCGTGCTCACCGCGCTCCTGCGAACCCGAAACACCCACGAGTGCTCCCTGCCATGCCCTATAACGCCATCTCCGCGGTTGCCCGAACTCCAGCCGCCGCCTTTGAGCTCGCCGCCGTCGATATAGGTCGCCCCCGGTCTAACTGACCGCACCACTCGACGCGCGGGATCTTCAGCGTCACGTAGCTGCCCTCCGCCGGCCATTTGGTCGCCGGAGGAGGAATTCCGACCCCCTCCGCCGTCCCTGGCCTCGCCGGCGACGAGCCGCGGGTCAACTCCGGCGAGTTGACCCGGGTTTGACCCCCCCTCTCTCTCACTGACCTGCGGGCCCCGCCCGGCTAATTAGGCTAGGATTAGTATTAACTAAATATTAGTTAGTTTAATAGACACTGACAGCAGGGCCCCACCTGCTAATTAATCATAGATTAGTTTCTGTTTAGTTTTAAACTAATCCAGTGGCCCCACCCGTCAGCATTGACTCTGCTGACGTGGCCTTTGACCCGGCCCCACCTGCCATTGACACTAAACAGCTCTGGGTCACTAACTAGTGGACCCCACTGGTCAGGTTTGACCTGGAGGCGCCCTGTTGACCTGCTGACGTCACTATTACGTCATGCTGACGCAGTATTTGTTCTGGAATTTAAATAAATCCTAAATGATTATAAATTCAGAAAATGCCTAAAACTTCAATAAATCATAGAAAATTAACCGTAACTCCAAATTAAATAATTTATATATGAAAAATTATCAGAAAAATTCAAGGAATCCATCTGTACCATTTTCATGCATGTTAGAACAACTTATAGCTGCTGTTTAGCATAAATCAAATAAAGGGCATTTAAATAATCACATATGGAGTTTGAATTTGAATCTTGTATTCAAACCAACTTCATTTAATCTGTTGCTAGTTGCATTGGCTCAAAACACATTCATTTTGCCATGTCATGATCATGCATCATATTGTGCATTGCATTGATTGTGTTCCCTTCTGTGTTGCCGGTATTTGTCCCCTCTCGATAGACGTGATACCGATGATGTGATCGTTGACACTGATGAAGACCCAATGTTATCTTCAGAAGTGCCAGGCAAGCAAAACCCCCTTGTTCATTCCGATACAATCCTACTCTCTCGCTCCTGCTCTCTTTTACTGCATTAGGACAACAACGACATATCGTTACTTGCTGCGGTAGCTGAACCCCTTTATCCTCTGCATGACCTGTCATTCCACAGTAAATAGATGAAACCCACTAGTATGAGTAGGAGTTGTTTGAGCCCTGATGTGCCTACTCATTCATGTTTGTTTGTCATGCCTGTTACTGCTTAGAGTTGAGTCAGGTCTGATTCATCGGGGATGAATCAGAGGCGTGTGAACATGTCCTACTGTGTGAGAGCTAAGTGTGTGAACACGATTTGGTAAAGGTAGCGGTGAGAGGCCATGTAGGAGTACATGGTGGGTTGTCTCATTGCAGCCATCCTCAGGAACTGAGTTCTGTGTTTGTGATCCATGATTCAGCTACTACCACACATTGGGCCCGAAACCAATGGACCCTCTCGGCTTCTTGATCACCCTTGTCCTCTGTCCAGGAGTTGCAAGTAGTTTCTGGTGTTTGTAGTATGCTGGAGGCCGTGGGCAGCGCTGACCGTAGGGGTGGGCTGTGATGCGGTAGGCACGTGGCACGGTGTACCGGGCGCCCGTTTGGTGTCTCGGGAACCCTGTTCACATCGTTTGGGGCTGTGAGCGAAACACCGGCCGGATCTCCTCATGGATGGAACCCGAATAGGCGATAAACCTGGACTAGAGACTTAGGTGATTAGGTAGGTCGTGGCTGACACCCACGTTGGGCTTCCGCTTGAAGGTTGCCGAGTACATGTCGTGTAAACGGCGGTAAGTGGTGAGAGCGTGTGTGAAGAAGTACACCCCTGCAGGGTTAACCTAATCTATTCGAATAGCCGTGTCCGCGGAAAAGGACTTCTGGGTTGCTTATATCAGTTCATAGACAAGTGAAAGTGGATACTCTAAAATACGCAAGATAAGCGTGAGTGCTATGGATGGCGTTCTCGTAGGGAGACGGAAGCGGATCCATAGTGGTGTATTGATACGGTGAATATGTGGACTCGTGTGCGCCACCTCATAAGAGTCGCTTGCAGTAGTAGTTTAGGATAGCCACCGAGTCAAAGCTGGCTTGCTGCAGTTAAACCCCACCATCCCCTTGTTGAAAATGATGCATATGTAGTTAGTTCTGATGTAAGTCTTGCTGGGTACATTTGTACTCACGTTTGCCTATTTTATGTTTTGCAGAGAGACTTCAGTCTCGCTAGTAGTTCCGCGTGGACTTCGACGTTTAGCTTGATACCTCAGCTACGATCTTGTGCCCTCGGCAGGATCTGATAGATAGTCAGGCTTCTCAGCCTTTTTCATTTATAGATGTCTGTACTCAGACATGATAGCTTCCGCTTGTGCTTTGACTTGTATGCTCTGAGTGTTGGGTCATGAGACCCATGTTTGTAATATCTCGCTCCTCGGAGCCTATTGAATAGATTACTTGAGTCATAGAGTCATGTTGTGATGCCATGTTGTATTTGCACATATCGAGCATATTGTGTGTATGTTATTGAAATGCTTGGTATGTGTGGGATCTGACCATCTAGTTGTTTATCTTTAGTAGACTCTCTTACGGGGAAATGTCTCCTAGTGTTTCCACCGAGCCATGGTAGCTTGCTACTGCTCCGGAACACTTAGGCTGGCCGGCATGTGTCCTTCTTCGTTCCTGTGTCTGTCCCTTCGGGGAAATGTCACGCGGTGAATACCGGAGTCCTGTTAGCCCGCTACAGCCCGGTTCACCGGAGTCCTGCTAGCCTAGTGCTACAGCCTGGATTCACTCGCTGATGACCGACACGTTCGATGCTGGGTCATGGATGCCTGTCCCTGTAAGTCTGTGCCGCTTTGGGTTTACGACTAGCCATGTCAGCCCGGGCTCCTTATCATATGGATGCTAGCGACACTATCATATACGTGTGCCAAAAGGCGCAAACGGTCCCGGGCAAAGGTAAGGCGACACCCGTGGGAATACCGTGCGTGAGGCCGCAAAGTGATATGAGGTGTTACATGCTAGATCGATGTGGCATTGAGTCGGGGTCCTGACAATACATAAACGGCTGCACAGTAGGCACTACAGTACTTTACGGGCAAAACTATAAATATGGCCTTTATTATCACAAGCATTGTTTTTACAATCAAGACACATGTCACTGGAACATGGTGTTCTTTGAGCACTGAGCCTCTATTAAACGGGCACCTTCTAAGACTTCTTCAAAGTAGTGCTCAGGCGAGTCCTGGCCTCCGAGTGGACCCCTGGTTGCTATATCGGTGGCCTCCATCTTCGCCCAATACATCTTAACACGGGCAAGAGCCATCCATGCACGCTCTATGCACGCCGACCTCTTTACAGCGTTGATATGCGGCACAACACGAATAAATCGCTGCACCAAACTAAAATAACTATACGGACTAGGCTCCTTCGGCCACATGTGGTCAATGACGGCCCTCATGGCAAGTTCGGATAACCTATAGAGCTCGGCCCACTCGGCCATTTGGTCATTCAACAGCAGCGGACGCCTTGGATTACTGAACTGCGACCAGAACAATCTTTCCACCTCATGGTCTTTTTGATCTTTGAAATACTCCGTCGCATCAGCAGCACTCTTTGCTAAATCCAAGTATGCGTTTGAAGAACTCCACAATTGATCAAGAGGGGCATACTTCTGATCGCTGAACTTCGTTCACAATAAAAAGGGCTTCCCAGCCGCAATATCACTGGCTTGCCAAAGCTCCTCCCACGCCGCTCTGATTTTAGAGCAAGTTTCTTTTGCCGCTTGCAAGGCCTTCTCCAGGTCAGCCGTCTTCGTTTGGTTTTCCTTTTCAAGAAGCTCATATCGGCCGGCGGCATTCTGCAGCTCAAGAGCCATGTTGGCTATTTTATCCTTACGCTGGCTATGAGCAGCCTGTTCGGCTTTTAATTCTTCGGCCGCCTTCAGGGCGGCCGCATCACTCCTGCTGGCTTGCTCCTTGGCCCGAGCAAGTTCTGCTCGAAGGGTCTCCATGGCGGCAGCTCCATCTCCAGTCAAAGCATACTGTAAATACTAGCATCATGCTCTTATTCATATTTGCTACCACCCGAATATACATACCCTGTGCCTCGTCAAGCCGCTTGTTCACAAGCGTGATGTCTGCATCCACCACGTCAAGTTGCCGCTTCAATTCGGCAAATTCAGCAGTCCGGTCAGCCACCGGATCTGCAGCCGCCTGCGCATAAAAGCAGCACTATCATTACCTGAGACTATGATCCTCTGCTCGCCTCGTCTGGACGGCAACCAGAGTCTCAGGGGCTACTATCTATAGAAAGTACACCTTGCGTGTGCGGTACAGTCAAAACTATATATCACTTTGTGTACCTCAAAGCCTCTTAGCAGGCTCGTAAAAGCTTCATTCAACCCGCTTTTTGTCGATGAAATCCTCTCAACCACCGTACCCATTAAGGTACGATGTGCCTCTGAGATAGCCGCTTGCTCCAGAAGACCCACCAATGTGTCCGGTTGTACACCGGGTGATCCCGGGCATTTTCTGTTGGTCTCCCTAGGAGTCAAGAATCCCAGACTTCGGGCGGCCGAAGAGTTACCTTCTGGCCTTTGCGGATCGGGAGAGATCCTACGCGACGACACATCAGGGTCGTCCGCCTCACGAGGCGGGGAAGTAGGAGGAGGCGTTTCGCTCTCCATCATTTCCGGAAGAAGATCCCCCAATGAAGAACATTGTTGAGAAGGGCTATGAGCCGGACTACAGAACATATGTCTCGGTTGTTATTCTCAGGAAAAAGAACGGGGCATGCTTACTAAAGTACCTTTGTTCACTTACAGCTCCGTTGACGGCTGGCCCCCTTGTTGGCGCTGTGCGGTAAGGTTGCCCTCCAAGGCAGGGCCCCCTGATGCAGGTTTCTTCCCTCGTTTGGAGACCTCTGCTTCCAAATCTTCAGGGGCACTCCTTTTCTTCCCGTGGGGAGAAGGGATGCTAGAATCTCCTCCCCGTTCACCCCCCGACACGGGGGTACTGATTTCCCCAGTTAGGATGCGTAACGTACCTCCAGCATGAAGTCCGCTTTTGGCTTCCCTATTCCTCCCCTTGTCCTCCCCTGATGGCACTTGATAAGGTGCGCGAGCCAGCATCCTGGTTAGTACAGGGTCCAGCGAGCTTTCGGGAAGAGGAGCTAAACACCTGATACTCTCCGCCTTTCTTATCCAGTCCTAGCCAAGGGTGGCTTTTCAGAATAATGTTGTGACAAATATAATGACAGCATGTTCGGTCACGGAGATACTTAATTGGGTATCTGGACAGTTGTAGTTGAGACCCGCATCCTCTATTGTGTCCAGACACTTTATTCGTGATCCGAAGAATAATCAATACATCCTTTCGAGTGTCACACCAAAGAAGAGTTGAATGGTTCGCGGTCCTTCCGGGTTGAACTCCCACATACGAAGAGATCGACATTGGCATGGCAGGACCCGACGAACTAACATTACTTGAATACTTTGACGAGACTGATATCCCTCTTGAGGAGATCTCAGACGCGGCTTTGCAATGTCGGCACGTCATTAACCGGTCCCCAGTCTAGCCCCTTGTTGGCCCATGATGCAAGCTGCGGCGGAGGGGCAGAGCGGAAGGCCGGGGCGGCTGCCCACTTTGTACCTCGGGGTGTTGTGATGTAAAACCACTTCCCTTGTCATAGGTCAGACACCTCCGGGAAGGCCCCTTTGGCCATAGGGTGTCGGCACCTTTGCTTATTATAGCGCCTCCGCACTCCGCGTGTCGCCCATCAATCATCTTCGGCTTCACATTGAAGGTCTTGAGCCATAAGCCGAAGTATGGGGTAATGCGGAGGAAGGCCTCACACACGACGATAAACGACGAGATGTGAAGGAAGGAATCTGGAGCTAGATCATGAAAATCTAGCCCGTAATAGAACATGAGCCCTCTAACAAAGGGATCAAGACTAAAGCCTAGCCCTCGTAGGAAGTGGGAGATGAATACGACACTCTCATTGGGTTTCGGAGTGGGGATAACCTAGCCTCCCTAAGCTTCTTGATGTCCTCCTCTGTGATGGAAGAGGCCATCCACCGGCCTTGAAGGTTGGATCCGGACATGGTTGAAGGTTCGGAGCGCTTAGACTGAACCTTGGGTGTTGTCACTCGAGGTAGCGGAAGGGAAGGATCAGGCATGGAAAGAAAAGGACAGGTCTTGACTTCTTTATATAAAGGAAGAATATCAAGCGTCCTTCGCACGGCCGTTTGGAACTTGCCTAAACCAAGGAGTTGTACTAATGGAGCAGTTGGGTTACCCACGCCCGTATTGATGAGAATCCCGTTATAAGGGGAACACGATCTCTGCTTCAAAAAGACGTGCCAATAAAACCGCCTCACAGGTCGTGCAATGCCAGGTTGGGAAAAATGGTTCGAATAATGACCGGGCTGTGGTGTGATGTCACGCTATGAAAAAGTTGTCAGCAGATTAGATTTGTGGAATATTGTGCTCTCTATGGTGGTATGTGGAATTTGTTTTGCAGATCCGGACACGATCCTTGTGTTCAAAATCTTCTTTGTAGTATTCAGAGAAGGAACCCGCCTTGCAATGCCAAAGACAATCTACGTGCCGGACTCATCGTCATTGAAGCCTGGTTCAGGGGCTACTGAGGGAGTCCCGGATTAGGGGGTCCTCGGACAGCCAGACTATATACTTGTGCCGGACTATTGGACTATGAAGATACAAGATTGAAGACTTCGTCCCGTGTCCGGGTGGGACTCTCCTTTACGTGGAAGGCAAGCTTGGCAATTCGGATATGTAGATTTCCTTCTCCGTAAGCGACTCTGTGTAACCCTAGCCCCCTCCGGTGTCTATATAAACCGGAGGGTTTAGTCCGTAGGACAACAAAAATCATAACCATAGGCTAGCTTCTAGGGTTTAGCCTCTTCAATCTCATGGTAGATCAACTCTTGTAATACTCATATCATCAAGATCAATCATGCAGGAAGTAGGGTATTACCTCCATAGAGAGGGCCCAAACCTGGGTAAACATTGTGTCCCCCGCCTCCTGTTACCATTAGCCTTAGGCGCACAGTTCGGGACCCCCTACCCGAGATCCGTCGGTTATGATACCGACACCACCCTCATGGGCTGGCCCAACTCTTTCACTCCAGTGGCTTCTTTTGGTCCACAAAAAATCGTAAAAATTGGCACGTCAATTGGACTCCGTTTGGTATTCATTTTCTGTAAAACTCAAAAACAAGAAAAAAACAGAAACTAGCAGTGGGCTCTAGGTTAATAGGTTAGTCCCAAAAATGATATAAAAGTGTATAGTAAAGCCAATAAACATCCATAACAGGTAATATAATAGCATTGAACAATCAAAAATTATAGATACGTTGGAGACGTATCAAGCATCCCTAAGCTTAATTCATGCTCGTCCTCGAGTAGGTAAATGATAAAAATAGAATTTTTGATGTGGAATGCTACCTAGCATATTTCTCAATGTAATTTTCTTTATTGTTGCATGAATGTTCAGATCCAAATGATTCAAGATAAAAGTTTAATATTGACATAAGAGTAATAATACTTCAAGCATACTAACAAAGCAATCATGTCTTCTCAAAATATCATGGCCAAAGAAAGCTTATCCCTACAAAATCATATAGTTAGGCTATGCTTCATTTTCGTCACACAAAATACTCCCATCATGCACAACCCCGGTTTCAGCCAAGCAATTGGTTCATACTTTTTAATGCGCTTCAGCTTTTTTTAACTCTCACACAATACATGAGCGTAAGCCATGGATATAGCACTATGGATGGAATAGAATATGATGATGGAGGTTGTGTGGAGGATACAAAAAGGAGAAGTTCTCACATTGACGAGGCTAATCAATGGGCTATGGAGATGCCCATCAATTGATGTCAACATGAGGAGTAGGGATTTCCATGCAACGGATGCACTAGAGCTATAAATGTATGAAAGCTCAACAAAAGAAACTAAGTGGGTGTGCATCCAACTATCTTGCTCACGAAGACCTAGGGCATTTTGAGGAAGCCCACCGTTGGAATATACAAGCCAAGTTCTATAATGAAAAATTCCCACTAGTATATGAAAGTGACAACATAGAGACTCTCTATCATGACGATTAAGTGTGGAAAAAGATAGTAACATTGTCCCCTTTTTTTGGGCCTTCCCTTTTTTTATTTGGCCTTTCTCTCTTTTTTTATTGGGCCTTTCCTTTTTTTGGAATTTCTTTTTTATTAAGGGACAATGCTCTAATAATGACTATCATCACACTTCTATTTATTTACAACTCATGGATTACAACTCAATACTAGAACAAAATATGACTCTATATGAATGCCTCCAGCGGTGTACCAGGATATGCAATGAATCAAGAGAGACATGTATGAAAGAATTATGAAGGTGGCTTTGCCACAAATACGATGTCAACTACATGATCATGCAAAAGCATATGACAATGATGGAACGTGTCATAACAAACGGAACGGTGGAAAGTTGCATGGCAATATATCTCGGAATGGCTATGGAAATGCCATAATAGGTAGGTATGGTGGCTGTTTTCAGGAAGATATAAGGAGGTTTATGTGTGATAGAGCGTATCGTATCATGGGGTTTGGATGCACCGGTGAAGTTTGCACCAACTCTCAAGGTGAGAAAGGGCAATGCACGGTACCGTAGAGGCTAGCAATGATGGAAGGGTAAGAGTGCGTAAAATCCAAGGACTCACATTAGTCATAAAGAACTCATATACTTATTGCAAAAGTTTTATTATCCCTTGAAGCAAAGTACTACTATGCATGCTCCTAGGGGAAGGGTTGGTAGGAGTTAACCATCACGCGATCCCGACCTCCACTCATAAGGAAGGCAATCAAAAGAGCACTCCATGCTACAAATTTGTTACACAACTTTTACCATACGTGCATCCTACGGGACTTGCCAACTTCAAAACAAGTATTTCTCAATTTCATAACTACCCAACTAGCATGACTCTAATATTACCACCTCTATATCTCAAAACAATTATCAAGCATCAAATTGATCATAGTATCCAATTCACTTTCTATGATAGTTTTTATTATACCCAACTTGGATGCCCATCATATTAGGACCAATATTATAACCATAGCAAATACCATGCTGTTCTAAATGACTCTCAAAATAATATAAGTGAAGCATGAGAGATCAATAATTCCTACAAAATAAAACCATCATCGTGCTCTAAAAGATATAAGTGAAGCACTAGAGAAAATGACAAACTACTCGATATAAGTGAAGATCAATGAGTAGTCAAATAATTGTGCAACTATGTGAAGACTCTCTAACATTTAAGAAATTCAGATCTTGGTATTTATTCAAACCGCAAGCAAAACAAAACTAAATGAAATGACGCTCCAAGCAAAACACATATCATGTGGTTAATAAAAATATAGCTCTAAGTAAAGTTACCGATGGATGAAGACGAAAGGGGATGCCATCCAGGGTGTAACACCCACGATGCGGCTATATCTGTCACCTGTCGAGGCACGACCTAGAGGCATATCCGCATGGTAGGTTTTGTCGCAAGGAGGGTCATCTTCACACAATCCCATGTAATGAACAAGAATGGGATAAAGAGAGTTGGCTTACAATCGCCACTTCACACAATACATAAGTAGATTCATAAATCATTCAAAATACACTCATAGACCGACTACGGTCAAATCCAAATGAAATAAGATAACCCCAAATGCTAGATCTCCGATCGTCCCAACTGGGCTCCACTACTGATCATCAGGAAACGAAACATAGTAACGACCAAGGTCCTCGACAAACTCCCACTTGAGCTCAATTGCGCCACTTGCGCTGGTATCCTCGGCACCTGCATCTGTTTTGGTAGAATTTGTGAGTCACGGGGACTCAGCAATCTCACACCCGCGAGATCAAGACTATTTAAGCTCTTAGGTAGGAAAGGGGTAATATGGTGGAGCTTCAGCAAGCACTAAGCATATATGGTGGCTAACATATGCAAGTGAGAGCGAGAAGAGAAGCAATGCATCATCGAGAAGCTAGAAGTGATCAAGAAGTGATCCTGAAACTACTTACGTTCATACATAACTCAAACCGTGTTCACTTCCCGGACTCCGCCGAGAAGAGACCATCACAGCTACACACGCGGTTCATGCATTTTAATGAAGTCAAGTGTCAAGTTCTCTACAACCGGTCGTTAACAAATTCCCATCTACCTCATAACCGCGGGCACGGCTTTCGAAAGATAATACCCTGCAGGGGTGTCCCAACTTAGCCCATCACAAGCTCTCACGGTCAATGAAGGATATACCTTCTCCCAGGAAGACCCGGTCAGTCTCGAATCCTAGTTTACAAGACATTTCGACAATGGTAAAACAAGACCAGCAAAGCCGCCCGATGTGCCAACAATCCTGATAGGAGCTGCACATATCTCGTTCTTAGGGCACACCGGATGAGACATCCTACAAGTAAAACCAACCCTCAAGTTTCCCCGAGGTGGCCCCGCAGTCTACTCAGTTCGGACCAACGCTCGAAGGAGCACTGGCCCGGGGGAGTTAAATAAAAGATGACCCTCGGGCTCGCGAAAACCAAAGGGGTAAAAGGCTTAGGTGGCAAATGGTAAAACCAAGGTTGGGCCTTCATGGAGGAGTTTTATTCAAAGCGAACTGTCAAGGGGGTCCCATAAATCACCCAACCGCGTAAGGAACGCAAAATCAAGGAACATAACACCGGTATGACGGAAACTATGGCGGCAAGAGTGGAACAAGACACCAGGCATAAGGCCGAGACTTCCACCCTTTACCAAGTATATAGGTGCATTAATTAAACAAGAGATATTGTGATAACCCAAAATATCCATGTTCCAACCAGGAAAAAACTTCATCTTCACCTGCAACTAGCAATGCTATAAGAGGGGCTGAGCAAAATCGTTGACATAGCCAATCAATGGTTTGCTAGGAAAGGATGGTTAGAGGCTTGACATGGCAATATGGGAGGCATGATAAACAAGTGGTAGGTAGATCTAACATAGCGATAGAGCGACCAACTAGCAAAGCAAAGATAGAAGTGATATCGAGGGTATGGTCATCTTGCCTGCAAGGTTCTCAGAGTTGTCGAAAGCTTGATCCTCGTTAGCGTACTCAACAGGTTCCTCATTCACGTACTCGTCTCCCAGCTCTACCCAAAGCAAGAACACAAGCAATGGAACCATAATAAATCACGGTTGAATGCACAATCAACATGATGCAATACATGGCATGAAAAAGGCATCAACTTGGCAAACCAAGTATGCCGCTGGAAAGATGAGATGATTTCGGTTGAAATCGATATAAAGATCGCCGGAAACGGATGCACGGTTTGCAAATGGCAAGCAAAACAAATATGACTCAATACTGCGATTAACAGCATGATAGCACTTAGAATACATCGAGAAACTATGCTACATCACCCCAACATATCAACAAAGCATATGACAGTGATCTACAAGATATGCTTGATGAAAGATGAACACTGAGCTACGGCAAAATCACACATTAACAGGTTCAAACAAGCATGGCAAAACTGCAAAAGATATCATCTTCACAGACTTAGTGAAAATACTGAACATGGCAGAAATAGCATCAGGAAGCAATGTTTAGAGCAAGCAAACATCATGCTACAGGAACATATCATAGAAAATTAAGGCATGGCATGATACTACTAAATGCATAGAACTATAGTCCCTTACTGATCATGAGCCCAAAAGGATCAGAAGATATGATGGCACCCATGCAAACATACCAAGATTTATAAATAGATTCAGACTGTGAAATTTAATGGCATGGCAAAAACAGATTCATGTTGGCATGTTAAAAAGCTTGATTAACTCCCTACATAGCATACCATGGCATGAGCTTAATTCCGGAAGCAAGTAGGCATGATGAAGAGCATGTACATGTGCAAAACTACCTCGTAGCATCTTTGAAATAAATCACACAAAAATGCCAAAACAACACCATGATGTAAAATGGCATGTATGCAAACTTGCTTAAATGCAGAAAATAATGCCACCACTGGATTGGTGGGATTTTTCTACCCCAAAAACATATATAATATGTCTAGGTTGCAGTAGAAAAATCCCCACATTTATGCAAAAACAAATACAACCTATAATGGAAACCTCAGCAAATGCAAATCTGGCATGTTATGAATTTGGAATAAAACAAAAAACATGAGGGAAAGCTAGATGCAACCAGGCTGTACCCAGTCGTTAGGCTGACTGGTAGGGCCGTGGGCCATGTGGCTGGGTATGTGTATGACCGGTGGGGCCGAATAAAACAGAAAACATGAGGGAAAGCTAGATGCACCCAGGCTGTACCCAGTCGTTAGGCTGACTGGTAGGGCCGTGGGCCATGTGGCTGGGTATGTGTATGACCGGTGGGGCCGAGGCGTCAGTGTCTCATGAAAGAATAAAAAAACCACAAAAACTGTGGAGACCCTGGGATTCGAACCCATGTCTCCTGGTTGCAATGGTGGTCGAGCTACCAATTGGGCTAGGACGGGGATGCTGATTTGATAGGGGCTCGGCTCCTCTTGAGGTTGCTTGGGGCTGGTACGGGCCCCATCTCAACTGCAGCAGAGAAGACGCCGACGGTGCCTGCGAGCAACGACGATGACCACCGGTGCCAAGGGACACCGGCGGGGGTGCGGGATAGGCCAGAGTGGTACACGCATGCGGTGCTGGAAGGGAACGTGCGTGCATGTGGAGCAACTGCGGGGGTTGGCGTGCGGGATGCTCGAGCTCGAGCATCTGCTCGACTCGGGCTACGACTAGCACGGCAGGCAGGGGGCAGCAGGGCGCGAAGCGGGCAGGCTATGCACTGCGGGTGCGCGGGCGAGCAAAGGAGCGCGGGCAATAGAGAGCTGGGGCGTGCGCGGCAACTACGGGCTACAACTACACTACAGAACACTCCGGATCGCGGGGAGCACGACGCCAACATGGCCGGAGCAGCGACTATGCTCGGCTATGGCGAGAGGAGGATGGCAGAGGAGATGCTCGGCTCACCTAGCGTCCACAGGACGTGTAGATGTGGCCGGGGTGTCGACGGAGGGACGACAGCGAGCTGACGAACGAGGCGACGAGCTCTGTCCCGAGAAACACAGAAGAAGCAGGCGTCGAGGAGGTAGCCAGACTTGGCGATCCTTGGGCGCGGCTTGTCGTCAGAATGGATCCCGGGCAACGCTGCGGTGCTCGGGGTCGACGGAGGGGAGGCCGGCGACGCACCTACATTGGCGAGGAGCTCTTGCTCGGGCCGGCCATGGTGGCTGAAGGGTGGAGTCGAAGCGGGGAAGCAGGGAGTGGGTGGCTCTTACCCGTGGCGGCGGCGCGGAGGGGAAAGAAGGGGGGAGGAGGAACCCTAGGCTTGCCCTGGGTTTGCCCTTTATAGGGGGGAAGCGAGGGACGTGGAGGCCACGGTGGCCATGTGTGCCCCTGTCCTCTGCTTTTACTGTGAGAGGAACGAGCGAGGGAGGAGGAAGAGGAACAGGGGGTTTGAGTTGCTGCAAGTGGGGCCGGCTCGGGCTCCAGCGTGGAAAGGAGGGGGAGCGAGCGAGCACTGCTGGCTCGCTGGGGTAGCTGGGCCGGCCTGGAGTGAGGAGGACCCGCCGGGCTATGATGCTGCTGGGCTGCCCACTGCTGATTTCTTTTCTTTTCTTCAAACAGAAAAAAAGAAAAGCACAGAGAGCTAAGAGAGGTGTTGGGGATATATAAAAATATGTCTGGGGTCCTGGGGATATATAAAAATATAAAAACATGCCACAATGCAATGAGCTACACCATGAGGATGCACATGATGACATGATATGAAATGCATAACATGAACAAAATGCAAAACGAGAGACAAAAACCCAACTACGGAGGGAATATCATAACACATAGCGGAAAATGGCAAGAGTTGGAGTTACAAATCTAGAAAGTTACATCCGGGGTGTTACAACACTCCACCACTACAAGAGGATCTCGTCCCGAGATCTAGGACTGAAAGAACTCCGGATATTCGGAACGGAGGTGATCCTCGCGCTCCCAGGTGGCTTCTCGGTCGAAATGGTGTGACCACTTCACTTTCAGGAATTTGATTGACTTGTTGCGAGTCTTGCGCTCGGTTTCTTCAAGAATAGCAACGGGGTGCTCATGATAAGAGAGATCTTCCTGGAGGTTAATTTCTTCGAAGTTGATAGTGCGCTCAGGAGTCTTGAAGCAATTGCGAAGCTGTGACACGTGAAACACATCGTGCACGTTTGCAAAGTTGGACGGAAGCTCAAGTTGATAGGGAGATCGCCTCTTTTGCCAATAATCTTGAAAAGACCCAGGTATCTAGGGGCAAGCTTCCCTTTGATACCGAAGCGACAAGTGCCTTTCATTGGAGAGACGCGGAGGTAGACATGGTCTCCGATTTCAAAAGCCACATCACGGTGCTTGTCATCATAATAGCTCTTCTAGCGCGATTGTGCGGCTTTGAGATTCTCATGAATGACTTTACATATTTCTTCAGCTTCTATGATCAAGTCGTTGCCAAGAAGTTGGCGTTCACCCGTCTCGGACCAATTGAGAGGAGTACGACACTTTCTGCCATAGAGAATTTCAAATGGGGCCTTGCCCGAACTCGCTTGGAAGCTGTTGTTGTAGGAGAACTCGGCATATGGAAGACAATCTTCCCACTTCATACCGAAGGAAATGACACAAGCCCTGAGCATATCTTCGAGAAGACTCGCTCGGCTTGGCCACTTGTTTGAGGATGGAAAGCTGTGCTGAAGCGAATGTTGGTGCCCATGGCCTTCTAAAAGGAGTCCCAGAACTTAGAGGTGAAAATGCTTCCGCGGTCTGAAGAGATCAATTGTGGAATGCCGTGCAAGGAGACAATCCTAGAGGTGTATAGCTCTGCCAACTGAGCTGCTGTGATAGATTCTTTGATAGGAAGGAAATGAGCCACTTTTGTAAGCTTGTCAATGACAACAAAGATAGCATCATTCCCATGCTTGGACTTAGGAAATCCAGTCACGAAGTCCATCTCGATATGGTCAAATTTCCATTCTGGAATAGCAAGAGGTTGGAGGAGACCAGCTGGTCTTTGGTGTTCTGCTTTCACCCTTCTACAGAAGTCACATTCATTCACGAATTGAGCAATCTCTCACTTCATTCGAGTCCACCAATACGACTGCTTGAGGTCATGGTACATCTTTGTACTTCCAGGATGAATGGATAGAAGGGAATTGTGTGCCTCGTTCATAATGACTTTTCTCAGATCGCCTTTAGGAACCACAATACGATCCTCGAAGAAAAGAGTATCTTTGTCATCAATGTGGAAGCACTTGTATTTGGAAATGCCCTTGTCGATACCACGTTTCACCTTTTTCACCATGGTATCCAGGAGTTGTGCCTAACGAATTTGGTCTTCCAAAGTAGGAAAGACTATGAGGTTGGCAAGAAAGCCTTGAGGAACAACTTGAAGATTCAGTTTGCGGAAAGCTTCACAAAGATCCGGTTGGAAGGGCTTGAGAATTAAGCTATTGCAATAAGCCTTTCTGCTCAAAGCATCTGCACTCACATTCGCCTTGCCTGGAGTATATTCAATACTTGGATTGTACTCTTGAATCATTGCGACCCATCGAGTTTGCCTGAGGTTGAGGTTGGGTTGGGTGAAGATATACTTGAGGCTCTTGTGATCGGTGAAAATGTCCACTTTCCTTCCCAACAAGAGATGTCTCCATGTTATCAAAGCAGGGACAACTGCCGCCAACTCAAGATCGTGAGTGGAGTAGTTCTTTTCGTTGGTGTTCAACTGAGGAGAGGTATATGCCACAACTTTCTTCTCTTGCATCAACACAGCACCGAGACCTTGAAGAGAAGCATCACAGAAAACTTCGAATGGCTTGGATTCGTCAGGAGGAGTTAAGACAGGAGCTGAGACAAGCTTCTCTTTGAGGGTGTTGAAAGAAACGTCACAATCAGGCGTCCAGACATACTTGACATGCTTCTGGAAGAGGTTGGAAAGAGGCTTTGCAATCTTACAGAAATTCTCAACGAATCTTCGGCAATAGCTTGCAAGACCAAGAAAACTGCGGAGCTGCTTGACATTCTGAGGAGGTTCCCAATTCACAATTGCAGACACCTTCTCGGGATTAACAGTGATGCCCTTAGCGGAGATGATGTGACCAAGATAAAGAACTTCATCAAGCCAGAACTCATATTTGGAAAACTTGGCATAGAATTGATACTCTCTGAGCTTGTCGAGCACCAATCGCAAATGTTTGGCATGATCCTGCTTATTCTTGGAGAAGACCAAAATATCATCGAGATACACCAGGACGAATTCATTGGTGTAGGTGTTGAAGATGAAGTTCATCATACGAGAGAATGTTGGAGGAGTATTGACAAGGCCGAAAGACATGACAATATATTCATAAGAACCAAAGCTTGTTCTGAATGTTGTCTTGGGATTATCTTGTTCACGAATGCGAATCTGATGATAACCCATACGGAGGTCAAGCTTGGAGAAAACTTTAGCACCTTTGAGTTGCTCGAAAAGCTCATTGATGTTGGGAAGTGGATACTTGTTCTTGATTGTCTTCTTGTTCAATCGACGGTAATCGACGCACAGTCGGTCCGTGCCATCCTTCTTCTGGACAAAAAGAACTCCACAACCCCATGGAGATGAACTCGGTCTGATCAACCCCGGATGCTCTTGTTCATCGAGCTGTTTCTTCAATTCCTTCAGCTCTTCAGGTCCAAGCTTGTATGGACGCTTGCAAACGAGTTCAGTGCCAGGCTCAAGATCGATAACGAAGTCAACTGGCCGGTGAGGAGGCATACCCGCAAGCTCTTCTGGAAAGACATCTTGGTACTCACAAATGATTGGAATCTGAGAGATAGCATCCAACTCGCCCTTCTCATTGAGAGAGAATAACCGAATGGTTTCATCATGAGCGGCATAGATGATAACATCCTCATAAGAGTGTGTCAATTGAATTTCTCTGGCAGCACAATCAAGTTGAGCTTTGTGCTGAGAAAGCCAGTCCATCCCGATAATTAGATCAATATCTGAGTCACCAAGAACAATTGGTTTAGCCAGAAATTTATAGTTGCCTAATTGGATGGAAACATCAGGACCAAGCAAACTAGAAGTCATAAGTTTTCCCGGAGAAACAACTTGCATAACTTTGGACAAGACCTCTATGTCCACATTGTGCTCTGATGCAAATGGGTATGACATGAAAGAATGCGATGCACCAGCATCGACTAAGACTTTTGCAAGAATAGACTTAATTGGAAGGTTACCCATGATCACATCTGAAGAATCCTCTACCTAAGTTGCATTCATCATGTTAACCTTTTCATGCTTTGGATTATGCTTGACCACTGCATTGCTTGAAGATCTCACAGGAGGAGGAGGCGGAAGGCACCTTTGGTTGAAGCACTTGTTCGCGTAGTGACCTTTCTGCTGCCACTTGTTGCAAGTCACCTCTGAGAGCGGACGATGATACGGAGCATTTGACCTTGGAGCTTAAGAATTTGACTTGTTCTGATAGCCTGGGTTGGGTGGGTGGGAAGATCCACGACCCCCTGAGTTCTTCTGCTAATAAGGCTGACGAAACGGTGGAGAAGGAAGGTAGAACTTCTGCTGCTTAGCTACCACTTTTGAGGAAGAAGAAGACTGAACTGCATCCCTGATTCTCTTCTTAGAAGCCTCACACTTGAGCTGAGCACCTTCTTGCTTGAGGGCCATATTTTAGAATTGATCAAACTGAGTAGGCTCAACAGGAACAAGAGCTAACTGCAGATCCTCTCTAAGTTCACCTCTGAATTGATAGATCATACTCTTTTCAACAGGAACGTCTTGTTTAGAAAAGCGAGCAAATTTCTAAAATTGCTTCTTGTATTCGTACACTGACATGCTGCCTTGATTGAGATTGCGGAACTCCTCACGCTTGCTCTCAACAACACTGGTAGGAATGTGGTGAGCTTTAAAGTCCCGACAGAAGTCAGTCCAAGTAATCACTCGACCTCCTCTGGAATCTTTGTATTGCTGGAACCAATCAGCTGCTTGGTCCTTGAGCTGAAAAGTAGCGAACTTGACGTAGTCCTCAGGCCTGACATTGCTACATTCAAAATGCTTGTTGATATCCACGAGCCAATCATCGGCGTATGTGGCTTCAACACAGTAGCTGAAAGACTTTGGCTAATTTGCAAGTAACTGGTTGAGGGTAGGAAACTGAGGCTGATGATTGAACTTCCCTTGACCTTGATTCCCTTGGTTGCCTTGGCTTTGGTTTTGCTCCTGCATGAGCTGAATCATCATCTGAGCATTGGCGTTTGTGTCTGCCATCAATGCTTGCCAAGCCTCCCTTGCATTCCGGATTTTGATGCATTGGCGGAGCCATCCTGAAGAGGGTGACATCCATTAGCATCTTGATAGACAAATAGACAAGTTGAATCAACGGATAGAAATTGCAATATATAGTCTTCACAATAAACATTCGAACAAGGATGAACGAATGAATTCCAAAGCTAACATCACGTCCATTAAGGTGAGAAGCCACTTGATAAGAGATTGATGAAAGAAATAACAAGGTGCAACTGGAACAAATAAGTGGTAAGGATTACCCAATCACCAACCAAATATTTGCGGGAAGAAATGCTAGAGCTACTTGAATCCCACCAATAAACTCCCGAAACTTTCTGGTTATGCAATCAGGTGTTGGGGATACAGGGGAAGCAATATATCTCACCCAAACTAACAATCCCTACATCCAGTCGTATCCATCCGTCAACACATAACCAAGAAACCTTCGGAAATCGTGTACCTCAACCTTCGAAAAGCATCCGTTATACGAGTTATGGCAATACTCCTGAACTCCACAGTAATGGGTGACGTCGAGGTTATCTCACTAACAACTGCATAAAAGAGATTTTCGATGTCGGCAAAACTCAGGTATTCCAGAACTGCAACGATAAAATTGTGACGACAATACCTCGGAGCTCAACTCCCCGGGACACTGCCACAACCCCTAAATGTCAGGAGGCACCAAGAACAATGTTCTTGTCACAAAACCATCGGAACGATTCCAAGATACCCGCGTGATCCTAAATTTTTTTTAGTGAAATTTGAGGAGAGGAAACTCAAAACTTCTACGTCAGGAGACCTCACCAGAGCGACAAAGGGACCGAGGAGTAAAAAGAATCCTAATCTCCGATATATATAATCCTAAGACTCAAAACATTTTTTTCTAGACTCAACAACACTAGCGACTCAATCAAGCAGGGGGCTCCTAAGTCGGGGATGGCTCTGATACCAACTTGTAACACCCACGATGCAGCTATATCTCTCACATGTCGAGGCACAACTTAGAGGCATAACCGCATGGTAAGTTTTGTTGCAAGGAGGGTCATCTTCACACAATCCCATGTAATGAACATGAATGGGATAAAGAGAGTTGGCTTACAATCGCCACTTCACATAATACATAAGTAGATTCATACATCATTCAAAATACACTCATAGACTGACTACGGTAAAATCCAAATGAAAGAAAATAACCCCAAATGCTAGATCCCCGATCGTCCCAACTAGGCTCCACTACTGATCATCAGGAAACGAAACATAGTAACGACCAAGGTCCTCGTCAAACTCCCACTTGAGCTCGATTGCGCCACTTGCGCTGGTATCCTCGGCACCTGCATCTGTTTTGGTAGAATCTGTGAGTCACGGGACTCAGCAATCTCACACCCGCGAGATCAAGACTATTTAAGCTCTTAGGTAGGAAAGGGGTAATATGGTGGAGCTTCATCAAGCACTAAGCATATATGGTGGCTAACATACACAAGTGAGAGAGAGAAGAGAAGCAATGCATCGGTCGAGAAGCTAGAAGTGATCAAGAAGTGATCCTGAAACTACTTACGTTCATACATAACTCAAACAGTTTTCACTTCCTGGACTCCGCCAAGAAGAGACCATCACGGCTACACACGCGGTTGATGCATTTTAATGAAGTCAAGTGTCAAGTTCTCTACAACCGGACGTTAACAAATTCCCATCTACCTCATAACTGCGGGCACGGCTTTCCAAAGATAATACTCTGCAGGGGTGTCCCAACTGAGCCCATCACAAGCTCTCACGGTCAATGAAGGATATACCTTCTCCCAGGAAGACCCGACCAGTCTCAGAATTCCGGTTTACAAGATATTTCGACAATGGTAAAACAAGACCGGCAAAGCCGCCCGATGTGCCGACAAATCCCGATAGGAGCTGCACATATCTCGTTCTCAGGGCACACCGGATGAGACATCCTTCAAGTAAAACCAACCCTCAAGTTTCCCCGAGGCGGCCACGCAGTCTACTCAGTTCGGACCAATGCTCGAAGGAGCACTCGCCTGGGGGGTTAAATAAAAGATGACCCTCGGGCTTGCGAAAACCCAAGGGAAAAAGGCTTAGGTGGCAAATGGTAAAACCAAGGTTGGGCCTTGCTGGAGGAGTTTTATTCACAGCGAACTATCAAGGGGGTCCCATAAATCACCCAACCGCGTAAGGAACGCAAAATCAAGGAACATAACACCGGTATGAGGGAAACTAGGGCGGCAAGAGTGGAACAAGACACCAGGCATAAGGCCGAGCCTTCCACCCTTTACCAAGTATATAGGTGCATTAATTAAACAATAGATATTGTGATAACCCAAAATATCCATGTTCCAACCAGGAACAAACTTCATCTTCACCTGCAACTAGCAACACTATAAGAGGGGCTGAGCAAAAGCGGTGACATAGCCAAACAACAGTTTGCTAGGAAAGGATGGTTAGAGGCTTGACATGGCACCATGGGAGCTATGATAAACAAGTGGTAGGTAGAGCTAACATAGCGATAGAGCGAGCAACTAGCAAAGCAAAGATAGAAGTGATATCGAGGGTATGATCATCTCGCCTGCAAGGTTCTTAGAGTTGTCGAAAGCTTGATCCTCGTTAGCGTACTCAACAGGTTCCTCGTTCACGTACTCGTCTCCCAACTCTACCCAAAGAAAGAACACAAGCAATGGAACCGCAATAAATCACGGTGCAATGCACAAACAACATGATGCAATACATGGCATGATATGCGAGATGTGATATGCAATGCATATGCGTGCTCCGGAAGGAAAACGATGAACAAGGCATCAACTTGGCAAACCAAATATGCCGCTAGAAAGGTGAGATGATGTCTGTTGAAATCGATATAAAGATCGCCGGAAACGGATGCACGGTTTGCAAATGGCAAGCAAAACAACAATGACTCAATACTGCGATTAACAGCATGATAGCACTTAGAATACATCGAGAAACTATGCTACAACACCCCAACATATCAACAAAGCATGTGAAAGTGATCTACAAGAGATGCTTGACAAAAGATAAACACTGAGCTACGGCTAAATCACACATTAACAGGTTCAAACAAGCATGACAAAAGTGCAAAAGATATCAGCTTCACAGACTTAGTGAAAATACTGAACATGGCACAAATAGCATCAGGAAGCAATGTTTAGAGCAAGGAAACATCATGCTACAGGAAAATATCATAGAAACTTAAGGCATGGCATGATACTACTAAATGCATAGAACAAAAGTCCCTTACTTACCATGAGCCCAAAAGGATCAGAAGATATGATGGCACCGATGCAAACATAGCAAGATTTATAAACATATTCAGACTTAGTGAAATTTAATGGCATGGCAAAAACAGATTCATGTTGGCATGTTAACAAGCTTAATTCCAGAAGCAAGTAGGCATGATGAAGAGCATGTACACGTGCAAAACTAACTCGTAGCATCTTTGAAATAAATCACACAAAAATGCCAAAACAGCACCATGATGTAAAATGGCATGTATGCAAACTTGCTTAAATGCAGAAAATAATGCCACCACTGGATTGGTGGGATATTTCTACCCCAAAAACATATATAATATGTCTAGGTTGCAGTAGAAAAATCCCCACATTTATGCAAAAACAAATACAACCTATAATGGAAACCTCAGCATATGCCAAATCTGGCATGTTCTGAATTTGGAATAAAACAGAAAACGTGAGGGAAAGCTAGATGCACCCAGGCTGTACCCAGTCGTTAGGCTGACTGGTAGGGCCGTGGGCCACGTGGCTGGGTATGTGTATGACCAGTGGGGCCGAGGCGTCAGTGTCTCATGAAAGAATAAAAAAACCACAAAAACTGTGGAGAGCCTGGGATTCAAACCCAGGTCTCCTGGTTGCGATGGTGGTCGAGCTACCACTTGGGCTAGGACGGAGATGCTGATTTGATAGGGGCTCGGCTCCTCTTGAGGTTGCTTGAGGATGGTACGGGCCCCATCTCAACTACAGCAGAGAAGACGCCGACGGTGCCTGCGAGCAACGACGACGACCACCGGAGCCAAGGGACACCGGCGCGGGTGCGGGATAGGCCAGAGTGGTACGCGCATGCGGTGCTGGAAGGGAACGTGCGTGCATGTGGAGCAACTGCGGGAGTTGGCATGCGGGATGCTCGAGCTCGAGCATCTGCTCGACATGGGCTACGACCAGCACGGCAGGCAGGGGGCCAGCAGGGCGCGAAGCGGGAAGGCTGTGCACTGCGGGTGCGCGGGCGAGCAACGAGAGCGTGGGCAACAGAGAACTGGGGCGTGCGCGGCAACTACGGGATACAACTACACTACAGAACACTCTGGAGCGCGGGGAGCACGACGCGAACATGGCCGGAGCGGCGACTATGCGAGGCTATCATGAGAGGAGGATGGCGGAGGAGTTGCTCGGCTTACCTAGCGTCCACATGACGTGTAGATGTGGCTGGGGTGTCGACGGAGGGACGACGACGAGCTGACGAACAAGGCAACGAGCTCTGTCCCGAGAAACAGAGAAGAAGCAGGGGTTGAGGAGGTAGCCGGACTTGGCGATCCTTGGACGCGGCTTGCCGTCAGAATGGATCACGGGCACCGCTGTGGTTCTCGGGGTTGACGGAGGGGAGGCCGGCGATGCACCTACGTCGGTGAGGAGCTCTTTCCCGGGCCGGCAATGGTGGCTGATGGGAGGAGTCGAAGCGGGGAAGCAGGGCGTGGGTGCCTCTTACCCATGGCGGCCGCGCGGAGGGAAAAGAAGGGGGGAGGAGGAACCCTAGGCTTGCCCTGGGTTTGCCCTTTATAGGGGGGAAGCGAGGGACGTGGAGGCCACGGTGGCCATGTGTGCCCATGTCCTCTGCTTTTACTGTGAGTGGAACGAGCGAGGGAGGAGGAAGAGGAACAGGGGGTTTGAGTCGCTGCAAGTGGGGACGGCGCGGGCTCCAGCGTGGAAAGCAGGGGGAGCGAGCGAGCACTGCTGGCTTGCTGGGGTAGCTGGGCTGGCCTGGAGTGAGGAGGACCAGCCGGGCTATGATGCTGCTGGGCTGCCCACTGCTGATTTGTTTTCTTTTCTTCAAACAGAAAAAAAAGAAAAGCACAGTGAGCTAAGAGAGGTGTTGGGGATATATAAAAATATGTCTGGGGTCCTAGAATTATGAACTATTTGAATAAATTGGTTTGGGCATTTTTTAGAGGTAGAAAAATAAAACAAGTTTGAATATAATTCAAACTTGAGGCATTTTTGAACCTAACCAAATCAACTCCAAAATGCATGAGATTTGGAAGAGAGGTTTTAGACATGTAGCAAGATTTATAGGTAGAAGATGAACATTAAACGAGAAGATAAAAATTTCACTTGCCAAAAGAAGAAAGAAAGGGAAGGAGAGGTGGTGATGAGTGAAGGGGGATGATGAAGCTTGGATCCACATAGAACATGCCACAATGCAATGAGCTACACCATGAGGATGCACATGATGACATGAGATGAAATGCATAACATGAACAAAATGCAAAATGAGAGACAAAAACCCAACCATGGAGGGAATATCATAACACATAGCCGAAAATGGCAAGAGTTGGAGTTACAAATCTGGAAAGTTACATCCGGGGTGTTACACGGGGCATCCCCAAGCTTAGGCTCTTGCCACTCCTTATTCCATAGTCCGTCGAATCTTTAACCAAAACTTGAAAACTTCACAACACAAAACTCAACAGAAAACTCGTAAGCTCCATCAGTATAAGAAAATAAATCACGACTTAGGTACTATTGTGATTTCATTACAAATTCATATTGGTGTAATATCTCATGTATTCCAACTTTTCTATGGTTCATACCCTCCGATACTAGTCATAGATTCGTCAAAATAAGCAAACAACACATAGAAAATAGAATCTGTCAAAAATAGAGCAGTCTGCAGTAATTTGTATCAAACGTATACTTCTGGTACTCCAAAACCCCCTACCAAATTAGAAAACCTGAGCAATTTTTGTACCAATGATGGTGACAATGATGCTCACATAAAAGATAAGAATTGAAACATAACGGGAGCATCATGAAGCATATGACTAGCACATTTAAGCCTAACCCAGTTCCTATGCATAGGGATTTTGTGAGCAAACAACTTATGGGAACTGTCGTGGAATTGTCACGTCAGATGTCCTCGTGAAAGGACTTAGTTGTGGAGCCATCGCAACTAGGAAGCTTGAAGGGGTTAAATGGGACAAAGGACACGAGAGGGTTTATACTAGTTCGGCCCCTTACGGTGAAGGTAAGGCCTATGTCTAGTTGGGTTGGTATTGATGTTTCGATGACCAGGGAGCGAGATACGCTATGCCTAGCTCTCGATGAGTTGTTTCTTGCCCTAAGCTGCCAGCAGGTCGTCCCCTTATATACGTGGGTTGACGCCATGTGGCTTACAGAGTCCCGACCGGCTTATAAACAGTGTCCGGCTTGGTGACTAGTTAAGTCTACCTTATGATACAAGTCATACTACTATTGCGGTTTACTACAACGGGCCTTAAGTCGCCTGTGGGCCTTAAGCCCTTTATTGAACCGCCATCTTCATGCTTTGGTCTTGGGCTTCTTTATGGTGAGTCCTCTTTGCGTAACCCGGCCCCTCCTGGGCGGCTTACACTAATAGTTATATCCCCAACATTAGGCCCCAGATTGATTTGAACCTGTTCATGTCAATCTTAAAATACCTTATGGAACTGGCCTTCAGTCTTTTGTCTTGCGCGAAAACTTTAACCCGCCGTGACATCATCATCTGGATCCGGGTCAAATCATCATGTCATCTTCAATAAACCTCATATTTTATTCCATCATATCCTCCAATGGGTCTTTGCCTTTACTGACCATCCCGAGAATCAAGGCGTCGGGGCCGCTGGATAATGATGTTTTGGTCTCCTCGTTTCTTGCGCCATCTCGGTCAGTCTTCCCTTATAAATAAGGCGACCTAGGTCTTTCATTCTTCCCCCTTTGAGTCTTCCTCTTCCTCTTGCTTCCTCTCGAGATCAGCTGCCGCCGCCTTCGAACCCCTCGTCTTCATTGACTCAGGCCGCTGCATCAACCTGACTTTGACCAGAAATCAACGGCGAACCTCCGCAGCTCGTCCACATCCGTGAAATCCTCTCCTTCCCTTTCTTAGATCTGCATTGGAACTTTGTTGAGTTTGTCGGCGTTCATCACCGCCCGACGCAAACCCTCGCTAGTTTTCTCCTCCAATGCCTTGTTTAGATCGTAAAAACTACATAGAACTGCTACGGTAATTGTTTGTGTTTATCTTGCATAGAAACAGATCTCATTTCCCTTGTTTGGAAGCCCTCTTCGAGTGTATGAACTTCTCTGCCCTGTTTTTAGGTCTAGAAAATTTTCTTATCAGAATAGACCTTTGATCTCAAATATTAGCAGAAGATTATGAAACCTGTTTTTATCACCTGGAAAACTTCTTCTGGTAGATGCCCTTAAACACAACTGTCCATTGGTCCGGCTTAAATAAATGACACTGATCTGTGAGCCTTGCTTGCTTCTCATGACCTTAAGAATTTTGAACTGCTCTTGATACTTGTAGTGGCTTAAATATTGTTGCACAGACATCCTTATATCATTAGGCCCCTTCGTAAGCCGCTACCTTAAATAATTTGAATATTTCTCCCGGTTTAAAATTTGAACCGGAACTTCTTATTTTGTAATAGGCCAACTGTTGTCATGGCACCTAAGGCGACCAAGGCCCCTGTAACCTGCAATTGGGTCCCATCCATAGTTACTAAGAGTAAACTTGCGGAGTTCGTGAAGTCTGGCCACCTGCCAAAAAAGGAGGTCATGTCTTATCGTGCCCCTCACCCATCTGAAGATAGGCCTCAATCCAAAGAAGGGGAGGTGCTAGTTTTCACGGATCACATGAAGATAGACCTCAAGACATTGGACCCAATTCTGTGTCAAACCTTTGCAATTTTCAAGTCTTCTATGAGGTGTATCTGGGAGAGGAGCCAAGTATGCTTTTGTTCAGAGAACTTTTTTACTTGAACCGGCAGAATGAACGTGCCAACGGGCCTAGTCTTGAACTTTGCGGCATCTCGATCCAGCGACGGAGAGACTGCCTTTTTCCTTATGCCGAGTCACCCAAAAGATTGGAACCAAACATGGTTCTACTGTCAGGACACTTTTCGGGCTGATGAGAAGCCTCTGCCCGACTTTTGCGCCCTGCGCCTTGAGTCCAACCATCCGCTGGCGGATAAACTGACCATTGTCAAACGTCTGCCTCTTAATCCCACCATCAAGATGATTAAAGCTCTTTTGGGAAATGGTTTAAATGGCATCGATCTGGTCCGAGTCCGGGTCACTTGGCGAATACTTCCATTAAGCCGCCGCCCCGGCTTAATGTGTACTTACATAGGCGAAAAGGACGATCCAATGCGTCATAGTCCCGACGACTTACCAGATGATGTGGTAGATGCTACAACCCAGTCACTGCTGAAGGAGGGCACTGTAACCAGTAACACCTTTGGCTTACTTCCCTTCTGCAAGAAGAACCCGGCCCCTGTAGTGAGTTATCAATCTTAATAAATACTCTCTACTTCGTTATACCTTATTTGAGCTCATAATTCTTTATCCTTTTCCATAGGCCGATGATAACTTCTGGAAGGTTAAATATGATCATGACGCTACCAAACAAGCCAGGGCAGCCAAGAAACCGAAAGGAAAGCCGCCAAGACGGGAACCTCAAAGAAGAAGAAACCCAGCGCCTCTGAGTTATTCAAATTGGATGATACTTCTTCGGATGATGAAGAGGTAATCATTTAACTTTCTTAACTCCCTTGTCGCTATTTTACTGACATTCTGTCCTTTCAGGAGGATACAGGGAACAGTCAAGCAGTTGAAGAAGAGGTAACTATAATCTCCTCCGATTCAGAGCCTTTGCCAAAACAAAAAACCCGAAGGGTGACCCGGAAAGTAAGATTTTCACATCCTCTAGCTTATCAAGATCCTCAATTTCTTTTGAAGCAACAACTTGAGAACCGGAGGCAAACTCGGGCCAATCAAGATGCAGAACTCTCCTCCGGCTTACCCGATGTAACTAGGAAGCGCCGGACCGAGGTTATCTCCGATTTACGTTCTGTTTTACCTTTGGCGGGTTTGATTCGTCAACCTCTCAATTCATCTGACTCCAATTATCAGGATACCTCTCCTTCTTCCGATGAGTCTACAATCAAACATGCCGGCTTTCAAAACGGCTCCCGGGTAATGTAACCTTTCTTACTTTAAGTTTTACCGTACTTTATGCTTTAATACTCATCCTTCTTCCTTTATTGACAGCCTGCAAGTGAAGCCCAGCAAGAAGGCGAAGAAAAACAAGCCGTCCCAAGACCCGGATGTCATTAAACCGGCTCTTGACTCATCCGCTCCTGCTAGTTCCACCCATTAGCCACCGCCTGAACCGGCTTCTGATATTCCAGTGCCAACCTCTGATCCACCTGCCGAATATGTTATCAACAACTCTGATAATCCGGAAGCTCCTAGCCCGGTTAAAACGACTGACTTGGGCGTTGAATTTCTGAAATGTCAATATGTTGAACTGGGACGGCCTACTGTTCTTGCCCAATGCACTGCCAAGGAAGAATTTGCCAAGCGTCGAAGAGCCAAATAGGACATCACTGACTATACTCACTTAAGCATTGGTGATATAGTCTCGGGCTATCTGAATCAGGTGCATAATAGTCGTGACCTGGAAATTGACATGGTGAAACAAACACAGCACAAATCTGAGGTATAACTTATGCTATTTTCCTGAATCTTACTTACTATACCAGCCTCCAAGTCTATTGCTTATGAAACCATATGCTGTAGACTTAGAAATCTGCTTATTGTTTGTTTGTCCGGTTCAAAGAAAATATATTTAACCCAGTTATCACATGATAGTTTTAAATTTGCGATACACATTAGCCCCCAAGGGTCAAGTATCTTTACTTGTAAAGTGCTTGAGACTTAATATGTGTGACCCGGTATGGTAGGTTTAAAATTCTTCAGCATACATTAGCCCCCAAATGCCAAGTATCTTTACTTGTAAAATGCTTGGGACTTTGAATGTTACCTTACCGTGATCCTTACCATAACCTGGTGTCAATGCAGGCCACCATAAGTCAATTTGAGTTGGAGCTTACTATCCTGAAGAGTCGTCTAGAAACACAAGAACTTGAAACTCAGAAGGCCAACTCCAAATTTGAATTCAGTGTATCTGAAAATGAGAAGTTGAAGAAGAATTTTGAGTCAGAGAAGAAAGCTTGGGCTGATGAGAAGGCTTCACTGGTGACTCGGGCCGAGTCAGCAGAAACATCTCTTGTAGAGGCAACAATCGAGCTGTCCGACTTAAAACGGCAGATATCTCAAATGGTCTCAACCATCTTCGGTAAGTTAGTGTGCTAAACCTCAAACATTGTAATCTTCCAATGACTTATTGTAATAGTTATCTCCGGCTGACTGTTATGTTTGTGCATACATAGGCCCCAGGAGTACCTACCTGTAGCAAAACATGCCGATCAAGCTTAAATCAGTTTACACCTTAGTGGAACAGCTATACTCTGGGTCACAATGTGCCTTGGCCGTTGTAGCCTTATCAAACACCCCTCCCCGCCTTTTACAAGACGTGCTGAAGCATCTCGCTGTGCTACCTCAGCGAATTCAGGATTTAAGGCGGGCATCCGCAAGAGCCGGAGCCGTGCCGCATTGAGCCGGGCAAAGGCATGGACGCCAGAGCTTGACTTAGCCGATCTCTCTCTTGGATATCCGAGCCTTAAGGAGGACGGTACTGCATTTCATGATCACGATTTCACCGCCTGTGTCAAAGTCGTACGTCCCTTGGCTACCCTTATTGGGAATGATACTGATCTTACTAAGTATTCACCGGGCTATGATAGCGAGAACCGGAGAATTCCAAACATTCCATATGACCAAGTCAGCCTGATCCCTCCAACGCGTAAGCATACCTTTGCCCCTGAAGTGGACCCGGCCGGTTTAATAGATGATGAAGCTGAGTTTGAAGCCTTGAGTGCCATTGCCTGGGCCTCGTCCACCTTCCAGGACAAAGCAACCGACAGAGAGGCGGAGAAGGATAACTCGGAGTCTTCAAGCCCGCCGAAGGAATGAACCGCCAGGCGTTTTATTACTTTGCAAAAAACAATGCTCCACTTATTCAGACTCGGGGAATCTTGTAATAGGATAGAAAAAAACTCTCAATGTTTGTCATGCCTTCGCGCATGTTTATGGCGCTTAATACTTTCGTAAGCCGCCATTGTTAAATATTTCCAGCTTATGTTGATCGTTTGTCTCCTTGATGTTAAATTTGCTTGCCTCATCCTGCAATCCCCTTGGTAATCCCACCTGTTTATGTGACCTTCACCATGTGGATGGATTCAACTCCTAAAAATCGGAACATATAATGCTCACCTAGCACTTAACAACCTGGGATAATTAATATTAAGCCGGAAGAATCAAAAGCCATCTCACAGTGCGTTCAAAAAAGGTCTCAAAATAGTCAAGTAATTATGCTTATGACATATAATAAACAATGTTCAGAGGCTTATGATTCGAATACGATCAGTAAACCGTTCCAAAGGGGTTAAGCTAAGATTCGGATACGATCATATAGCCCCCAGTGGCTTTGGCGATGCCGATCAAGTGGGTATCAACAGCTATGTTCTCTTTGGTTCGAATACGACCCATGTTTGAACAGGAAGCCCCCAAATGACCGTAAGAGTTGTTTAATGACGCTGATTCGAATACGATCCACGTCAGACCAAAAGGAGTTAAGCTTGATTCAAATATGATCAAGAAGCCCCCAAGTGGGTTTGGCGGTATGCCGATCAAGCGGGTATCGACAGCTATGTTCTCTTTGATTCGAATACGACCTATGTTTGAACAAGAAGCCCCTAAGTGATCATGGCTACATTCAGATATGATCATAAGCCGGACCAAAGGGAAAGCCGGATTCAGATATGATCCGCTCCCTGTTGGTAGTTTCCACCACCTGACAAAGAAGACATAAAAACATTCTTTGAGGGAAAAAAGGACAGAGGTCCTGCTTTATTGCTTTATATAATATGTACATCGTCAAAAATATATACATCTTAAGAACCGGTGGCTCAAGTATAGTAAGGCCGAAGATGGGCAATATTCCACGACCGGCGGGTCTCCTCCTCCGACTTACATGAGTCATTGTGCTCTCGAACATCAATGAGGTAATATGACCCGTTGTTCAGATTCTTGCTAACCACAAAGGGTCCTTCCCAAGGCGGAGATAGCTTGTGCATGTCAGATTGATCTTGGATGAGCCAGAGTACCAAGTCGCCTTCCTGAAAGGTTCTGCTCTTAACCCGGCGGCTGTGATAGCGGCGCAGGTCTTGCTGGTAAATCGCCGAGCAGCCTATTGCCAAGTCTCGCTCCTCATCCAACAAGTCAAGTGCGTCCCGACGAGCCTTTTCGTTATCTGCCTCAACGTAAGCCGCCACGCGGGGTGAGTCGTGTCAGATGTCACTTGGCAGAACTGCCTCTGCTCCATAGACCATGAAGAAAGGTGTGTAACCCGTAGATCTGTTAGGCGTAGTATTGATGCTCCACAGCACAGAGGGTAACTCCTCCACCCAACAACCCAGCGTCCGTTTTAAGGGGACAAAGTGCCGGAGCTTGATACCCTTCAGGATCTCTTGATTAGCTCTTTCCGCTTGACCATTGGATTGAGGATGAGCAACAGCCGAAACATCAAGCCGGATATGTTCTCGTTGACAGAACTCTTCCATGGCTCCCTTGGAGAGATTTGTGCCATTATCAGTTATAATGCTATGTGGGAAACCAAAACGAAAGATCACCTTTTTCATGAACTGAACCGCCATGGCCGCATCACACTTACTAACTGGCTCCGCCTCAACCCACTTTGTAAATTTATCCACTGCCACCAGGAGATGTGTCTTTTTATCCTTAGACCTTTTGAAAGGTCCAACCATGTCAAGCCCCCAGACTATGAACAGCCAAGTAATTGGGATCATCCTTAACTCTTGAGCCGGCACATGAGCATGTCGTGAGAAATTCTGACAACCGTCACACTTACTGACCAGATCCTCCGCATTAGCATGAGCCTTGAGCCAGTAGAAAACATGACGGAAAGCTTTTGCTACAAGAGATTTTGACCCGGCATGATGGCCACAATCCCCTTCATGGATCTCACGGAGTATTTCTTGGCCTCTCGTAGGGGACAAACATCCTTGAAACGCCCCAGTGACACTTAGGTGATGTAACTCGCCGTTAACAATCGTCATAGATTTGGAGCGCCTGACAATTTGTCTTGCCAAGGTCTCATCCTTAGGTAACTCACCCCGGGTCATGTAAGCCAAATAGGGCACTGTCCAATCCGGGATAACATGAAGAGACGCCACCAGTTGTGCCTCCGGGTCTGGCACCGCTAGTTCTTCCTCGGTAGACACCTTGATGGAAGGGTTATGCAAAACATCAAGAAAGGTGTTAGGTGGCACCGGCTTACATTGAGATCCCAGCTGGCTTAAAGCATCAGCCGCCTCATTCTTCCTTCGGTCAATGTGCTCCACTTGATAACCCTTGAAATCTCCAGCCACATCATCTACTTCACGTCGATAAGCCGCCATGAGAGGATCCTTGGAGTCCCACTTGCCTGACACCTGTTGAGCCACGAGATCTGAGTCGCCCAGACACCTTACCCGGCTTAAGTTCATCTCCTTGGCCATCCGGAGACCATGTAGTAAGGCCTCGTACTCAGCTGCATTGTTAGTACATGGGAACATAAGCCGGAGTACACAACGAAATTTTTCACCTCGAGGGGAAGTTAAAACAATTCCAGCCCCCGAGCCTTCTAGCTGCCTGGACCCGTCAAAGTGAATAGTCCAATATGTGTTATCTGGCTTCTCCTCAGGTGCCTGCAACTCTGTCCAATCATTGATAAAGTCCACCAAGGCCTGAGACTTAATAGTAGTACGTGTCATGTACTTCAAACCATGAGGCCCAAGCTCGATAGCCCACTTGGCAACTCGTTCTGTCGCCTCCCTATTCTGGATGATGTCTCCCAAAGGGGCAGAACTTACCACAGTGATACGATGACTTTGAAAGTACTGCTTCAACTTCCAGTTGGCCATAAACACTCCGTAAATGAGTTTATGCCAATGTGGATATCTTTGTTTAGACTCAATGAGCACCTCACTGATATAGTAAACCGGCCGTTGAACCGGATGCTCCTTGCCAGCTTCCTTACGCTCCACCATGATGGCAACACTGACCGCTCGTGAAGTAGCAGCCACATACAACATCAACGGCTCTCTATCAATGGGAGCCGCAAGAACCGGTGGTTCAGACAATTGCCTCTTCAAGTCTTCAAAGGCAGCATCCGCAACAACACTCCAGACAAAGGTGTCAGTTTTCTTCATCATCTGATATAATGGAAGGGCCTTCTCACCTAACCGGCTTATGAACCAGCTTAAAGTGGCATAACGACCCGCCAGTCGCTGAACATCATTGATGCATGCTGGCTTAGCCAGAGAGGTAATCGCCTTAATCTTCTCTGGATTAGCTTAAATGCCTCTGTTTGACACCAGAAAACCTAAGAGCTTGCCCGCAGGTACACCAAACACACACTTGGCCGGGTTAAGCATCATCTTGTAAACCCGGAGATTATCAAAGGTCTCTTTCAAGTCAGATATCAAGGTTTTCTTTTCTCTGGACTTCACCACAATGTCATCTACGTAAGCATGAACATTACGCCCAATTTGATCATGCAAACAATTCTGCACACACCGCTGATAAGTTGCCTAGGCACTTTTGAGCCCAAACGGCATAGATACATAAGAGAAGGCTCCAAACGGAGTGATGAAAGTCGTCATCTCCTGGTCCTTAACTGCCATCTTGATCTGATGATAACCAGAGTAAGCATCCAAAAAGCTCAAACGTTCACAACCCGCCGTGGCATCAATGATTTGATCAATACGTGGGAGAACAAAGGGATCAGCCAGACAAGCCTTGTTTAAGTCCGTGTAATCCACACACATCCGCCAAGTGTCGTTCTTCTCGAGCACTAACACCGGGTTTGCCAACCACTCCAGGTGAAAAACTTCAACAATAAACCCGGCCGCTAAGAGCCGTGCGACCTCTTCCCCAATAGCTTTCCGTCTCTCTTCGTTGAACCATCGGAGAAACTGCCTGACTGGCTTATACTTTGGATCAATATTGAGAGTGTGCTCAGCAAGTTCCCTCGGTACACCCGGCATGTCAGAAGGCTTCCATGCAAAGATGTCCCGGTTCTCACGGATGAACTCGATGAGCGCGCTTTCCTATTTAGGATCCAAATTGGCACTGATACCGAACTGTTTAGAAGCATCTCCTGGGGTAAAGTCAACAAGCTTTGTCTCAGCGGCCAATTTAAACTTCAACGCCGGGTCATGCTTAGTAGTTGGTTTCTTGAGGGAGGTCATATCCGCCGGGTCAACATTGTCTTGATTAAATTTTTCTCCTCCGTGGCACAGGCAGACTCAGCGTAATCCGCGTCGCCTTCTTCACATTCCAAGGCCACCTTTCGACTCCCATGCACAGTGATGGTGCCATTGTAACCCGGCATCTTGAGATGTAAGTAAATGTAACATGGCCGTGCCATGAATTTAGCATAAGCCAGTCGCCCAAACAGAGTGTGATATGGACTCCTGATTTTAACCACTTCAAACGTCAATTTCTCAGCCCTGGAGTCGTACTCATCTCCAAAGGCCACTTCCAATTCAATCTTACCAACTGGGTTAGCCGACTTACCCGGAACCACCCCATGGAAAACAGTGTTGGATGTCCTCAAATTCTTCTCAGTCAACCCCATGCGCTGAAAGGTCTCGTAATAGAGGATATTGATGCTGCTACCACCGTCCATGAGTACCTTAGTGAACTTATATCCACCAACTTGGGGTGCTACCACCAAGGCTAACTGACCCGGATTATCGACCCATGGAGGGTGATCCTCTCCGCTCCATATAATGGGCTGTTCTAACCATCTCAAATAACGAGGAATTGCCAGCTCAATAGAATTCACGGCCCTCTTATGAACCTTCTGGTCACGTTTGCATAAACTAGTGGTAAACACGTGATACTGCCCACCACTCAACTGTTTCGGATGGCTTTGATAACCCGACTGTTGCTGCTGTTGCCCTCCTTGACCAGACTGCTGCTGACTATTACCGCCTGGATGCCCCTGAAAGCTGGAATTTGAACCACCGCCCGGGCCATGAAAACCGCCAGCCCCTGAGCCGCTGCCAGATCCATGACTTCCATCAAAGGTGTTGGAATTTTTAAATGCCTTCATGATTGCGCAATCCTTCCATAGGTGTGTGGCGGGGTGCTCCCGGGTGCCGTGTTTCGGGCAGGGCTCATTGAGTAGCTGCTCAAGAGATGGGCCTGACCCGCCGGATCGAGGCGGCTTACCCTTACGTCTCTGATTGTTACCTTGCGCATTGGCCACAAACTCCGGGTTACCATCCGCCTTACGCTTATTGCCGCTTAGATTTCCCAGGTTATGCTGTTGACCCTTTCCATTGCCGTTCCTTTTTCCCTTCCCTATCTTCTCATCGTCAGACGCGGGATCCTTGGTACTATCAGAATCGGCATATTTGACTAAAGCCGCCATCATCGTACCCATATCCTTGCAGTCATGTTTAAGGCGCCCCAGTTTCTGCCTCAGCGGCTCAAAGCTGCAATTCTTCTCCAACATAAGGACTGCAGAACCGGCATCAATCTTGTCAGATGAATGAATTATCTCCTTGACGCGGCGCACCCAATGAGTCATCAAGTCCACGATCGACATACATTGCTTACAGGTGTCCTTGAAGTTCTGGATGAAACGGGCTTTTAACTCTTCCCATGAACCGATGGAATTGGGTGGCAAACCTTTTAACCAATACTGGGCCGTTCCATCTAGCATCATGGTGAAATATTTAGCCATTGCCGCGTCACTGACTTCCAACAGCTCCATGGCCATCTCATAAATCTCGATCCATGCTCCGGGTTTTAAGTCGGCCGTGTAATTCGGCGCCTTTCGAGTTCCCTTGAAGTCCTTGGGCAGGCGCACGTTGCGCAAAGCCGGTACCAAACAAGGAACACCACCGGTTCTAGTGGCTACTCCTGCCTCAACAGAAGTCATTGGATACTCTGGGATATCCTGATAAGCCGCTTGTTGAGCCGCCAGCTGAGCCACCCGCTCGTTCTCCTGACGTATTCGGTCTTGCACCGGGTTATAGCCACCATGTTGGTTATGGCGTTGGGAGTTGCTTGACAAAGCTTCGGACTCCATGCGCCTGCTGTAACTTGGGCTCCAGTTCTGACGAGGCGGTGCTAACCAAGGCGGAGGAGTTGAATGAATCCTGTCCCTGCTGTAAGACTAGGTCTCTTGCTGAGCCAGGGCCATCTAGAGAAGCTCTCTGACCCTCCGGGTCTCCACCGCAGTCGGGTCATCACCGTCCATAGGCAGAGCCGCCAAGCGCGCCGAAGCCATGATTAAGTTCTCGATGGGGTTGGAAAAGTGACCCTCCGGTATCGGCAAATAACGCGGTGCTTCCATGCTGACATGAGGAGGTGGCATCTCTCGAGGCTGAGCCGGTCCTCCTGCTCTGGCTGTCATAAACTGATTGGCATCTGGCGGGTTACTTGGGCCGGCTCCGGGTGTAGTGAAAAGAACCCGAGGGTCTTAATCCGGAGGTAAACAGGATTGGGTTTTCTGGTGTCTCCGCCTCATTACCTCATTTGACGCGTTTAAGCTCATCGTGAGCTGGTAAGCTTCCGACTGCAACCGCTGTGCCC
This sequence comes from Triticum aestivum, assembly GCF_018294505.1. Lineage (NCBI taxonomy): Eukaryota > Viridiplantae > Streptophyta > Magnoliopsida > Poales > Poaceae > Triticum > Triticum aestivum. Next base: position 341,021,287 of record NC_057804.1, read on the forward strand.
GGGCGTCGAGAGTCGCCCGCTCTGTAGCTAGTCTAGTATCCTCAGCTGCCAAGGCCTCCTTGGTCTGAGCTATCTCCTCACGCACCCGTGCCACCTCCGCGTCATGTTCATCTTTGTTCGCAGGGATAACCGTGGCGGTTAACAGGGCCATAAGCTTGTCCATGAGGTCTATCAACACCTGAGCTGGCGGGCGCATAGGGCCACCTGCCCCGGCTGTCCCTATCCCAGATGTTATTGATGCAGCAGCCGTAGAGTTAGAGCCGGGCTGAGTCCCAGCCATGAAGATTCCTGCCCATCTTGGTGGCTCATAGGGGTCCAGAATACTGATGCCATCGGAACATCCCCCAAGCACGCCGTCTTGCACCTAATACAACGAATCTGTTGAACCGGCAGACGAATCACCATCTGAGTGGACGGCCGTCTCACCATCATCTTCAGATCCTTTAGAAAGTTCCTCTCCGTGGATGCAGCCCACGAAAGCACGCTTTATGACGGGTTGAGCCTGGGTCTTCCTCGCACGCTGAGCCGTCTCGATGAGGTCGGTGCCACTGTCCAGCTCAGGTCCCGGCTCTCCGATCCGGCTGATGAAAACGTGGATTCCGCCGAAGGGGACCCCGTACCCGTACTCAATTGAGCCGGCGTCGGGGCCCTAGCCTTCGTCGTCGATGTAGATCTTGTCTCAACGACTCTTGGTCATCCGGCCCGTTACATATCCCTTGAGCCCTTCGAAGTTGTCCTTCAAGAACGCAAATCCACCGTGCGCTGGCCCCATGGTGGGCGCCAACTGTCGTGGAATTGTCACGTCAGATGTCCTCATGAAAGGACTTAGTTGTGGAGCCATCACAACTAGGAAGCTTGAAGGGGTTAAACAGGACAAAGGACACGAGAGGGTTTATACTAGTTTGGCCCCTTACGGTGAAGGTAAGGCCTACGTCTAGCTGGGTTGGTATTGATGTTTCGATGACCAGGGAGCGAGATACGCTATGCCCGACTCTCAATGAGTTGTTTCTTGCCCTCAGCCGCCAGCAGGTCGTCCCCTTATATACACGGGTTGACGCCCTGTGGCTTACAGAGTCCCGGCGGGCTTATAAACAGTATTCGGCTCGGTGACTAGTTAAGTATACCTTATGATACAAGTCATACTACTGTGGCGGTTTACTACAACGGGCCTTAAGTCGCCTGTGGGCCTTAAGCCCTTTATTGAACCGCCATCTTCATGCTTTGGTCTTGGGCTTCTTTCTGGTGAGTCCTCTTTGGGTAACCCGGCCCCTCCTGGGCGGCTTACACAAATAGTTATATCCCCAACAGGAACAATAATCAACTAGCATAGGAAGGCAAAACAAGCATAAATTTAAAACTTTAAGCACATAGAGAGGAAACTTGATATTATTGCAATTCCTACAAGCATATATTCCTCCCTCATAATAATTTTTAGTAGCATCATGAATGAATTCAACAATATAACCATAACATAAAGCATTATTTTCATGATCTACAAGCATAGAATTTTTATTACTCTCCACATAAGCAAAATTCTTCTCATTCGGAATGATGGGAGTATCATAAGAGACTCGAATACTATAAATTGTTTCCATATTAAAAGAGTAATGTTCACAAAAAGGGTAATCATAATCATGAAAAGTTTTATAAATATAATCATTACGACTTTTTATAGCATAAGTTGCATCACAACAATCATCATAAGTAGCAACTTTTTCTCATCGTAATCAATTGAAACCTCTTCCAAAATAGTGGATTCATCACTAAATAAAGTCATGACCTCTCCAAATCCACTTTCATAAATATTATAAGATTTAACACCCTCCAAAATAGTTGGATCATTACTTCCTAAAATTGACACTCTGCCAAACCCACTTTCATCAATATAACCATCATAAATAGGAGGCATGCTATCATCATATAAATTTGCTCATCGAAACTTGCGAGGCTAAAAATATCATCTTCATTAAACGTAGCTTCCACAAGCTTGTGGCTTTGCATATCATTAGCATCATGGATATTCAAGGAATTCATACTAACAACATTGCAATCATGCTCATCATTAAAAGATTTAGTGCCAAACATTTTATAGACTTCTTCTTCTAGCACTTGAGCACAATTTTCCTTTCCATCATTCTCATGAAAGATATTGAAAAGGTGAAGCGTATCAGGCAAACTCAATTCCATATTTTTTGTGTAGTTTTATTTTATAAACTAAATTAGTGATAAAACAAGAAACAAAAAGATTCTATTGCAAGATCTAAAGATATACCTTCAAGCACTCACCTCCCCGGCAACGGCGCCAGAAAAGAGCTTGATGTCTACTATGCAACATTCTTCTTGTAGACGTTGTTGGGCCTCCAAGTGCAGAGGTTTGTAGGACAGTAGCAAATTTCCCTCAAGTGGATTACCTAAAGTTTATCAATCTGTGGGAGGCGTAGGATGAAGATGGTCTCTCTCAAGCAACCCTACAACCAAATAACAAAGAGTATCTTGTGTCCCCAACACACCTAATACAATGGTAAATTGTATAGGTGCACTAGTTCGGCGAAGAGATGGTGAAACAAGTGAAGGAAATATGCCCTAGAGGCAATAATAAAGTTATTATTTATTTCGTCATATCATGATAAATGTTTATTATTCATGCTAGAATTGTATTAACCGGAAACATGATGCATGTGTGAATACATAGACAAACATATAGTCACTAGTATGCCTTTACTTGACTAGCTCATTAATCAAAGATGGTTATGTTTCCTAACCATAGACATGTGTTGTCATTTGATTAATGGGATCACATCATTAGAAGAATGATGTGATTGACATGACCCATTCCGTTAGCCTAGCACTTGATCGTTTAGTATACTGCTATTGCTTTCTTCATGACTTATACATGTTCCTGTAACTATGAGAAATATGCAACTCCCATTTACCGGAGGAACACTTTGGGTACTACCAAATGTCACAACGTAACTGGGTGATTATAAAGGAGTACTACAGGTGTCTCCGAAGGTACATGTTGAGTTGGCGTATAATGAGATTAGGTTTTATCACTCCGATTGTCGGAGAGGTATCTCTGGGCCCTCTCAGTAATGCACATCATTATAAGCCTTGCAAGCAATGTGACCAAATGAGTTGGTTACGAGATGATGCATTACGGAACGAGTAAAGAGACTTGCCGGTAACGAGATTGAACTAGGTATTGGATATCGACGATCAAATCTCGGGCAAGTAACATACCGATGACAAAGGGAACAACGTATGTTGTTATGCGGTTTGACCGATAAAGATCTTCGTAGAATATGTAGGAACCAATATGGACATCCAGGTCCCGCTATTGGTTATTGACCGAGAATGGTTCTAGGTCATGTCTACATAGTTCTCGAACCTGTAGGGTCCGCACTCTTAACGTTACGATGACAGTTTTATTATGAGTTTATAAGTTTTGATGTACCGAAGTTTGTTCGGAGTCCCGGATATGATCACGGACATGACGAGGAGTCTCGAAATGGTCGAGACATAAAGATTGATATATTGGAAGCCTATGTTTGGACATCGGAAAGGTTCCGGGTGAAATCTGGATTTTACCGGAACACCGGGGGGTTACCGGAACCCTCCCGGGGGTTAATGGGCCTTAGTGGGCCATGAGGAAGAAGAGGAGGGCCAGCCAAGGCAGGCCGCGCGCCCCCTCCCCCCCTAGTCCGAATAGGACAAGGAAGGGGGGCGGGCGGCGCCCCCCTCTCTTCTTTCCCCTCCCCCCTTTCCTTCTCCACCAAGGCAAGAGGGGGAGTCCTACTCCCGGTGGGAGTAGGACTCCTCCAGGCGCACCCCAAGGGGGCCGGCCGCACCTCCCCCTCCCTCCTTTATATATGGGGGCAGGGGGCACCCCATAACACACAAGTTGATCTACGGATCGTTCCTTAGCCGTGTGCGGTGCCCCCCTCCACCATATTCCACCTCGGTCATATCGTCGCGGAGTTTAGGCGAAGCCCTACGTCGGTAGAGCATAATCATTGTCACCACGCCGTCGTGCTGACGGAACTCATCCCCGAAGCTTTGCTAGATCGGAGCCCGGGGATCGTCATCGAGCTGAACGTGTGCTGAACTCGGAGGTGCCGTACGTTCGGTGCTTGGATCAGTCGGATCGTGAAGACGTACAACTACATCAACCGCATTGTCATAACGCTTCCGCTTACGGTCTACGAGGGTACATGGACGGACACTCTCCCCTCTCGTTGCTATGCCATCACCATGATCTTGCATGTACGTAGGAATTTTTTTGAAATTACTACGTTCCCCAACAGTGGTATCAGAGCCTAGGTTTTATGCATTGATGTTATATGCATGAGTAGAACACAAGTGAGTTGTGGGCGATATAAGTCATACTACTTACCAGCATGTCATACTTTGGTTCAGCGGCATTGTGAAATGAAGCGGCCCGGACCGACATTACGTGTATGCTTACGCGAGACTGGTTTCACCGCTACGAGCACTCGTTGTTTAAAGGTGACCGACGGGTGTCTGTCTCTCTCACTTTAGTTGAACCGAGTGTGGCTACGCCCGGTCCTTGCGAAGGTTAAAACATCACCAACTTCACAAACTATCGTTGTGGTTTTGATGCGTAGGTAAGAACGGTTCTTGCTAAGCCCGTAGCAGCCACGTAAAAATTGCAACAACAAAGTAGAGGACGTCTAACTTGTTTTTGCAGGGCGTGTTGTGATGTGATATGGTCAAGACGTGATGCTATATTTTATTGTATGAGATGATCATGTTTTGTAACCGAAGTTATCGGCAACTGGCAGGAGCCATATGGTTGTCGCTTTATTGTATGAAATGCAAACGCCCTGTAATTGCTTTACTTTATCACTAAGTGGTAGCGATAGTCGTAGAAGCAATAGATGGCGTAACGACAACGATGCTACGATGGAGATCAAGGTGTCGCGCCGGTGACGATGGTGATCACGACGGTGCTTCGAAGATGGAGATCACAAGCACAAGATGATGATGGCCATATCATATCACTTATATTGATTGCATGTGATGTTTATCCTTTATGCATCTTATCTTGCTTTGATTGACGGTAGCATTTTAAGATGATCTCTCACTTAATTATCAAGAAGTGTTCTCCCTGAGTATGCACCGTTGCGAAAGTTCTTCGTGCTGAGACACCACGTGATGATCGGGTGTGATAGGCTCTACGTTCAAATACAACGGGTGCAAAACAGTTGCACACGCGGAATACTCAAGTCATACTTGACGAGCCTAGCATATACAGATATGGCCTCGGAACACGGAGACCGAAAGGTCGAGTGTGAATCATATAGTAGATATGATCAACATATTGATGTTCACCGTTGAAACTACTCCATCTCACATGATGATCGGACATGGTTTAGTTGATATGGATCACGTGATCACTTAGAGGATTAGAGGGATGTCTATCTAAGTGGGAGTTCTTAAGTAATATGATTAATTGAACTTTAATTTATCATGAACTTAGTCCTGGTAGTATTTTGCAAATTATGTTGTAGATGAATAGCTTGCGTTGTTGCTTTCATGTGTTTATTTTTATATGTTCCTAGAGAAAATTGTGTTGAAAGATGTTAGTAGCAATGATGCGGATTGGATCCCTGATCTGAGGTTTATCCTCATTGTTGCACAGAAGAATTATGTCCTTAATGCACCGCTAGGTGACAGACCTATTGCAGGAGCAGATGCAGACATTATGAACGTTTAGCTAGCTCAATATGATGACTACTTGATAGTTTTGTGCACCATGCTTTATGGCTTAGAATCGGGACTTCAAAAACATTTTGAACGTCATGGATCATATGAGATGTTCCAGGAGTTGAAGTTAATATTTCAAGCAAATACCCGAGTTGAGAGATATGAAGTCTCCAACAAGTTCTATAGCTAAAAGATGGAGGAGAATCGCTCAACTAATGAGCATGTGCTCAGATTGTCTGGGTACTACAATCGCTTGAATCAAGTGGGAGTTAATCTTCCAGATAAGATAGTGATTGACAGAATTCTCTAGTCACCATCACCAAGTTAGTAGAACTTCGTGATGAACTATAATATGCAAGGGAGAACGGAAACGATTCCCAAGCTCTTCGTGATGCTAAAATCGACGAAGGTAGAAATCAAGAAAAACATCAAGTGTTGATGGTTGACAAGACCACTAGTTTCAAGAAAAGGGTAAAGGGAAGAAAGGGAACTTCAAGAAGAACGGCAAGCAAGTTGCTGCTCAAGTGAAGAAGCCCAAATCTGGTCCTAAGCCTGAGACTAAGTGCTTCTACTGCAAAGGGACTGGTCACTGGAAGCGGAACTACCCCAAGTGATTGGCGGATAAGAAGGATGGCAAAGTGAACATAAGTATATTTGATATTGATGTGTACTTTACTAGTGTTTATAGCAACCCCTCAGTATTTGATACTAGTTCAGTTGCTAAGATTAGTAACTCGAAACGGGATTGCAGAATAAACAGAGACTAGTTAAGGGTGAAGTGACAATGTATGTTGGAAGTGGTTCCAAGATTGATATGATCATCATCGCACACTCCCTATACTTTCGGGATTAGTGTTGAACCTAAATAAGTGTTATTTGGTGTTTGCGTTGAGCATGAATATGATTTGATCATGTTTATTGCAATACGGTTATTCATTTAAGTTAGAGAATAATTGTTGTTCTGTTTACATTAATAGAACCTTCTATGGTCATACACACCAACGAAAATGGTTTGTTGGATCTCGATCGTAGTAATACACATATTCATAATATTGAAGCCAAAAAGATGCAAAGTTAATAATGATAGTGCAACTTATTTGTGGCACTGCCGTTTGGGTCATATCGGTGTAAAGCGCATGAAGAAACTCCATAAAGATGGATTTTCGGAATCACTTGGTTATGAATCATTTGATGCTTGCGAACCGTGCCTATTGGGCAAGATGACTAAAACTCCGTTCTCTGGAACAATGGAACGAGCTACTGACTTATTGGAAATAACACATACTGATGTATGCGATCCAATGAGTGTTGATGCTCGTGGCAAGTATCGTTATTTTCTGACCTTCACAAGATGATTTGAGCAGATATGGGTATATCTGCTTGATGAAACATAAGTCTGAAATAGTTGAAAGGTTCAAAGAATTTTAGAGTGAAGTGGAAAAATCATCGTAACAAGAAAATAAAGTTTCTGCGATCTGATCACGGAGAGGAATATTTGAGTTACGAGTTTGGTCTTCAATTAAAACAATGTGGAATAGTTTCACAGCTCACGCCACCTGGAAGACCACAACGTTATGGTGTGTCCGAACGTCGTAACCGCACTTTATTTGATATGGTGCGATCTATGATGTCTCTTATCGGTTTTACCACTATCATTTTAGGGTTGTGCATTAGAGACAGCTGCATTCACGTTTGAAAGGGCACCATCTAAATCCGTTGAGACGACACCGTATGAACTATGGTTTAGCAGTAAACCTAAGCTGTCGTTTCTTAAAGTTTGGAGTTGCGATGCTTATATGAAAAAGGTTTTCAACCTGATAAGCTTGAACCCAAATCGGAAAAGTGCGTCTTCATAGAATACCCAAAAGAGACTATTGGGTACTCCTTCTATCACAGATCCGAAGGCAAAACATTCGTTGCTAAGAATGGATCTTTTCTAGAGAAGGAGTTTCTCTCGAAAGAAGTGAGTGGGAGGAAAGTAGAACTTGATGAGGTAACTGTACCTGCTCCCTCATTTGAAAGTAGTTCATCACAAAAATCTGTTCCTGTGACTACTACACCAATTAGTGAGGAAGTTAATGATGATGATCATGAAACTTCAGATTAAGTTACTACAGAATCTCGTAGGTCTTACAGAGTAAGATCCGCACCAGAGTGGTACGGTAATCCTGTTCTGGAAGTTATGTTACTAGACCATGACGAACCTACGAACTATGAAGAAGCGATGGTGAGCCCAGATTCCGCAAAATGGCTTGAGGCCATGAGATCTGGGATAAGAGCCATGTATGAAAACAAAGTATGGACTTTGATTGACTTGCCCAATGATCGGCGAGACATTGAGATTAAATGGATCTTCAAGAGGAAGACGGACGCTGATAGTGTTACTATCTACAAAGCTAGAATTGTCGCAAAAAGGTTTTCGACAAGTTCAAGGTGTTGACTACGATGAGAGTTTTTCACTCGTATCTATGCTTAAGTCTGTCTGAATCACGTTAGCAATTGCCGCATTTTATGAAATCTGGCAAATGGATAAACAAAACTGCATTCCTTAATGGTTTTCTTAAAGAAGAGTTGTATATGATGCAACCAGAAGGTTTTGTCAATCCGAAAGGTGCTAACAAATTGTGCAAGCTCCAGCGATCCATCTATGGACTGGTGCAAGCATCTCGGAGTTGGAATATATGCTTTGATGAGTTGATCAAAGCATATGGTTTTATACAGATTTTTGAAGAAGCCTGTATTTACAAGAAAGTGAGTGGGAGCTCTGTAGCATTTCTAATATTATATGTGGATGACATATTGTTAATTGGAAATGATATGGAAATTCTGGATAGCATGAAAGGATACTTGAATAAGAGTTTTTCAAAGCAAGACCTCGGTAAAGCTGCTTACACATTGAGCATCAAGATCTATATAGATAGATCAAGATGCTTGATAAGATTTTTCAATGAGTACATACCTTGATAAATTTTTGAAATAGTTCAAAATGGAACAGTCAAAGAAGTAGTTCTTGCCTGTGTTACAAGGTGTGAAGTTGAGTAAGACTCAAGACCCGACCATTGCAGAAAATAGAAAGAGAATGAAAAGTCATTCCCTATGCCTCAGTCATAGGTTCTATAAAGTATGCTATGCTGTGAACCAGACCTATTGTATACCTTGCTTTGTGTTTGGCAAAGGAATACAATTTTGATCTAATAGTAGATCACTGGACATGGGTCAAGAATATCCTTAGTGAAGACTAAGGAGATGTTTCTCGATTATGGAGGTGATAAAAGAGCCCGTCGTAAAAGTTACAACGATGCAAGCTTTTACACCAATCCAGATGACTCTAGGTCTCAATCTGGATACATATTGAAAGTGGGAGCAATTAGCTAGAGTAGCTCCGTGCAGAGCATTGTGGACATAGAATATTTGCGAAATACATACGACTCTGAATATGACAAACCCGTTGAGTAAGCTTCTCTCACAAGCAAAACATGATCATACCTTGGTACTCTTTTGGGTGTTAATCACATAGCGATGTGAACTAGATTATTGACTCTAGTAAACCCTTTGGGTGTTAATCACATAGCGATGTGAAATAGATTATTGACTCTAGTAAACCATTTTGGTGTTGATCACATGATGATGTGAACTATGGGTATTAATCACATGCAGATGTGAATATTGGTGTTAAATCACATAGCGATGTGAACTAGATTATTGACTCTAGTGCAAGTGGGAGACTGAAGGAAATATGCCCTAGAGGCAATAATAAAGTTATTATTTATTTCCTCATATCATGATAAATGTTTATTATTCATGCTAGAATTGTATTAACCGGAAACATGATGCATGTGTGAATACATAGACAAACATATAGTCACTAGTATGCCTCTACTTGACTAGCTCATTAATCAAAGATGGTTATGTTTCCTAACCATAGACATGTGTTGTCATTTGATTAATGGGATCACATCATTAGAAGAATGATGTGATTGACATGACCCATTCCATTAGCCTAGCACTTGATCATTTAGTATACTGCTATTGCTTTCTTCATGACTTATACATGTTCCTGTAACTATGAGAAATATGCAACTCCAGTTTACCGGAGGAACACTTTGGGTACTACCAAATGTCACAACGTAACTGGGTGATTATAAAGGAGTACTACAGGTGTCTCCGAAGGTACATGTTGAGTTGGCGTATTTCGAGATTAGGTTTTGTCACTCCGATGGTCGGAGAGGTACCTCTGGGCCCTCTCGGTAATGCACATCATTATAAGCCTTGCAAGCAATGTGACCAAATGAGTTGGTTACGGGATGATGCATTACGGAACGAGTAAAGAGACTTGCCGGTAACGAGATTGAACTAGGTATTGGATACCGACGATCAAATCTCGGGCAAGTAACATACCGATGACAAAGGGAACAACGTATGTTGTTATGCGGTTTGACCGATAAAGATCTTCGTAGAATATGCAGGAACCAATATGGGCATCCAGGTCCCGCTATTGGTTATTGACCGAGAATGGTTCTAGGTCATGTCTACATAGTTCTCAAACCTGTAGGGTCCGCACGCTTAACGTTACGATGACAGTTTTATTATGAGTTTATATGTTTTGATGTACTGAAGTTTGTTCGGAGTCCCGGATGTGATCACGGACATGATGAGGAGTCTCGAAATGGTCGAGACATAAAGATTGATATATTGGAAGCCTATGTTTGGACCTCGGAAAGGTTCCGGGTGAAATCGGGATTTTACCGGAACACCGGGGGGTTACCGGAACCCTCCCGGGGGTTAATGGGCCTTAGTGGGCCATGAGGAAGAAGAGGAGGGCCGGCCAGGGCAGGCCGCGCGCCCCCTCCCCCCCCTAGTCCGAATAGGACAAGGAAGGGGGCGGCGGCGCCCCCCTCTCTTCTTTCCCCTCCCCCCTTTCCTTCTCCACCAAGGCAAGAGGGGGGAGTCCTACTCCCGGTGGGAGTAGGACTCCTCCAGGTGCACCCCAAGGGGGCCAGCCGCACCTCCCCCTCCCTCCTTTATATAAGGGGGTAGGGGGGCACCCCATAACACACAAGTTGATCTACGGATCATTCCTTAGCCGTGTGCGGTGCCCCCCTCCACCATATTCCAGCTCGGTCATATCGTCGTGGAGTTTAGGCGAAGCCCTGCGCGGTAGAGCATCATCATCGTCACCACGCCGTCATGCTAACGGAACTCATCCCCGAAGCTTTGCTGGATCGGAGCCCGGGGATTGTCATCGAGCTGAACGTGTGCTGAACTCGGAGGTGCCATATGTTCGGTGCTTGGATCAGTCGGATCGTGAAGACGTACGACTACATCAAGCGCGTTGTCATAACGCTTCCGCTTACGGTCTACAAGGGTACGTGGACGAACACTCTCCCCTCTCGTTGCTATGCCATCACCGTGATCTTGCATGTACGTAGGAATTTTTTTGAAATTACTATGTTCCCCAACAACAAGTGCAATATGGATGGTAGATATAGGTTTTTATAATCTTAAAATATAAAAACAGCAAGGTAAGTAATGATAAAAGTGAGCGTAAACGGTATTGCAATGGTAGGAAACAAGGCCTAATGTTCATACTTTCACTAGTGCAAGTTCTCTCAACAATAATAACATAGTTGGATCATATAACAATCCCTCAACATGCAACAAAGAGTCACTCCGAAGTCACTAATAGCGGAGAACAAACAAAGAGATTATTGTAGGGTACGAAACCACCTCAAAGTTATCCTTTCTGATCGGTCTATTCAAGAGTCCGTAGTAAAATAACATGAAGCTATTCTTTCCGTTCAATCTATCCTAGAGTTCGTACTAGAATAACACCATAAGACACAAATCAACCAAAACCCTAATGTCACCTAGATACTCCAATGTCACCTCAAGTATCCGTGGGCATGATTATATGATATGCATCACACAATCTCAGATTCATCTATTCAACCAACACAAAGTACTTCAAAGAGTGCCCCAAAGTTTCTACCAGAGAGTCAAGACGAAAACGTGTGCCAACCCCTATGCATAAGTTCATTTAACCCGCAAGTTGATCACCAAAACATACATCAAGTAGATCACGTGAATATCCCATTGTCACCACAGATAAGCACGGCAAGACATACATCAAGTGTTCTCAAATCCTTAAAGACTCAAACCGACAAGACAACTTCAAGGGGAAAACTCAATTCATCACAACAGGGTAGAGGGGGAGAAACATCATAAGATCCAACTATAATGGCAAAGCTCGTGATACATCAAGATCGTATCACCTTAAGAACATGAGAGAGAGAGATCAAACACATAGCTACTGGTACATACCCTCAGCCCAGAGGGTGAAGTACTCCCTCCTTGTCATGGAGAGCCCCGGAATGATGAAGATGAGGGATCCCCCCTCCGGCTGGGTGCCGAAACAGGGTCCCGATTGGTTTTTGGTGGCTAGAAAGGCTTGCGGCAGCGGAACTCCCGATCTAGGTTATTTTCTAGAGGTTTCAGTATTTATTTGAATTTTTGGCGTAGGTCTCACGTCAGGGGGGTTTCCAGGCTGTCCACGAGGCAGGGGGCGCGCCCAGGGGGTGGGCGCGCGCCCCACCCTAGTGGGCAGCCCGGGACTCTCCTGACCCAACTCTTTCACTCCAGGGGCTTCTTTTGGTCCACAAAAAATCATCAAAAATTGGCACGTCAATTGGACTCCGTTTGGTATTCCTTTTCTGTAAAACTCAAAAACAAGGAAAAAACAGAAACTGGCACTGGGCTCTAGGTTAATAGGTTAGTCCCAAAAAAGATCTAAAAGTGTATAGTAAAGACCATAAACATCCAAAACAGGTAATATAATAGCATGGAACAATCAAAAATTATAGATACGTTGGAGACATATCATTCATTCCCTCGGAAGCAAGATCTCATGTGCTTCTGTTTCACATCCCAGAAGTAGTGGACAAGCTAAGAGGGCGAATGCTGAAGTGCTGCGGGACTCAAGACAAGAACATTTGATATGTTGCAGAAGTGCGCATGCGATGGATCGATGAGCTGTCGGTGGTTCTTTGGTCCCTCAGAACAACACCAAATCGAGCTACCATGCAAACTCCCTTCTCCCTAGTTTATGGGGCAGAAGAAGTTATCCCCATGGAACTCATCTACGGGTCACCTCGAGTACTTGCCTAGGATGAAGTAGCGCAGGAACAACACCAGCGTGATGACGCTGTGCTTCTCGAGGAGAACCGTCTCTAGGTTGCTACGCGTGTTGCACGCTACTAGCAAGCCCAGCGCCACTATCACAGCTGCAGGGTTCATGCCCGGTGTTTTGAGGAAGGCGACCTTGTCCTTAGGCACGTTTAGTCCGCCAAGGGTACAAACAAGTTGTCACCCAAGTGGGAAGGCCCTTACTGGGTAGTACGAGTGACCAGACCTAGCATAGTCCGTCTAGACACAGTAGATGGCACTCAATTGCAAAACTCATGGAATATTGAGCATTTCCACAAGTTCTACCCATAAGGCGCGGCTATCGGGCCCTGCCTGGCAGCCAGCATTTTGTACAGGCCTTACCTCAGTTGCATGTAACCCCTTATACAAAGCCAGACGCAGACCCTGAGCAACAGTGAAATAAACGAAGCGCTGGGGGCCTCGACAAGTTGCATGCATGCATAAGCATATCATGAGCATCACATGTTCATATGTAGATAATATCACATCTGGCATCATTTTCATCTGGACAAATTGCAGGCTCCTGCCGTGGACTCAGTCCCCAAGAGGAGCTGAGAAGACGAGCCTGCACTGCGGTCTCTGGCAAGCCAAACAGATAAGATGTTTCTCTTATCCATACGTGTTCCGTAAGTAAAGACTTGTGCTTGAGAAAATCCTACTATCCTTTGAAACATAGGCGCTCCCACCATTCGACTCGAAAGCTGCTTCGATCAGGGTGGTCGCAGTGGCCTTTGTTGAGAAGGGACTGGTAGGGGGCTGGTCCCTCTTTATGGTTTGTGCCCGGTAGGCCTATTCCTGGGCAATAAAACAAAAGGTACTGGGAAGATAGCCTACCGAGGGAAACTCGTTTACTTAAAAATATAGAGGCATCGCACCTTTGCATGGACATATACATGCACGAGTCCCCGACAAGGTTTATCTTTTTCATTGATATGTTGATCAAACAAGTACATACCTTACAGGACACAAACATGGATTCAAGAGATTACATTATTTGAACAAAAATCTGGCAAGTGCCTACAGATTTAAGATTGAAAAAAGATAAGTGCCCCGTAAACTCATCTGTCTGTTTTCCCTCCACCATGTATTGTGGTGGGAAGAGGAGAGAACTGAAGGAGCACCCAAGTAGGAGCCCACCCCAGTCTCGTCATGGTCTGCCGGGTGCAGCCTGACAAGATCGGGAGTGGTGAGGCTGCAAAGGAGGGGCACAGAGAGCATCTCGGCGGTGCCCCGGTCACCACCTCCAGGACCAGCAAGAAGCCCCATCTCGAGCCCTGGTGGGATAAACCACCAAAGCTCAGCTGGAAGACTGCTGGAGGGGGATGAAGTCATCAAGGGAACATCCCTCCCCGCCTATCACCCAAAGAGACCGGTGATGATGGTGCTGTGGAGGGAGGGGAGGAGCGGAAAGACAAGGCGACGCCAGTAGGAGATGAAGGCATCGATGCCATCATACTATGTCCAGATGCCTTGCCACCCGCCTTCTCCATCTTCCCTCATTTTTGTCTCCCTCACCACCATAATTGGCCTTGCACGGCGTGTAGGAGAACCGGTGTCACAGGAAACGACAGCTACCTATGGGACCAGGACAGCCCCTTGCTGGTTCGGCAGGGGGAGTCGCGTTGCACAAAGAGCAGACCAACATGGGGCAGCATGGCAGAGATCACATGGGCGGTTTTACCTAGGTTTGGGTCGCTGCATGGTGTAAAACCCTACTCCTGCTTTCATTGATTGATGGTGGAAATGTACTGGTGGTGCCTAGTACACTTGCCCGACAAGGGTTGCCTCAGGGCGGCAGCGGCTACGTGTGTACGGGGGCGTGGGTGATCTAACTTTACAACCTCTCAAACCGTTTCCATGGGCCTACTTTTATAGGTTAATGGGTCACCACAGTGGCAAATTAGTCATTAGACACTAATAAGATAGCTAATAGTGCTATCATACCTAACTCTATAGGCTGACAGTGTGCATTTAATGCGCCGCTTAATGTCACGTCGTTGGTTGCCCGGGAAGGCTTGCTAGGCTATGTTGCCAGCTCCACGCCTGCTTACCTGACACGTCATAGGACGGGTGTCATCTATGGGTTCTCTTGGTAGAAATTAGTTGCGATGTGGCGAATGACTGCCACTTAATCACTCCGCGGCTTGACACCGCACTGATTGACGACGTGAGTCATGGTGGAGTGGTCAAGGAGGCGATCCGGCCTCCGCAGGTCCCAGCAAGCCCTGTCGGGATGCCTTGGCTTTTTTTGGCGGCGGCCTTGCCCCTTGCCGGGCTCGCCTGCCCGGCAAGGGAGGCCTCTTTCTTGATGTCATCTTGTTCTTCTAGCTTGGTGTTGGTCCCTCTGATATGTTTGTTGGTTCTTCGAGTCTCTCGATTTCTTGTACTTCGTCTTGGTTTGGTGCTTTATTCTTGATGTTGTGCCTATGCACGGTCAGGGCAATAGACCCAAGGTCTATTGCACCAACAGAAGCCCCCCGGCCAGCCCCGAATGCATTGTCGAGCGTCGTTGAGGTAGGGCCTAACAAGTGCACAGGAAAAGCTGCTGAAGAGGCTGGTTTTCTGAGATCCTCTTTGCTTCTTCATTAGTCTTGATTTCAGGCCAGTTTCTGGTTTCCCCGCGTGTCGTGCAGAGCCAATAGTGATGGGGACGCTCCAGTAATGTCCCGTGAATGACTTTAACGCATGGGGTAGAAACTGCCAATTCACTCTTCCCACCATGCTCTTATCCTTGGCCACGTATGCCATATGCATCGCACGGGGTAGTAACGGGGGCGCGTGTTGTGAGAGAGCATAATGGCGAGGGCCCAGCTTCCTTGAATTGGTGGAGTTGGGTGGTGGTCACCCGTTGCGAGGTCAGCCCCCAGCCCCAGCTTGCCTATAAAAGGAGGAGCAGGGGAGGAGTGGAGGCATTCATCCGCACTTTGTCGGATTTCGGGTTCCGGCAGACCCTCTAGGTTCCAACTCTGGGGTGCGCGCGGAGATTTCATCCTCTGCCTACCTGCACCTCACCGCCTCGCTATGATCTAAGCAATCAAAGGAACAACACAAGAGACACAGAGTTTATACTGGTTCAGGCCACCATTGTGGTGTAATACCCTACTCTAGTGTGTGGTGTGGTGGATTGCCTCTTGGGCTGATGATGAACAATACAAGGAAGAACAACCTCGCGAGGGTCTGTTCTTGGCTGGTGTGATGAACTACTAGGGGGAGTTTAGTCGCTCTCTCGGTCGATCGGTCCATTGAGATCTCGTCCCCCTACCTTGTGGTGGCTAGTCCTATTTATAGGCAAAGGCCCTGGGCCTCCTCCCAAATATCGAGCGGGAAGGGCGCCAACAATTGGCCATTTTGAAGGGGAACATCTAGTACACTTATCCTGACTAAAGTTGGTCCTCGCCTGCCAAAGGCTCTGGTAGTGACGCCGGCTTGGGCTCCACAATGACCTCCAGCCTGCCGTTCTGCTGGTCTTGGTCTTGTTGCACCAAAATGGATGCATTTGCTTGATGCTCTCGCCTGTGCTTGCTCCCTTTGCACCAAAGAGGAAAGGGAGGACACTGCGCGGGCTAGCGCCCACCTGGCGCCCTTGGTCGTCATGGCTTGCGTCATGGGCACCTCGTGAGGTACCCCGCCTTGATCTCTCCGCCTCCTCGCGAGCCAGCCTGACGAGGCCGTGCCTGAGGAAGCCTCCTGTCGTCCGCCCCGCGAGGCTTGGACCCTCCTGAGGGTGTTGAGCTCGTGCTGATGAAGATGGGCCACACTGGGCTGCCCCTTGAGCCACGCTATAGGCCGTAGGCAGGCAAGTCTGGGGACCCCCATTCCTAGAATGCCGATAGTAGCCCCGGGCCCAAGGCGCGCCCGGACTTGGCTGAGCAGAGAGGCAAAGGGGCAAGTGCGAAGCGTCGAAGGGCCCTAACAGCTTGCGGCCTCGGGCGCCGCATGGCGGTTGATTGGACGTGGGCGGCTCCGCTCCACCACGACGCCTCGGCAACTGCGTGAGCTGACAAGTCCCTGCATGCAAAAACTGGTCATGATTACCTGCGATCGTGGAAGCCGACAGTTGGCCTCCTCTGGCTATGAGTACGGAACGGTGCGAGCCACTCTAGTTCATCTTCCTTTGCTACTTCTCCTCTTCTTCATCTTCGTCACCACTCCGCCTTGCCGCAATGGCTCCAATACGCCGGTTCTCCGTAGAAGAGAAGGGAAAGGCCCCCCGAGAGGGCCCCGACCCGCTTCCGCCAAAGAAGCGGTTGGTCCTCTGCCGCCGAGATGAGGGCGTGTGGCAGGAGGTGTCGAGGCCTTGGTGCGAGCGGCCGCCGCCAGGGTTTCCGCTGCCCTTGTATGCCCACCTTGAGGTCCCTGCGGGAGCTGATGCCGAGCGCCATGGACTACGCTGTCGTCAGCGCTGGCGAGTCACGACGGTGCGCGTTGTCCCTCCTAGAGTTCACGCTGAGGGCTCCCCCGAGAGTTCGTGCTCCACGCCACCATGCCTCCTCGGTCTTGGATTCGTCTTCCTCCTTCCTTCGCCTTCGAGATTCCGCTGAGGGGGGCCTTCAGGCTCTAGCTGCAGCATGCCGATCGCCAGACTCTTGCGACCGATGCGGATGTTGAGGTCGTTGCTCCAGGTAAGGTCTCCATGACCCGGGGATGGGGCGAGATCGCCCGGGTTTGCAGGACGAGGGGCGCCCTCGTGATCCACCTAGAGTTAGACGGTGCTTCCATGATGCTCTTCAAGGTCTTCGACGAAGATGGGCATCGGCTGGAGTGTTGTCCCAGAGGCAGCGGCAGAAGCCCCGGACCGACAAGGACCAGGCCTGCCGTCGTACATTTTTCCAGCAGCTCCTCAAGCGGCAAGGGCGCCGGAGGATCCAGTGACTCCACCGAGCTCTTCGCGACTCCGGAGACAAGCGACGATAGCTACGAGCCCCCGAGCCTGCGCCACTCTCGGAGAAGGACGGACTCGTTAGGCCGCTGCTGTCTTTGATCTGGATGAGGTTGGCGCTGGTGCCTAGCGGCCCACTGTTGATGATGGTGTCTGCCGCGACAGTTCCTGTAGTTAGCACTCCTTAGGATACACATCTTTTGTCCCTGTGAGGAGCCAAGAATACACCCCGTGGGGGCTTGTAAGGTGTCTGCAGCTCCGTTTGTCAATATGATCCTTATCGTGAAGCAGTGCAAGATGCTTATTCCGTCTTAGCTTAGTTTCTTCCTTTCTGACCTCACGAGGACTTGGCGCTCTATGCTGATAGGTCCCGGTCCCAAGGCGGCTTCAGCCGTCGCTGGTATGCCAGGTCGCGATGCCGTGGTCAAGGCCAGGAGGTGAGCGGCCCGGGGTCCAGTAAGAGCCCCTCAGTCGCGATGCTCAGGAGGTCCCCTTTGGTGCTCAAGCAGCTATCCTTCGGTGAGAAAGGAATGTGACGTTGCTAACACGGGATTGCATTGGATGCGGTGACGGTGCTGCGATAGCTAGTGTTTCCGGAGAGTGACTTATCTCGAGGGTCAGGAAACGCTTCCTGGTGCAGCTCTAGGTTCGTGCCTTGGCCGGCGAGGGGTTGCCTGGCGAGGTCTCCGCGTGCCTCTTTCCTCTCGCCTCTGCTCCCCTTTCTGCTCTACGTCCTCGGGTCCCGGCCCTCGAGTGGGTCTCAGCCGTCGCTGGTTTGCCGGGGCATGATGCCGTGGGCAAAGCCAGAGGGTGAGGGCTGGAGAGCCGGTAGGAGCCCTGAGTCGCGATGCTCAGGTACCCCCCCCCTTTAACGCGCAAGCGGTTCGCGCGGACGAGAGTGAAGAGGACGTCATGAGGGCCTCGCCTGGCGCTTTTCCTTAGGGGGATCCTGTAAACCCAGCACAAAAAGAGCAAAAGTCCGCTATGACAACCGGCGGTCAGCCGTTAGTTGCTTTGGAGAGGTGATGAGGCACTAAAGGCCTGACGAGGTGTATTGGGACACCCGTGAGCTAGCGTGGGACTCGCGGGGCCCTACCCCAAGGCGGATTGCGCCTGGCACTAGGCCTTAACTTGTGCTGTGTTCCTGCAAATTTGGCCAGATGCCGATGCTCTACGTCCTCGGGTCCTGGCCCTCGAGCTGGTCTCAGTCGTCGCTGGTTTGCCGGGGCGTGATGCCGTGGGAAAATCCAGATGGTTAGGGCTGGAGAGACGGTAGGAGCCCTGAGTCGCGATGCTCAGGTACCCCGCCCTTTAATGCGCAAGCTGGGTTAGATGTCGATGCTCTACGTCCTCGGGTCCCGGCCCTCGAGCTGGTCTCAGTCGTCGCAAGTTTGCCGGGGCGCGATGCCGTGGGTAAAGCCAGAGGGTGAGGGCTGGAGAGCCGGTAGGAGCCCTGAGTCGCGATGCTCAGGCACCCCCCCTTTAACGCGCAAGCTTCCGACATCAAGGAAGAAGAGGTGCCACGGACATGCACCAAATAACAAGCATGATGGGTCGAATGCATGGTCCGAAAATAAACGCAAGAGGGGTACACGTCGCTGGGTCTGACCCGAGCGACTTGGGGATGATGCAGCCCGAGGGGCGCTGAGGGAGTCCTGGAATAGGGGGTGTCCGGATAGCCGAACTATCATCATCGGCCGGACTCCAAGACTATGAAGATACAAGATTGAAGACTTCGTCCCGTGTCCGGATGGGACTTTCCTTGGCGTGGAAGGCAAGCTTGGCAATACGGATATGTAGATCTCCTACCATTGTAACCGACTTTGTGTAACCCTAGCCCTCTCTGGTGTCTATATAAATCGGATGGCTTTAGTCCATAGGACGAACAACAATCATACCATAGGCTAGCTTCTAGGGTTTAGCCTCCTTGATCTCGTGGTAGATCTACTCTTGTAATACCCACATCATCAATATCAATCAAGCAGGACATAGGGTTTTACCTCCATCAAGAGGGCCCGAACCTGGGTAAAACATCGTGTCC
This sequence comes from Triticum aestivum, assembly GCF_018294505.1. Classification (NCBI taxonomy): domain Eukaryota; kingdom Viridiplantae; phylum Streptophyta; class Magnoliopsida; order Poales; family Poaceae; genus Triticum; species Triticum aestivum. The sequence goes on from NC_057804.1 coordinate 341,041,137, forward strand.
CTTGTCTCCTGTTACCATCTGCCTAGACGCTCAGTTCGGGACCCCCTACCCGAGATCTGCCGGTTTTGACACCGACATTGGTGCTTTCATTGAGAGTTCCTCTGTGTCGTCACCGATAGGCTCGATGGCTTCTTCGATCATCAACAACGACGCAGTTTAGGGTGAGACCTTTCTCCCCGAACAGATCTTCATATTCAGCGGCTTTGCACTACGGGCCAATCCGCTTGGCCATCTGGAGCAGATCGAAAGTTACGCCCCTGGCCGTCAGGTCAGATTTGGAAGTTTGAACTTCACGGCTGACATCCGCGGGGACTTGATCTTCGATGGATTCAAGCCACGGCCGAGTGCGCCCCACTGTCACGATAGGCATGATTTAGCTCTGCAGCCGGACAGTTCCCTGGAGGCCGCACACGAGTCCACTCCGATCTTCAATTCGGAGCCGGCTGCGCAGATCGAGGACGGGTGGCTAGACACCGCCTCGGGGGCTGCAACCTCTACGGCGATAGAGCTGAACACTGACCTTGTCCCTCATGAAGCTCGTGACTCCGAGGTGCTGGACTCCTCCCCTGACTCCGAACCTCCCGCGCCCCCTCCAATTGAATCCGATTGGGCGCCGATCATGGAGTTCACCGCTGCGGACATCTTTCAACACTCACCTTTCGGCGACATCTTGAGTTCGCTAAAGTATCTCTCATTATCAGGAGAGCCCTAGCCGGACTGCGGTCAGGACAGTTGGGATGCGTACGACGAAGAAATTCAAATCCCTCCCACCACCCACTTAGTAGCCACAGTCGACAATCTAACCGACATGCTAGACTTCGACTCCGAAGACATCGACGATATGGACGACGATGCCGGAGATGAACAAGAACCAGCGCCTACTGGGCACTGGAAAGCCACCTCATCATATGACATATACATGGTGGATATCCCAAAGGATGGGAATGGCGAAGGAACAGCGGAGGATGACCCCTCCAAGAAACAGCCCAAGCGCCGGCGTCAGCAGCGCCGCTCTAAATCCCGCCACAGCAAGAATGGAGATTCCGGCACCGGAGATAATAACACCCCAGACAGTGCCGATGACAACCCCCTCCAGCAAGATTCAGCAAAGGAGGACGGGGACGCGAGCCCTCATGAGAGAACGGCAGACGAAGAGGTAGAGGATTACATGCCTCCCTCCAGAGACGAGGCAAGCCTCGACGACGACGAATTCGTCGTGCCTAAGGATCCCGTCGAACAAGAGCGTTTTAAACGCAGGCTTATGGCCACGGCAAACAGCCTCAAGAAAAAGCAGCAGCAACTTAGAGCTGATCAAGATCTGCTAGCCGACAGATGGACTGAAGTCCTCGCGGCCGAAGAGCATGAGCTCGAACGCCCCTCCAAAAGCTACCCTAAACGCAAGCTGCTCCCCCGATTAGAGGAGGATGCATATGAACCTGCATCACCAGCAGACAATACGGCTGACCGACCACCCCGTGGCCGCGACAGAGAGGCCTCTAGGCCCTCCACTAGAACCGTACCCCGGCATCGCTCGAAAAGCACAAGGCCATAGGGGAACACTCTGGACTTGCGAGATATATTGGAGGATAAGGCAAGACAATCAAGATCGATCTATGGATCGCGTGGGCGCCTCATGATACGTGACGATAACCGTCGCGCCGGACACAGTAAGTCCGGCAGGGCCGAACACAGTAGACAAAGCTCTCTTGAACTTCGTCGTGATATCGCCCAATACAGAGGCGCTGCACACCCTCTATGCTTCACAGATGAAGTAATGGATCATCAAATCACCGAAGGGTTTAAACCCGTGAACATTGAATCTTATGATGGCACAACAGACCCCGCGGTTTGGATCGAGGACTATCTCCTTCTTATCCACATGGCCCGTGGTGATGATCTCCACGCCATCAAATACCAACCACTCAAGCTTAAAGGACCAGCCCGGCATTGGCTTAACATCTTGCCAGTAGAGTCAATTGGGAGTTGGGAAGACCTGGAAGCCGCATTCCTCGATAACTTCCAAGGCACGTACGTGCGACCAACAGACGCTGACGACCTAAGACATATAATTCAGCAGCCAGACGAATCGGCCAGACAATTCTGGACACGGTTCCTAACTAAGAAAAATCAAATCGTCGACTGTCCGGATGCGGAGGCCCTCGCGGCCTTCAAACATAACATCCGCGATGAGTGGCTTGCCCGACACCTGGGACAGGAAAAGCCGAAATCCATGGCAGCCCTCACATCACTCATGACCCGCTTCTGCGTGGGTGAGGACAGCTCGCTAGCACGCAGCAACAACCTCAGCAAAAATTCTGGCAGTCCGGATATCAAGGACCGCAATGGCAGGTCGCGTCGCAACAAAAACAAACGCCGCATTAACGGCGACAATAGTGAGGATACGACAGTCAATGCCGGATTCAGAGGCTCTAAACCCGGTCAGCCGAAAAAGCCATTCAAAAGAACTACTCCGGGTCCGTCCAATTTGGACCGAATACTCGACCGCTCATGCGAGATACACGGCACCCCCGAAAAGCCAGCTAACCACACCAACAGGGACTGTTGGGTATTCAAGCAGGCAGGCAAGTTAATTGCCGAAAACAACGACAAGGGGCTGCACAGCGATGACGAGGAAGAGACCCGACCGCCGAACAATAGAGGACAGAAGGGTTTCCCCCCACAAGTGCGGACGGTGAACATGATATACGCAACCCACATACCCAAAAGGGAGCGGAAGCGTGCACTCAGGGATGTATACGCGATGGAGCCAGTTGCCCCGAAGTTCAATCCATGGTCCTCCTGCCCGATCACTTTTGACCGAAGGGACCACCCCACCAGCATCCGCCACGGCGGATTCGCCGCATTAGTTTTAGACCCAATCGTCGATGGATTTCACCTCACCAGACTCCTAATGGACGGTGGCAGCAGCCTGAACCTGCTTTATCAGGATACAGTGCGCAAAATGGGCATAGACCCCTCAAGGATTAAACCTACCAAGACGACCTTTAAAGGCATGATACCAGGTGTAGAAGCCAATTGTACAGGCTCAGTACACTGGAAGTGGTCTTCGGATCCGCGGATAACTTCCGAAGCGAGGAGTTAATCTTCGACATAGTTCCGTTCCGCAGCGGCTATCATGCTCTGCTCGGACGTACCGCGTTTGCAAAGTTCAACGCGGTGCCGCACTACGCATACCTCAAGCTCAAGATGCCAGGCCCTCGAGGAGTCAGCACGGTCAAAGGAAACACTGAACGCTCTCTCCGAACGGAGGAACACACAGCGGCTCTCACGGCAGAAGTACAGTGCAGCCTCCTAAGGCAATTCTCGAGTCTGGCCTTTAAGTGACCGGACACGGCTAAACGCGCCCGGAGTAAACACGACCACCTGGCACGTTCCGAGCACGCGTAGCAGTGCGGCCCCAACCCCAGCCCCTACAAAATTTCAAGACAGGTCCTTCGCGTACATCATTACGCTCTGGAGATACCATGGGCATGGGGGGAGGGGCACGACCATGATAGGCCCAGAATGCGGCTTAACCACACCAGGGGCTCTCAAGTGTGTCGTTCTTTTTTTTCTTTCTCTCTTTTTCTTATTTTTACCCACAGGACTCCGTTCATCAGAGACCCTGTCCGGCAGCAGACCTGCCGAAATCACGATGCAACAGCCAGGGAAGGAGAAAGGCTATGACGAATATCCAGGTGGTCTCCATTACGAGCATTAGATCTGTTTTATACACCATTCCACAGCCTACCCCTGGAGGGGGACATGTTTAATAGTCCCATCCCTTGCTTATCGCACCATTTGTATCATTCTGCATTCACAGCAGTATTTCTTGAATAAACAATGCAGCACCTTTTTGCTCATAATTGCATTTGTTTCTTATACATATGTTCATTTATGACATGTTGCATCCGTACACTTTGGTACGGCTAAATACACCAGGGGCTTATGTTTCCCGCATCATGGTGTGATAAGTCCGAACACTTTCACAAGTGCGGCACCCCGAACTTATAGCATTATATGCATCGGCTCCGAATCATGTCTTGGGTCAATAGTTGGGTTTGCCCGGCTCCCATGTTTTGGTACCTTATGTTCCGTTGTATCGGCTAAGGTAGCACTGGGAGAACCACTGCGATTGTGCCCCAGTTGAGCTGGGCGAGCGCCTCAGTGGAGAAAGCTAAAACTGACCGTCATGATGAGGCGAGAGCCGGTCACTGTTCAAGAGGTTTTTTGCGAGTCCCTAAAGACTTATGCCGCTTAGAGCGAGGAGCCGGCTTTTTCCGGCCCAGGCGTGGATAGCGCCCCAAATTCGGCCTTCCGAACACTAGGGGCTTCGCCGAAATTTAAAATTATAGAATTCTATGGCTAAGTGAGAGTGTTCAAGCATTATATGTCCGGTTGCCTTGTTCGTTGTCTTGAGCGCCTCCCTAGATGGACCCAAAAATGGGAACAAGAGTGCTCAAATTTATCCCGAACACCCCAGCACTCGTGGCATGGGGGCTGAAGCCGACGACTTGCCATCTCTCAGATTTGGTAAACAGCCGCACAGAAGGTAATATTTTAAATTAACAAGCGTTGCTTACCACATATGAACAAAGTTTTCAGTGCACAAGATAACAAAATGCGAGTCTACTCAAATATTACAGCTTTGGAGCACTCACCCACAATAATGCGGGCACCTTCAGGACACTCTTATAATACATCTCGGGCGTGCGATACTCCTCGCCCAGCGGTGGCGCCTCCGTCACAAGCTTCTAAGCATCCATCTTGCCCTAGTGCACCTTTGCGCGAGCAAGGGCCCGACGGGCACCTTCAATGCAGGCGGAGTGCTTGATGACTTCAACCCATGGACACGCATCCACCAGCCGCCGCACCAGGCCGAAGTAGCTCCCAGACATGGCCTCCTTAGGCCACAGCCGAACTATGAGGCCCTTTATGGCCTGTTCGGCCACCTTGTGGAGCTCGGCCAGCTCCTTCAGCTGGTCGCTAAGGGGCACCGGATGTCCGGCCTCAGCATACTGAGACCAGAAGACCTTCTCTGTCAAGCTCCCCTCCTCATCCCTATAGAAAGCGGCAGCATCGGACACACTGCGGGGCAGATTTGCGAACGCTCCTGGAGAGCTCCGAATTCGGGTAAGTGATAGGTAATTCACACTCACATGCTTACTTTGCATGAAAAATGCCTTACCCGCTGCTATTTTCTTCAATGCCTCGATTTCTTGGAGGGCCTTGTAGGCTTCAGCCTTAGCGGCTTTGGTACTCTCAAGAGCCGATGCAAGCTCGGACTCTGGAGTCTTCGAGTCGCGCTCCAGACTCTCATGTTTTTCCACGAGAGCCTGGAGCTCTTGCTGTACCTCCGACACCCGCGCCTCCTGCTTCTCTCGCTTGGTGCGCTCCGCGGCCGCATTACGTTCGGCCGCGGACACCGCCTCCTTCAAGGTCGCCACCTCATTCGTGGCCCCTGCAATACCCATGTTATCCTTGTCATTCTTCTTGCAACCAAATCCTTTTCTGTAAGGTACAATTTTAATAAGGTGTTACTCACCTTCCTTGTCCTCGAGCTGCTTCTCGGCACGACCGAGCTCGTTCTCTGACCGCTCGAGGCTTTGCTTCAAAGTATTGACCTCCGCAGTCAGTGCGGCAGAGGTCAGCAGCACAGCCTGCAATCCCATATTGACATATTTTTTATGACTCCTGCGTATATCTTTTTAGATCCTCAGTCCGGCTTTTCTTTCCGAATACTGAACCGAGCATCAGGGGCTACTGTCTATGCGATACTATTTTACATATATCAAAATTCTTACCTCAAAGCCTGTTAGAAGACTGCTACAGGCTTCGGTCAGCACGCTCTTGGCGAGCTGAACCTTCTGAATCACCGCACTCATGAAGGTGCGGTGTTCCTCTTTGATGGAGGCGCCGTCGAGCGCCTCCAGCAAGCTATCCGGTGCCTCCGGTTGGACGGAGGCTGCCGGCGTCACAGTCTTGCCCTTCTTACGTAGGGGCCGCCCGCCGGACTCCGGAGCCACTACGGGTTCCGGGGCCGAGTCCGGTGCAAAGTCCGGGAGGTTGCCCTGCGGCACCTCCGGGGCCTCCTCCTCCTGGCGGGTCCATTCCCGGGATCCCACCTTGGCATCGTCCGTATCACGGGGGGTGGAGGCAGTCAGAAGGGAATCCATATCCGACGCACCCAAGGACCTGCTCGACGAAGCGGGAAAGTCATCCTTGGGCGGACTGCAGGGTTGTATGCGGCATTAGAAGGACACCATGTGACGAAAAAGAAAAATCATGAAGTTATTCGGGAATCCGGATACTTACGATCTTGCCAGGGGCTTGGCCCTCGGGGGCCAATCCTCGTCGTCATCGCCAGTGTTGGCAGAGCAGTCTAGGGGAAGAGTCCTTCCCTTCTTGGACCCTTCGGCCTCCCTTGTTGGGGAGGCCTTCCTTTTCTTCCCTCCCCCCGCTGGGGGAGAGGCCTTCTTCTCCTCCTCGCCTTTGTGGGAGGAGTCTGCCTCGGAGTCATCATCCGATGACACCTGAAAACGGGAACTCTTCCGGGTGCCCATGGTCTTCTTCTTGGCCTTCTTCTCCGGCACCACGAGGGGTGTTGGAGCTAGCAGCCCCGTTAAGCGGGCATCCGCTGGGTCCTCTGGCAATGGGGTCGGACAGATAGTCTGTTCAGCCTTCTTCAGCCAGTCCTGTCAAAGGAGGTGGAGTTTAGATCCCGCATAGAGTCAAACTATGGAAAACAAGTGTCCCGTAAAGGGAAAAATCACTTACCTCGCTAGCCGGACGCTGCGAGCTGAATCCGCGATCTTCGGTAGCGGATGCGGGGTCCTCGATGCCCTTAAACAGCACCCTCCAGGCATCTTCGTACGTAGTGTCGAAGAGCCCGCTCAAAGCCTGGTGCTGCGCCGAATCGGACTCCCACATATTGAAGCCCCGTCATTGGCACGGGAGAATCCGGCGGATGAGCATGACCTGGACTACGTTGACAAGCTTGAGCTTCTTGCTCACTAGCTTTTGGATGCAGGCTTGGAGTCCGGTCAGCTCCTCCGAATCACCCCATGTCCGGCCGCTCTCTTTCCAGGAGGTGAGCCGTATGGGGATGCCAGATCTGAATTCGGGGGCCGCTGCCCATTCAGGGTCACGCGACTCGGTGATGTAGAACCACCCCGATTGCCACCCCTTAATGGTTTCCATGAAAGTGTCTCAAGCCAAGTAACATTGGGAATCTTGCCCACCATGGCACCTCCGCATTCCGCTTGGCTGCCCTTCACAACCTTCGGCTTGATACTGAAGGTCTTGAGCCACAAGCCGAAGTGGGGCTGGATGCAGAGGAAGGCCTCACACACGACGATAAACGCCGTGATGTTGAGAATGAAATTCGGGGCCAGATCATGGAAATCTAGGCCGTAGTAGAACATGAGCCCCTGACAAAGGGGTGGATTGGGAAGCCCAGTCCATAGAGGAAATTGGAAAGAAATACTACCCTCTCATGGGGCCGGGGGTGGGGATGAACTCCCCCTCGTCGGGGAGCCAGTGCGCGATGTCACTGGACAGATATCCGGCGCTGCGCAGCTTCTGGATGTGCCCCTCCGTAACGGAGGAGGCCATCCACTTGCCTCCCGCTCCGGACATAGTTGGAGAAGGTTGAGGTGAGATGTGCGGACTTGGGCGCTGGAGCTCGAGTTCGCGGAGATGGATAAGCCAAGGAGTAAGAAGGCGTAGGTAAAAGGGTTGGATCTTTATCCCCTTATATGGGCGGACGAAAACATGCGTCCCCATCGGCCTGATAAAACTCGCTTATCTCCCAAGCGCCAAAATCAATGGCGCGGTTGGGTTACCCATGTCCGTATTGATGGGAATCCCGGAATAAGGGGAACACAATCTCTGCTTCGACAAGACGTGCCACGGAAACCGCTTCGCTAAACACGCTGAGGTGCTACAATAAAAACAATTCGAGTAAAGGCTTGGTAGTGGTGTGACGTCACACCACCAAATATGTCAGCGGATTGAACTTGTGTAAATATTATTCTCTCTACGGTGGTATATGGAATTAATTTTGCAGAGCCGGACACTATCCTGGTGTTCACAATCTTCTATAAATTATTCGGAGAAGGAACCCGCCTTGCAACGCCGAAGACAATATGCGCGCCGGACTCGCCGTCATTGAAGCCTGGTTCACGGGCTACTGAGGGAGTCCTGGACTAGGGGGTGTTCGGATAGCCGAACTATCATCATTTGCCGGACTCTAAGACTATGAAGATACAAGATTGAAGACATCGTCCCGTGTCCGGATGGGACTTTCCTTGGCGTGGAAGGCATGCTTGGCAATACGGATATGTAGATCTCCTACCATTGTAACCAACTCTGTGTAACCCTAGCCCTCTCCGGTGTCTATATAAACCGGATGGCTTTAGTCCATAGGACGAACAACAATCATACCATAGGCTAGCTTCTAGGGTTTAGACTCCTTGATCTCGTGGTACATCTACTCTTGTAATACCCACATCATCAATATCAATCAAGCAGGACGTAGGGTTTTACCTCCATCAAGAGGGCCCGAACATGGGTAAAACATCGTGTCCCTTGTCTCCTGTTACCATCTGCCTAGACGCACAATTCGGACCCCCTACCCGAGATCCGCCGGTTTTGACACCGACAGGCGCCCCCAACAAGGTAAGCTAAAAACACGAGCAAAAGGGATACACGCCACAGGGACGGACCCACGCGGCCTGGGAATGATGCAGCCCTGAGGGCGTTCCCAGCTGGAAACAAAACTTGAAAGATGTCACCTGATAGTGTTGGCGGCGAAGGGGTGTTGATGTAGTAGACGTAGCGGGCTGCGGGAGCCGATCTTCACGAGCCCCCAGGCCCAGGAGCCTCGGGAGGCTCCGGAGGCGCTGGTGGCTCCTCGCGAACCATCTCCATCTCTGCCAGGGCTGCAGAACGCCTGGCCTCCTGAGCCTCCAGGATGCTCCTCATGAGGCGCTGGCACACCACAGCCGCGTTCGACAGGCCGTAGGGCATGCGAACGTAGCTGTGGGGTGGGCCTCCGCTGCGCCCCACACGTGAGGGCCAAAAGCTCTCCTAAGAGGCGACTCGGTTGAGCCCTGGGATGTTGATGCAGACGCGCAGCCCACTATCCTCACCTGGATGGGGAGCTACGGCGGGTAAGCGGCGGCCGCCACTCATGACTCTTGACTCTTGCAACTCATGTGTGATCTGACTGACGAACACCTGAGGGTTTGGCCCTCCTTGCTTTGCTCCTTCTTGAGGGAAACGTGTTCTGAAACACGCCTCCAAGTGGTTCCCAAGCGCCTCCCTCGTGACCTTAGCAAGGTCGGTGGCCCTCCAGGTGGGAGCCCCTGAGCCCTGCTTGAGGAGGGCGTCGGGCGTGCCTCCCTATGCGACAGAAGGAGGTGCCCCCTGAGCAGGCACCGACCCTGAGGGGCCTGCCTCCTGAGGGGTCGGGCCTGGCGATGTCTTCTTCTTCTTGGGGGCGGTCTCAGGGAGCCTTCCGCTCCCGTGATCTGGGTCTTCAAGTGATGCAGCCTGAAAAGCTCGTTCCAAGGAGCACACCATGTCTCTTTCTTCACAAGGCACCGTGATGACTCCGCCGCTTCCTGGCATCTTGAGGACGTTGTAGCCGTGATGAGTCACGGCCATGAACTTGGCGAGAGCTGGGTAGCCGAGGATGGCGTTGTGCAGCAGGCGAATGTGGGCAACGTCGAAGTCGATGAGCTCGGTGCAGTAGTTGTTGCGCGCCCCGAAGGTGACAGGGAGGCGGACCTGCTCAATTGGAACTATGGAGCCGTCGGTGACTCCGGAGAAAGGCTTGGTTGGCTGAAGCTGATCGTAAGGCACTTGGAGATTGTTGAATGTCTCTACGGACAGGACGTTGAGCCTTGCCCCACCATCGATGAGGGTCCTGGTGACTTGCACGTTGCTGATAACTGGGGAGCAAAGCATTGGGAGGACTCCGGTTGTGGCCGCGCACTTGAGCTGATCCGCTGAGCTAAACGTGATGGCGCACGCCGACCACCTGAGGGGGAGCATGGCCTCAAGCTTGGGGAGTACTACATTCACTTCGCGGTTGTACTGCTTGAAGATGCATTGAGAGGCTGGGGCTTGAGCTCCGCCCAGGATGCAGGCGATCACGCGCGGCTCCTGGAAGCCCCCAGCCCCCTCGTCCTGATGATAGTCCTCATTTCTCCTTGGCTGCGACGGCAGCGGAGGGAGTCCTGCGTTTCCTTGCGGGCGATCCTCGCGAGGCCGATCCCTCTAGTCCCCCTCGCGAGGCTGACCCTGCCAGCGATCCTCATGAGGTCGGTCGCGCCACCCTTGGCGAGGGCCGCGATCTTCCCAGCCTCATGTGTTCCTTCCTCCTCCTCGGTCGTAGCCGCGATCGTTGCGGTCGGGGCATCGGCCGACCCTTCCTTCTCACACGGCTCGGAGCTCTTGGCATTCATTGGTGTTGTGGGTGTGGAGGTCGTGGTACACACAGTACCGGCTGCCCTTGAAAGACTCGGGCTGATCTCTGCCCCGCTTGGTGTCTGGTTCTGCCGCGAGCACGGCAGCCCCCTTGTGCTTCACGTCCTTGGCCTTGGATTTCTTCTCTTTTGGGCCGGCGGCTGGCAGCTCGAGGAGGGAAAGGCGCCCTTCCTCAGCCCTGGCGCACTTGGTTGCCAAGTTGAACAGCTCCAAGGAAGTGCACATATCTTCATGCATCGCCAGCTCCTCCTTCATCTTGATGTCGCGCACGCTGTCGGGGAAGGCTGAGATGATGGCCTCCTCGGTCACCTTGGGAATCTTGAGACATGCATTGTTGAAGTGCTGGATGTACTTATGAAGGGTCTCCCCTGGTTGCTGCTTGATGCGGCGCATGTCGCTCACGGCAGGTGGCCGGTCGCGAGTACCTTGGAAGTTGGTGATGAAACGGGTGCGCATCTCGTCCCAGGAGGAGAGCGTGCCTGGCGCCAGGTTCAGGAGCTAGGTGCGGGCCCCATCCTTGAGTGCCATGGGAAACCAGTTCGCCATGACCTTCTCGTCCCTGTTGGCAGCTTCGATGCCCAGCTCGTAGAGTTGGAGGAACTCCGCAGGGTCGGCCGTGGCGTCGTAGCGAGGAGGCATGTCTGGCTTGAACTTGTAGGGCCACACGATGCTGCGCAGCCCGGCGGTGAAGGCGCAACACCCTGCCGTGGCCATGGGAGGCCTCTGGTGACGAGGAGCTTGGTCTTGGGCCCCCATGCACTGCAGCTGGGAGCAGCGCAGGGTCTTGGCGCGCTGGGATAGGAGCGTGGTCGTGACGGACCGGAGCAGGGAGCACTTGGGCTGCTTCTTGGGGGCGAGGAACCTCTTGGCAGCTCCGCTGTTGCTGCGCTGGCGCCGGACGGGGTGGGTTCCCTCCAGGGGCCACGCGCCTTGGGGACAGGGCGCCTTCTTGAGGGGGAGGCGGCTGAGGCGCCCCCGGAGCTTCATTGCCCGCTTGGGGCGGGGCGCGGTGCAGCGAGAAGGACGGCGCGGGGGAGCCCCCTGCGGCGCGGACGAGCTCAGCGACGCGGTCAAGCCAATCTTCATAAATGTTGTCGACTGAGCGGTAGCGCAGGAGCTCGTTTAACGCGATGAGCGCAGCTCGAGCCTCCATGGCCACGCGGGGCGCGCGGGATGAAGAACCATCCGGGGTGAGCGAGGGAGTGGCAATGCGGCCGTCTCGCCTCATGGATGGATGCTGGGACGATGCTTGCTGCTTGTTCCCCGCCGGGCCGTTGGCGGTGTTGACGGCAGGCGACGGGGAACGGCAGGGGTGGCCGCCGACGGGGGCCGTCTGGGCGATGAGGGAAGCGAGAGCGGCTCGGCGCTCGGCGCGGGCCCGACGAGCGTCTCACATGGACACGATGGTCGATGAAGAATAGGGCGGCGGAAGGCGAATTCCGGTGCACCCCTACCTGGCACGCCAAATGTCGGATTTCGGATTCCGGCAGACCCTCTAGGTTCGAACTCTGGGGTGCACGCGGAGATTTCACCCTCTGCCTACCTGCACCTCACCGCCTCGCTATGATCTAAGCAATCAAAGGAACAACACAAGAGACACAGAGTTTATACTGGTTCAGGCCACCATTGTGGTGTAATACCCTACTCCAGTGTGTGGTGTGGTGGATTGCCTCTTGGGCCGATGATGAACAATACAAGGAAGAACAGCCTCGCGAGGGTCTGTTCTTGGCTGGTGTGATGAACTACTAGGGGGAGTTCAGTCGCTCTCTTGATTGATCGGTCCATTGAGATCTCGTCCCCCTACCTTGTGGTGGCTAGTCCTATTTATAGGCAAAGGCCCTGGGCCTCCTCCCAAATATCGAGCGGGAAGGGCGCCAACAATTGGCCATTTTGAAGGGGAACATCTAGTACACTTATCCTGACTAAAGTTGGTCCTCGCCTGCCAAAGGCTCTGGTGGTGACGCCGGCTTGGGCTCCACGATGACCTCCAGCCTGCCGTTCTGCTGGTCTTGGTCTTGTTGCACCGAAATGGATGCATTTGCTTGATGCTCTCGCCTGCGCTTGCTCCCTTTGCACCAAAGAGGGAAGGGAGGACACTGCGCGGGCTGGCGCCCGCCTGGCGCCCTTGGTCGTCATGGCTTGCGTCATGGGCACCTCGTGAGGTACCCCGCCTTGATCTCTCCGCCTCCTCGCGAGCCAGCGTGACGAGGCCGTGCCTGAGGAAGCCTCCTGTCATCCGCCCCGCGAGGCTTGGCCCCTCGCGAGGGTCTTGAGCTCGTGCTGATGAAGATGGGCCATGCTGGGACGCCCCTTGGGCCACGCCGCAGGCCGCAGGCAGGCAAGTCTGGGGACCCCCATTGCCAGAATGCCGACACACTTCTATTCTCCTCTGCCTTACTCTGTCTTGGATATGCTGGAAGGGAGAGCCCGGGGTTGGCCCCCAGGATTTTGCTTTGGGTTGATAATGCCGAGCAAGGGCGCTGGCGTTTGGGGAGTGAGCTTGGTCCAAGTCCAAGGTGAAGGGATCAGGACCGTTGGAAATCCTAGTACGGAGCCTCTCCTTGGAACTATAGTTGATTTTGACCTGGGGTGCGCCTTCCTACCGCCAAGGAGGGGAGCAGCGCACCTTTGGCCTTTGGCCATCTTGGCCACTTGCCATCTCTCCGGAGGGGGCGTTGGACCGCGGGGCGGGCACTTCCCTGCCGAGGTGTTGATGTAGATGAAGCTAGGGAAGACGGAGAAGGCGGGAGGCAGGTCATCTGGACGGAGTACGACTACATCCACGCGTTCGTCTCGTCCTGGTGACCTGTCGCCTTGTCTTCCCGTTCCTCCCATCCTCCCCGGCACAGTCATCACCGGCCTCCTGGCTGCCGTGGAGGGGGCTGTTCTCTTGGTGCCTTCGCCTCCTCCAGTAGTCTTCCAGCTGAGCTTTTGTGGATGACTCCACTGTCGCTCGAGCTGGGGCTTCTGGCGGGCCCTAGTGGTGGTGACCAATGACGCCACCGGGCTGCTCCGGTCGCCCTCCTCCTTCGCAGCCCCGCCACTCCTGATCTTTTCAGGCCTTGTGTCCGGCAGGCCTCGACGAGATCAGGGTGGACTCCTGCTTGGGGGCTGCTCTTGCCTCTTTTCTTCTCTCCGTGTATCTTGTGGGAGAAGGAACAGGGAGAGTAGTTTGCAGGGCACCTATCTTTTTTCAATCTTAAATCTGTAGGCACTTGCCAAATTTTAATTCAAATAATGTAATCTCTCGTGTCCATGTTCGTGTTCCGTAATGCTTGTACTTGTATCAGCATGCTAATGAAAAAGATAAACCTTGCGGGGAACCCGTGCATGTATATGTCCATGCAGAGGTGGGATGCCTCTTTAGTGTAAATAATCGAGTTGTTCCCGGCTGGCTATCTTGCCGGCATCCTTTTTGTCTGCCGAAGAGCCACATCTGTCGGGTTACAGACAAAGGGACCGGCCCCCCGCCAACTTCCTTTTACCAAAGGCCACTGTGACCATCCTGATCGAAGCAACGTTCGAGTCAGGAATGGGAGCACCTAAGTCTAAGAAGGGCAGCGAGGTTTTCTAATTCCTAAGTTATAGCTTCAGAACACGAATGGACAAGAGGTAGAACTTATCTGTTTTTGGCTTGCCGGAGATCACAGTGCTGGGCAACCTTCTCAATCCTTTGTCAAAGCCAAATTCACGGCAAGACCCTGTAGCTCCATGCAGATGAGAATGAATGCGGGATGCGATCCTATCTATATGCATATGCGGATGCTCATGAAATGCTTATGCAGTGATCTAAAATGCTCATGCATGCATGCAGTCTAGGTTGGGGGCCCCCTACATCGCTTATTTATTTTCTCTTGCACGGGGTCATCGCCCCGGCTCTGTACAAGGGGTTACATGCAGCTGAGGCAAGGCCTGTACAAATGCGTGGCTACCGACCAGGGCCCGGCAACCTCGCGTCTTACGGGTAGAACTTGCGGAGATGCTCAATATTCCATGAGTTTTGCAACAGAGTGCCATCTCTGGTATCCAGACGGGCTGCACCGGGTCTGGTGACTCGTACTACCCGGTAAGGGCCTTCCCACTTTGGTGACAACTTGTGTGTACCCTTGGTGGACTAGACACGCCTAAGGACTAGGTCACCTTTTAGCGACGCAAGGCTTGCAGATAGCGTGCAGCATGCATAGCAGCCCAGAGACGGTTCTCCTCGAGTAGCACATTGTCGTCACGCCGGTGCTAATCTTACACGACTTCATCGTAAGCAAGTACTCGAGGTGACCCATAAATGAGTTTCGTGGGGATAACTGCTTCTGCCCCGTAGACCAGGAAGCAGGGATTCTGCCCGGTGGCTCGGTGATAACCCACTAGTATAGGGGATCGCAACAGTTTTCGAGGGTAGAGTATTCAACCCAAATTTATTGATTCGACACAAGGGGAGCCAAAGAATATTCTCAAGTATTAGCAGTTGAGTTGTCAATTCAACCACACTTGGATAACTTAGTATCTGCAACAAAGTATTTAGTACCAAAGTAGTATGGTGGTAAAAGTAACGGTAGCAAAAGTAACTGTAGCAGTTTTGTGGTAATTGTAACAATAGCAACGGTAAAGTAAATAAGCAAAGCACAATATGTGAAAAGCTCGTAGGCATTGGATCAGTGATGGATAATTATGTCGGATGCGATTCCTCATGTAATAGTTATAATAGAGGGTGACACGGAACTAGCTCCAGTTCATCAATGTAATGTAGGCATGTATTCCGAATATAGGCATACGTGCTTATGGAAAAGAACTTGCATGGCATCTTTTGTCCTACCCTCCCGTGGCAGCGGGGTCCTAATGGAAACTATGGGATATTAAGGCCTCCTTTTAATTGAGTACCGGACCAAAGCAATAACACATAGTGAATACATGAACTCCTCAAACTACGGTCATCACCGAGAAGTATCCCGATTATTGTCACTTCGGGGTTGTCGGATAATAACACATAATAGGTGACTATAGACTTGCAAAGATAGGATCAAGAACTCACATATATTCATGAAAACATAATAGGTTCAGATCTGAAATCATGGCACTTGGGCCCTAGTGACAAGCATTAAGCATAGCAAAGTCATAGCAACATCAATCTCAGAACATAGTGGATACTAGGGATCAAACCCTAACAAAACTAACTTGATTACATGGTAAATCTCATCCAGCCCATTACCGTCCAGCAAGCCTATGATGGAATTACTCATGCACGGTGGTGAGCATCATGAAATTGGTGATGAAGGATGGTTGATGATGACGATGGCGACGAATCCCCCTCTCCGGAGCCCCAAATGGACTCCAGACCAGCCCTCCTGAGAGAGATTAGGGCTTGGCGGCGGCTCCTTATCGTAAAACACGATGAAACTTTCTCTCTAACTTTTTTCTCGGCGAAAGAAAATATATGGAGTTGGAGTTGAGGTCGGTGGACGTCCAGGGGGCCCACGAGGCAGGGGCGCGCCCTAGGGGAGGGGGCGCGTCCCCCACCGTCGTGGACAGGGTGTGGGCCCCCTGACGCTAATTCTTTCACCAGTATTTTTTATTTATTCTGAAAAGTTGCTCCTTGGATTTTCAGGTCATTCCGAGAACTTTTATTTCTGCACAAAAATAACACCATGGCAGTTCTGCTGAAAATAGCGTCAGCTCGGGTTAGTTCCATTCAAATCATGCAAGTTAGAGTCCAAAACAACGGCAAAAGTGTTTGGAAAAGTAGATACGACGGAGACGTATCAACTCCCCCAAGCTTAAACCTTTGCATGTCCTCAAGCAATTCAGTTGATAAACTAAAAGTGATAAAGAAAAACTTTTACAAACTCTGTTTGCTCTTGTTGCTGCAAATATGTAACGCCAGCATTCAAGTTTTCAGCAAAGATTATGAACTAACCATATTCACAATAACACTTAGGTCTCATGTTTACTCATATCAATGTCATAATCAACTACCGAGCAATAATAATAAAACTCAGATGACAACACTTTCTCAAAACAATCATAATATGATATAACAAGATGGTATCTCGCTAGCCCTTTCTCAGACCACAAAACATAAATGCAAAGCACCTTTAAAGATCAAGGACTGACTAAACATTGTAATTCATGGTAAAACAGATCCAGTCATACCCAATATAAACTAATAGTAATGCATTCAAATGACAGCGGTGATCTCCAGCGGGTGCTTATTAATAAGAGGGTGATGACTCAACATAAAAGTAAATAGATAGGCCCTTCGCAGAGGGAAGCAGGGATTTGTAGAGGTGCCAGAGCTCGATTTTGAAATAGAGAAAAATAACATTTTGAACGGTATACTTTCACTGTCAAAATAACAACTATGAGATCTCGATATCTTCCATGTTACACACATTATAGGCGGTTCCCAAATAGAATGATAAAGTTTATACTCCCCTACCACCAACAAGCATCAATCCATGGCTTGCCCGAAACAACGGGTGCCTCCAACTAGCAACAATCCTGGGGGAGTTTTGTTTGCAATTATTTTTATTTGATTTGAGCATCATGAGGGAGTCCTGGATTAGGGAGTCCTCGGACAGCCGGACTATATACTTTGGCCGGACTGTTGGATTATGAACATACAAGATTGAAGACTTCATCCCGTGTCCGGGTGGGACTCTCCTTTTCATGGAAGGCAATCTTGGCAATTCGGATATGTAGATCTCCTTCTATGTAAATGACTCTATGTAACCCTAGCCCCCTCTAGTGTCTATATAAACCGGAGGGTTTAGTATGTAGGACAACAACAATCATAATCATAGGCTAGCTTCTAGGGTTTAGCCTCTATGATCTCGTGGTAGATCAACTCTTGTTATAGTCAGATCATCAAGATCAATCAAGCAGGAAGTAGGGTATTACCTCCATCGAGGGGGCCAAAACCTGGGTAAACATTGTGTCCCCCTCCTCCTGTTACCATTAGCCTTAGACGCACAGTTCGGGACCCCCTACCTGAGATCCGCCAGTTTTGACACCGACATTGGTGCTTTCATTGAGAGTTCCACTGTGTCGTCATGATAAGGCTTGATGGCTCCTTCGATCATCTGCAATGATGCGATCCAGGGTGAGGTTTTCCTCCCCAGACAAATCTTCATATTCGGCTGCTTCGTATTGCGGGCCAACTCACTTGGCCATCTGGAGCAGATTGATAGCTACGGCCCTAGCCATCAGGTCAGGTTTGGAAGCTTGAACTACACTGCCGACATCCGCGGAGACTTGATCTTTGATAGACTTGAGCCCATGTCAGGTGCGGTGAACAATCACGACGAGCTTGACTTAGATCTGCCATCGGACGGTGTTCGGGAGATCACACCTGCGGCGGCCCCGGTCCTTAATCCAGAGCAGATTGTGCCATATGAGGGCGGGTGGATGGACCGCGCCACGGGGGCTTCATATTCATCGGCAATAGAGCCGAACACAGACCTCACCTCCGATAAGTCATGTGTTATCGGACCCTAGGACTCGTCTCCGGCCATAGGCTCCGAATCACACGCATCCCTGCCTAGCGAATCTGATTGGGCACCGATCATGGAGTTTACCTCCACTAATATCTTTTAGCACTCACCTTTAGGCGACGTGCTAAATTCACTGAAATCTCTCTCCCTATCAGGAGACTCTTGTCCAAACTTTGTCCGGCTTGAATGGGAAGCGAACGATGAAGAAATTCGTTCCCCACCCACCACCCACTTGGTAGCCACTATCGATGACTTAACCGACACGCTTGACTTTGACTCGGAAGACATCGATGGTATGGACGACGATGCTGGAGAGGAACAGGAACCACCACCCACGGGGCGCTGGACAGCCACCTCATCATACGATATATACATGGTGGATACACCACAAGAAAACAACGGCGGGGAACGGGAGGATGCAACGGAGGATAATCCCCTCGATAACCAACCAAAGCAACGATGTAGGCGCCGCTCTAAATCCCGCCACAGTAAAAACAGCGATAACAGCGCAAGAACAAATACTACCCCGGCCGACTCCAAAGGAAACGACGACCCCATGGACCCAGCGATGGAGCAGGATGAGCCAGGGGACAGGGAACATAGTCCGGGGCCGCTGTCCGATCATAGCGACGATGAAGATAAAACCCATAAACCTGTCTCCGGAGAGGACAATAGTCCGGACGATGATGCACTCATCATCCCGGAAAAACACTTGGAACAAGAGAACCTCCATAGAAGGCTTATCTCCACAATGACAAGCTTGAATAAGAAGAAGCAAAGGCTTAAGGCCGCGCAGGATACGCTCAACCGTACATGGAACAAAGTGCTCGACACTGAAGAAAAATATGGTGGCGATCGCCACACAAAGAGCTACCCAAAGTGCAAGCTGCTGCCCGAATTCGACGACGAGGCCATAGAGCCCATCCCGCTGAAAAATAATACGGCCGATCCACCGGATCGACCTCCCCGTGGCCGCGATAGGGCGGCTAATGACACCGCACGCAAGTCAGCACACGATTTACGGGAACTCCTGGACAAAAAAGTCGGTATGGCCAGGTCCATCTATGGATCTAGGAAGCGTGCTTCGGTGCAGGATCACAGCCACCAAAACGATCATATTGATCGAATACCAGCTCGGAATCAACACCGAACACAACAACCGTCGACAGCATGCCATGACATATCCAAATACAGGGGTGCCGCGCACCCCCTGTGCTTCACCGATGAGGTCCTGGATCATGAATTTCCAGAGGGATTTAAACCCATAAATATAGAGGCATACGATGGAACGACAGACCCTGGGGTCTGGATTGAGGACTTTATGCATCACATCCACATGGGTCGTGGAGATGATCTCCACGCCATCAAATACCTGCCCCTCAAGTTGAAAGGACCAGCTCGGCATTGGTTGAAAAGCCTCCCCGAAAACTCAATTGGAAGCTGGGAGGAACTTGAGGATGCTTTCAGGGCCAATTTTCGAGGGACCAATGTCCGACCTCCAGATGCAGACGATTTAAGTCACATAATCCAACAACCCGGAGAGTCAGCCCGTAAGCTGCCTTGGTGCTCAACCCAGATTTCTCACTAAGAAGAATCAAATCATAGACTGCCCGGATGCCGAAGCCTTAGCGGCTTTCAAGCACAGTATCTGAGACGAATGGCTTGCCAGGCACCTCGGCCAAGAAAAGCCGAGGACAATGGCAGCCCTATCAAGCCTTATGACCCGCTTCTGCGCGGGCAAGGACAGTTGGTTGGCCCGCAGCGGCACCAGCGACCCAGGCACATCCGAAGTCAGGGATGGCAATGGGAAGCCACGACGCAATAAAAACAAGCGTCAAAATAATGATGATAGACCAGACAACATGGCCGTTAACACCGGATTCAGGGGCTCTTGACCCGGTCAACGGAAAAAGCCATTTAAAAGCAGCAGAGATGGACCGTCC